>NW_022631233.1:0-412651 GCF_010015895.1 Lontra canadensis
TCTGTAAAAGGGAGGCAGCCAGCTGGAGAGAAGAGAATTGAGAACATGGATAGGCACATACCTGTACAACAGCAGCAGAGATTTCCCATGGTGGGGAGCTTTACTCCTGTTCACCGAACGGCCAGGGGTTCGGCTCACAGAGTGACCGTTGAAACGGAAGGTTGGATGCGTGTCATCAGGTCACCGTGGCGATGGCTCATGACAGAACTCTCAGGGTGAAGGCATTCCTGCACACTGTGGGGTCATGGAGGGAAGTGGGTTGGGGAGGGGTGGCAAAGGCCACGGTCGCCAAACTGCAGAAAGAACCGGGATGCCCTTCAGCAGACAAATGGATAAGGAAGATGTGGTCCATATACGCCCTGGAGTAGGATGCCTCCATCAGAAAGGATGAATACCCAGCTTCTGTAGCAACGTGGACGGGCCTGGAAGAGATGATGCTGAGTGAAATAAGTCAAGCAGAGAGAGTCAATTATCATAGGGTTTCACTTCTTTGTGGCGTATAACAGATAACATGGAGGACATGGGGAGATGGAGAGGAGAAGGGAGTTGAGGGAGATTGGAAGGGGAGGTGAACCATGAGAGACTGTGGACTCTGAAAAACAACCTGAGGGTTTTGAAGGGGCGCGGGGTGGGAGGTTGGGGGAGCCAGGTGGTGGGTATTAAGGAGGGCACGGATTGCATGGAGCACTGGGTGCGGCGCAAAAACAGAGAATACCGTTACGCTGAAAAGGTAGAAAACAGGTAAATAATTAAAAAAAAGGAAAACATGGACGGGGCTTTCTGCGGGGCTCCCCTCCCCAGGAAGGCCCCGCGTGCCTTCCCGGAGCCCCTTGGAGCCAAGGGTGACAGTTCCTAATATTGTCTGTGGGGCGGACTGCCTGAGCCACGAGCTAGGGATACAAACCCATGTCTGTCATTTTTCAGTGAGCTGCATTAATGTGGATCGCAAGGTGCCCTTTCTGCAGGGGACAGAGAGCTACCCTTTGAAAACCCTGGATTCTCCGTGCGTGTCCGATTTCCAAGGCCCTTAGTGCACTGACCTCCCTCTTGCCTGCCCCCCATCCTCCATGTCCGGTCTGCAGGGAGGGTCGCCCTTTGTGGACAGCGGGTCGTCTCCAGCACTGGATGGCACCTCCGGGGCCTGCATACATGGCATGCACATGTGGTGTCCCTGCATGGACACAGAGCATGAGGCGGGGGACAGCTGGGTAGGACCCTCTTGGCTGCCGAGGTCAGTCTGTGCACTCTGGAGTGTTTGGACCCCAAACCTCTCTGCTGGTTTCACCCCTTGTGCGTGCACTCCCGGGAGCTTGGCACGCAGGGGCCCACATGCATTGTACGTCCCTGCGGGCCTGGCCACCGCCGTGTGGTCTCTTGCAAAGTGACCATTGAGAACTCCTCCTTGGCAACAACCCGGGGGATGTGGGCACTTAGAGGCAGCGAATACAACGTGATTTCTTTACGATAGTTTCTACCTGGGTCACCTGGGTTTCTCAGTCGCTTAAGCAGTTGCCTTCGCCTCAGGTCCAGGCCCTGGGATCCAGCCCGTGTCGAGCTCCCTGCTCAGGGAAGGAGCGCCTGCTTCTCCCTCTGCCTCGGCCTGTCTGCTCTGCCTGCTTGGGGACGCTCTCTCTCTGCCAACGAAGTGAGCAAAATCGTCCCAATATAAACAAACAAGTTAATAAAAATGATACGTCAACGAAGGTATTTTATGAGATCTGCAACGTGATACGGTGGGAGGGGGAACAAAAGCAAACTAGTAACAGCATGTATTTACACACGACAGTGCAGTCGTCGTGCTGCTTCAGGTAACACAGTTATACCCTTTTACCCAATTGATATCTAAATAGATCATTTTTCTGGCACAGTTTTGGAAACCTTTCTTAATGATGTTATGAAAATATGTACTTTTAAGTCATTAAGTTTTGAATAATATCCAGTAATCTCTGTCCTTTTGGCAAATGTCGGGTAACAATTAATTGGAGTTTACGACTTGGCGAGGGTTTCCTTGGTGGTGGTGGTTTGAAGACAAGTCGGGCTATTTAGAGTATCTTAGAGACTGCGATGGAGGAAATTGGATGGATTTCTGACGTTCTGTCAGAATGGACTTTTTTTTTATTTTTTTAAAGATTTTACTTATTTATTTGACAGACAGAAATCACAAGGAAGCAGAGGCAGGCAGAGAGAGAGGAGGAAGCAGGGTCTCTGCGGAGCAGAGAGCCCAGTGTGGGGCTCGATCCCAAGACCCTGGGATCATGACCTGAGCCGAAGGCAGAGGCTTTAACCCACTGTGCCCCCCAGGCACCCCCAAAACAGACCTTTTATTTCCGACAGCCGGGGCTGGTTCTTTGGAAAGAAATTTTCCAAAAAGACTGAATTGGAAGCGCCTCGATTTCAGGAATCTGAATTTAAGGTGAGGTGGGCTTTGGCATTTGAACGTTTCCTCTGATGTTTGCCGTCACCTGACGATGTATAAATAGCCTACCGTGGCCCTTTGCGTTGGTACGTCTTTGTGTCAGTCAAGAAGTGGGTGCTGGAAAAGCAAAGGAAAAAAATGGGACAGTCATGTGGGAGACACAGAGTGGAGAGAAATCAGGTGTGCTCCCGATTTTGAGCAGGGAGTACAGGTTCATGAGGGAAAAGCACAGGCGCGTGCTTTGCAAGGACGACGATGAGCGCTGGCAGCTAACAGGCGTTGCGTTGTCTCTCTCTCAGTCCAGAGTCGAGGGATGTGTACCAGGTGGTGGTGGATCTGCCACGGAGCAGGTCCACGGGCCGGACGTCAAAAGTTCACGGTGCTCGGACCTTTGACACAGGAGATGTGCCTGGGGTTTCCTTCCTGATTGTCCTTCACACTCTAGTTTCAGAGCGGCTCTCTTAGCAAAGCTTCCGTCGTCCCGAATCTTCCCTGAGAATTCTCGTCCATCTTTTCCTGCCATCCTTCTAACAGGGAAACGGCAACGATCCGAGTGGGATTTCCTACCATCCCTTCTCACTGTCTGGGTGGCTGGCATCCTGCTTCGGGTCCCTCCTGCCCCTGGAAGGTGGCAGTTTCCTAGTTCCTAGATCATCCAAGCTAGTTGAGTCTTCTGACCGCATCCCCGCTAAGAAGAAGATTGAGGACGTCCCGTCTCGATGGGACTTGGGGTCTCATTTCTGGGTAGTCCTGATGGCTGCCTTGCATTCTTGGAGGAACAGTTATTTTTGACATTTTCAGTAGTAGCGCGTGGAGAAACGCAAGGTAGAAGCCACTGGACAGTGACAATTGAAAATACTCACGCGTCCAAACAGTGCATTTCTTGCTCCGATGCTGGGGTCTTTCCCCATCTGTTCTCACAGAGAGATTCTGGAGGAATGGCAAGACCCATGCCATTGTGTTCTGGCGCCTCTGTTCTTCCTCTGGAAGAGAGCCTGCTGTCCCCTTGACCCTCAGCGCAGAGGGGCTGGGTGGGTCTGCTGTTGTGCTGGGTGGAGGAAAGTCCCCGGTCAGGGAAGGAGGAGGCCGCCGCTCCACACAGACCCTCTAGAGGGGGATGGCCGGGGCTTTGCCCGCAGAAGCTCAGTGCGGTTCCAAGAGAGGAGGGAGGTGGTTCCCGACCCCCTGATCCCTGTCCCTTTGCACCTGCAGGTGTGAAGAAATACCGGCCCTTTGGGGTCATCCTGGCGGCCTCCAAGAGCACCGGCCTGAGCCCATCTAGCGCGCCGCGGAGGTGTTTGCGAGGGAGACCGGTATGCTCCGGGTGCCCCTGCCCTCTGGGAGTCTTGGCCTGCCTCTCTCAGGGGCCTGGCATTGTGGCCCTGTTGAGGAGCATGGTTCCGGGGAACCGTGGGAAGGGGAGACTGTGGGTTCCAGGTCCCTGCTGGGAACGAGGAGATCCGTGGAGGGCTGGGCCAAGCCAACGGACAGAGAGATGCTTCCAGTCTTGCCGTCAGAACCGACGGATCATTTCACCCCTGGAGGCATCCTCCTGCTTCCCAGGACGTGCTGCCGGAGAGAGGCCGGGAATGCCTGCTGGGGAACCCAGGCATGTGCGGACCTTGGCCTCTGCCGAGAAGCCTGTGCTCGGTGGCCCACGGTGCCGGGTGGGCCCGTAGCAACCCGATACCCACGTCAGCCTGACCTGTTGGTCACAGCCCCTTCTCAGGTGTGAGAAAGCCCCGTGGCTCATTGTTTATAGCCCTTGGTGATACGATGAAGGCCCTGAGTTTGTTGTCCTAGCTGCGCCTTCTTTGGCGGCTCCCAGAGGGATGTCGTGGCTCGTGGAGCGCCGTGAGGGCTCGTCTCTGCGCCGAGGGCCCTGTCCCTTCTCCCCTCCTCTGCTGGGGCTCCTGCTCAGGTCAGCTGGGGCAGTTAGAGTGTCCTGCCTCTGGCCAGCCATGATGGGAATTCCCTCTGCAGGCAGAATCCCAGGCTGGCAGGAGAAGTGGGCGCGGTCGCTGGGACAGCCCTCCGGAATGGGTCAGGTGACCTTTCAAAATCTGGGGAGGTGAAGGCTTCCTAACATCACAACAGCACGCGGGCCGTAACGTAGGCGGGTTTCTCTGGACCCATCAGACGACCTCTGCAAGTCGTGAGGACAAGTGAAATGCGCTGCCTGGAGTGGAGGTTGTGTTGGGGTCGGGGGCTTCTGTCCCCAGGGGATATTCAGGCCGGCGGGGTGGGGGCTAAGGGGCAGGTTATTGGGGGCCGATGTGCCTTGCTTCCGAGGCGCCCCCTGTGTTTGAGCAGGAAGGCGGGGGCTGCAGTTCGCTCTGGCACCTGGGCCCACGTCGGTCACCACGGTGGTTGGCTTGAGGGGAGCACAGGGCCGGCCGGCTGGAGTCTGCGGCCCCTCGGCTGCTTTTGACGGCCTGCCCCCAGGGCCCGGGGCACCTGCGGCAGAGCCAGAGTCCCAGGGCCCAGGCAGCTGCTCTTGGGAAAGGACAGGGAGCCAGGGAGGGGAGGGAGGCAGGTAGGCCCAGGCGGCCACGGCAGCCGGCCAGGTCGCCGGGGTGCCCAAGCAGGCCTGGCTCTGTGCTCTGTGCTTTATTGGAGGGTTGGCGTTTATCGGGGCAAAATGCGCACAGTGTGAAGTCTGCCGTAGCCACGACCCTGACGTGGAAGGGTGTTGGGGAAGGGGAAGGTAGTTGTTGTTGGTTTTTTGTTTTTTTGTTTTGTTTTGTTTTGTTTTGTTTTTCTCGTTGAGTTCCAGGGTCCCTGAGAGGCATGTCTTAGCAAGGGAAGACCAGAGGCCCTTTTCAGCCTCATGGAACTCCTGGCAGCCAATTCGCCAAGCATGCTTTTGGGGAAGGTCTTCCAGCAGCAATGCTAAGACTTTGACAGATGGCGGGGCCTCCCTGAGCCCGCACTCCCTGCTGGGAGGGAGGGGCCTGCTTTCCTTCGTGGGTGACTCTGTGTCTCCCCACGTGAGTGTTTCTGAGACCTCGACTGAATGCTCTCCTCGTTTTTACAGGTGGTGCTCCGAGGCTCAAGGGACGTGGCCTGCTGGGCAGCATCCAAAGCGTCTGGCCTCTGTCTCTTCAGTGCAGATGGAAGTGCAGCACATCCAGGACTGTGACCGCTGTCGTCTCCCTGGGGGACGTGCATCGCAGAGGTACGTTGTCTCGGTTCTGAACCTCCCACCCGGGTTGAGGTTCAGGCCTTGACTTGGGTGTCTTTCTTGCCGGCTTCTGTCTTTCTTCCGGAGGGAAGGATACCCTCTTCTTGTCGATTAACGTGGAGATGTACCCTTAACCAGAACGTCTAGAGTTTGCTGCTTGGGGAAGATGACTTAGTGGCACATATGGAGAAGGTTCTGCAAGTCCCTGCCCCCACACAAAACTCCTGAACTCCAGGTTGCCCCGGTAGCAGAATCCTGAGTTCTTGCAACCTGACCTTATAAACAGACATTCTCTCGACGGTCGACTTTCTGCCCACACTTGCTTTATTGGGCCATTCATCTAGAGCAAAGAATCCCGGGCATCTTTACAAATGGATGTCTGAGTGGACTTCCGCACGCGTTCTCTCTCTCTCTTTCTCTCTCTCTCTCTCCTGTTTCTTTTTGGGGGGGGAGTGGGTGTTGCAGAGGATGAGAGGGACCCCTCAGCAGGCTCCACATGCCTTCCATAGCCTGACACGGGGCTCAATCCCATAACCCTGACGTCATAACCTGAGCCAAAGCCAAAAGTTGGTCCCTTAACTGAAAGAACCTCGCAGGCATTCGTGGACAGGCTTTGTCTTTATGGAAGGGACCGTAAGAACCCCCCCTCCTGTTCTAAGATCTACCGAATCGGGGAGTGTTTCCACGTCTGCAGTTGGTCGTACACCCTCTGAGGCCCAGAGATACGTAGCTGTTCTTGGTGGTGGAGAAAAGCCCTTGGCTCCCACGTTTTCATAGAGGCTGAACTGTAGAGATTTTCGTGCCCTGGTCCCAACAGGTCTTCCAGAAGAGCACCTTTGTAAAAGATGAAGTTAACTTGCCAGCCCCCGGGTGGCGCAGTTGGGTAAGCATCTGCCCTTGGCTGAGGTCAGGATCCCTGGATCCTGGGGGATCAAGCCCTGTATTGGGCGCCCTTCTCACCTCTTCCCCGCTGCCCGACGCCGACAGTTCTTGCACCCTCTCTAGCTCTGTCGCTCTCCAAGAAGTGAAGTAAATAGAAATATTTCTAAGCGTGTAATTGAGTTGTAAATCCTTTGCACTTTGTGAGGACTAGACTGGTAGAATTGAGGACACAAACCATGTGTTTGTGGAATCTTGTGGCCATTCGTCCTTGCGATCTACATACATCGACGGGTTCATGTTTTTGTGAACATACATCGATCACCTTGTGTTCTGAGATTCTGAGTTCACCCTGGACTTGATGTTCTCATGGATCCCAGGCAGTGTTACTTCCTGTGATCCCACTTCCTACCAAGAGACAGTACCTGTGTCAGTTGTGAGAGGTCGTAAAGGAGAAGTCCCCCGTTCTTACTTGGCACAGTGTGCACGGTTGTGAGACCCCGCCTGTTGGGTGAGACTGGCCTTTATGCAAGTACTGATGGATCAGAGCAGATGTGCTTGATTTCTAGCTATTGCTGACTGGAATAGCGCATTCCGCATCCTTCAGAACGGGACCCGGTTGTATGTGTTTGCAGTGTCTGAGTTTGTATCTCAGTGTCACCCCAAGAAATTCCTTGGGAGGTATTTGCCCAGTGATTTTCTGATGGGAGTGTCCGGGGAAGAATTCCCCCCCGTTGCGTTGGGATCAGTGATTCCTCGGTGTGCGGGTGTCGTTGCTGGCTGGGGAAGAAGGGATACCTGAGCCCATTGCTTTCCTCATCACACCGGGAGGATTTTCTTGTGTGCGAATCCTCCCAGGTCCTTCCCGTGTTGGCTCCGTGAGGAATGGGATTCCCAGATGGATTTCCTGGGCATTGAGCCACCTCGATGATGCAGGAGGTCCCAGGGGGTACCTGCACCTTTGTTCCCGTGTGAGGGATGGCGCTCGGTCTGAGATGGTAGCGGGAAGCTGAGGCCTGAGCCCCAGCTGAAGCTTCTCCCACCAGGATACAGCGCTAGTGGTTCTCCCCGTGTGCGTGCTGTGGTGTTGGGAAAGGGCCCACTTGTGGCAGGAGGCTGTGCCTCAGTGACGGGAGACACGGGGTGTGTACTGTGTGATTTCTGTGGTGGTGGGTAAGGTGGGCGCTCTGGGTACAGGCGGGACCCCAGTGATGACAGACAGAGGTTTCTCTGCTCTGAGTTGTCTGGGGTCTGCAAATGTGAGAGCTGTATCTAACGGCTCTTCTTCCACCTTGACCGCGTTTGTCGGGGTTGCCGCCGGTGTGGATCCTCGGATGCTGGCTAAGGGTGTGGCTGGCCTAAATGCTTTCCCCTGAAGATGGCATTCAACCGGTTTCTGTCTGTGGGAACGTGCCCATGGCCTCGAAGGGATGCATGTTGCTGCGAGCTCTTGTGCAGCAATCCCAGCGCGTGGCTTCTACCCCGTGTGAGGTCCTGGGCGTGAAGAAGAGCAGAGCTCTCTGAATGAAGGGTGTCCCACCTTCGTTCCATCCCTGAGGTGCCTCTCCGGTGGTCTTGCTGTGTACAGAGGTGAGCACGGCCCTGGAGTTGTTTCCCCCATGCTTGTCATGTCTCCTTTCCTCGGAAGGGTGAGTTCTCTCGTGTCTCCCGAGGTCAGAGCCCCGCCTAAGGGCTCCCCGACACTGGGGAGGTGGGTGTGCTGCGGTCCAGGATGAACGAGCTCCGATGTCCCTGGCACCAGGGACACATGGCTGAAGGCCCTTCCACATTGTCAGCAAATACAAGGTTTGTCTTCCCAGGACACAGCACACATGGAGTGAGGTGAGGGACGTGAGCCATCTCCGTCCTGTGCCCCAGCATCGGCCGGGTTCCTGTGCGGGGCGAGCCCTCTGCTAATGGCCAGACCAGGAGGGGCTGTGGCAGGATTGCTCACTCACGTTCCTCCCTTCCTGACTCAACGTACACGTTCCAGCCCCTTCCTTCAGGAACGGTCGCTGCGTCTACCCCTGCGAGTACTTGTGTTCGCGTGCCGTGTTCCTTCCTGGAATTCAGAGAGATCTTTCTGCATGGTAGCCTCACACCCACGTCAGCTGCTGATGAAATTTTCGATGTTTCCGTTTCAAAGACTGTATACCTGTGAGTGGTGTTGAAGCCAGTGACTTTTCTAGACACTCGGGCGGTGGCTTGACTTGAGGCCCACGTCAGCCGAGAAGTGAAACTCTTGGGATTTCTGGCGGGACGGCCCGAATGCTCAGGGTCTCGGAAGACGGGAGATTGTGGGGAATGCTTAGCGTAGCCCATGTCCAGCTGCAGTGTGGAAGGCCAGGGTTCATGACCCTGAAGCTTCCCGTTGACTTGGCGAGAAGCAGACCTTCGAGATGCCCCCGTGTGGGTATCCCTTCATCCTTTGTAATGGGGCACGTATTGCCGTGAGCTCCTGGGTCTTGTACTCACAGAATGGGACACGGAACAGTAGGTGAGAAAGTACTGAAGTGCTGTGTGGGGACTAACAGAACGGAAGGAAAGAAGGAAAGAGGGGGAGGGAGGAAGGAATACAAAGAACCAAAAGACAAGGCAGGGAAGGAAGGAAGGGTGGGAGGGAGGGAGGGAGGGCTTGAAAAGGGGAGAAGAGAAACTGGTAGAGAGGCATTAGGGGAAAGAAGAATTTTGAAAGTTGTGAGACAAACATGTGAGTGTTAAGATTTGAGCTTGATGACAAAGGAAAGGAATGCAGTCTTCTACTCAGGAGCAGAAACCGGTTATAGGGTGTTGGTGATGAGAACCTATGGACCAGGTAAACCTGCGAGACAAAGAAAGTGAGGATGGGATGCTGGGGCGTTTCAGATGGCAAAGTCAACCACGTCGCGGACTGAAAGAGGTGCCATGTGAGGGTTTCAGTGCAGGAATCACAGAAGTGTCCTGTCCTCGGAGGACACGGGATGTGCAGTGGGTTAGGTGGATGGAGTCGGAAGAGTTGACAGAAGTGGGCCCGTGTTGCAGGGTTGTTTCCACAGGAGCCCTACGAGAGGCAGGACTGATGTAGGAAAGAGGCTAGCGTTCAAGGCCGATGGTCGAGAAAGAAGTCTGGAGACGGCTCTGCTGGCAGGAGGTGATTTTTATTAAAGCCCAGGGATACGACCCTTAGGGTAGAAAGCGTCGCTTGCTGGGGTCGTGACGGGAGGCTGACTCTCTGGGACGGCATTGGGGGAGGTCAGGCAAAAGGGAGGTTTTGCAAGAACGTGCAGGAGGACAGAGGACACCCAGGGTACGGGAGGCTTGGCTCTTGGGAAGGGAAGGTGGTTTTTCCTTCTAGGAAGGCATTAAGTGAAAGATGGTGGGGAGCTTCCTGGAGGAATGTTTCCTTCCTCCTCTCAAAGGTCCTTCTCAAGGGACTGCAGGGTTGCAAAGAAACTGTCTTCCGGACATTTCCTTCAGCCTCCGCCTCCCTCAGTATCGTGGAGGGGAGGGAGATGTCAGGGCTTCAGGAAACGGAGATCTGGTCGCTAGCCTCTCGTTAAGTGAGCCTCTTCCTGGAGAATCACGAGGACTTTTAACAAACTGAGGGAGACTCCGGTCTTGCCGGGTTTTGATCTCCATCTGTGGAGAAACGGTTTTTTCCTTTCCTCAGTTTCAGGGCAGTCAGCGCGCCTGAGGAATGTCCCCCGTATCACAGGTTGGGGGGCGGTGTGGCGTGCCAGCTCCTGCTTGGTGCTCGGCTACCCTTCTCCTCCCTCCTCGTGTGCCTCTGACCAGTGCAGAGCCTTGCGTGGTTAAGGTTGTTGAAGGAGGACGGTCTCATCTTCTGTAACTTCTTCCTGCTGAATAGGGGCGTAGAGCTGTCCCTGTCGTGTGGGTCGTCCCTGGTCAGCTGGGGCAGGCCCAGCTGGGGGAGGACTCTGCTGTCAGAGTTGTAAAAGGAAGAGGCCGCTGAGTGCAGGGGAGAACTTGTGACTGGATCTTCCTGAGCGGAAAGGACCATCTGTCCTCTGGAAGTTACTGCAGTGAAGGGTTCCTGGCACCACCTGCAGAGACGGGGTGGGGGGGTGGGAAACAACACAACGGGGTTAGAAGAAGAAAGAGAAGGAGAATCCCCATGAAGAGTCCTCTGATAGTGGGTGAGAACCCTCCGCCAGGCCAAGAGTTGAGCCAGTCCTTAAGGAGAGGGATCCGTGGAAGTGGGGATTTGAGCAGTGGTGTCTGTTAGGAACCCAGAATTCTCTTTGAGGTCATGGGGAATGTATGCACAGCCTTGTGTCTTTCGATGGGCACAGGCTCCACCTTGTGCAGCAGTTAGAACCTCTGAAGCCTTTGTGTTCTGTAGAACTGCTTTATGCGTTGGGATCATTCCCGTATTTCCCTGAGAAATCCTATTCGGGGTGACATGGTGGGCCTTGACGGTGCACTCAGTAAGGACTTCGCCATGCCCCACGACATCCTCCATTCCCAAAGAGGGGCAACGATGGATGCTAGGTGGCCACGTCAGTGGAACAGAGCACCCGTGCACCGTTGCTTGAAATGGGGAAGGTCGGCTGGGTCGGTGATGGTTTTCATAATGCGCCCACGCATTTGGCCCAGCCCAAGCGTCCGGTGGCCTCTGGAGCTTGGAGAAGCCATGGGCCCAGGTTAGAGCTTCCTGGCCATTGGGTCCCAGCTAGGGGCCGTTATCTAATCCCGAGTCTCCTTGAACCGCAGTCAGGCTTTCAGGGGCTCCTTGGGTGGGGAGGAGCATTCTCGGAACGTGCGACCATTTCAGGTCCATATTGGGTTGGCGGGTTCTGGCTTGGGAAGAAGAGCCGTCTCTGTCCATTGCTTCATGGGCCTCCGAAGAGGACGAGGAAGGCCTGTCGGCGTCAGGATAAATGCTTGTATGATTTGTTGCCAATGAGAACCAACAGGTGGGCACAAGGATCTCTGCTTTGGGGGCAGACACGTGCGCCGACAGGCTTTGGCCTCAGCAGTCCGAGTTCGACTGAGGACAGCATACCTGGTTCTTCTTACCCCCTTTCCCTGAAACTGTTGCCCTTGCTAAATCACCTGTCCTCTGCATTTTCGTAGGGGCCTCTTCCGTCTGGTGGACTTAAGAACCTTTCCAGAGTTAGGAGCCATGGGCGTAGAGCGGTCGGGTCCAGGCCCAAGGGTCGCTGGGTTTCCAGTTGGGCTGGTTTCGGGTGTTAGTTCAGGCGTATCTGGAAGCGTAAGGCGGTACTTGATAAATCGGCCTGCTCTCTTGGTTTGCTGGCCTTTGTTCTCTGTGACGCTCTGGAGCTGATGCCAAGTCCTTAGAGTCAGGGGCCATCCGCGTATGAATTGGGAGGTTCCTTTTCCCAGGAGGGCAGTTGGATGCTTAGCTGAAGCCTTTGTTTGCCAGTGTACTTGGATAGGGGTGGCTTCTTGGATCAGTAGGACTGGGAGGGAAGAAAGCATTCCAAGAAGCCCTTTGGATTGGAGGTCCCGCCGGAAGATCCTCGTTAGTAGGAGTCGCTGGTAAGTGGGAGAAAACTCGTCCGGGAGATAAGGGCACCCCAAGTGCACCCTCCACTCCAGTTAGAGAGCGGGGTCCTTCATTGTCCCCATAAGTCCCCAGGGAACCGTGTGGAGTGGTGTGTGTTCTCTGGCTTTGAGGGAAAGAGTTCCTCTTCCCAGCCCCATCCAGTTGGTCAGGGTGCTCGTTGAGTTCCACAGTCGTGGGGGAATCAATCGCATGTCCCAGTTGCTGAATGAACCCTGGGCCCATGGGTTCCCGGTATTATGCCCACAGAGTAAGAAGCAAGGGGACTGCCCGTCCACGAGCTAATGTGGCCATGTTTCTGAGGGTGACCGCAAGTTGTCTAGCTTAGGTGTAAGCAACACATATGGAAAAGCCACCAGAGTTAGACGTGAACGTCCACAGAGGTGGGTTCTTGAAACCTCCTTTTCCTCTTCAAAAGAACACTCCTTTCCAGAGATAGCCAACTCAGAGCTCATGTCCTTGGAAAGCAAGGCCCGCTTTAACCCACGTGGCCCGCTTATCGACTTCAGCTCAGCAAGCCTTGTGATCGATCCTGAGTGATCGCTTAGAATCTGCATCACTGGGACTTTTCCGAGGAATCTCGGACCGTTGTCTCTCTAGGCCAGAAGCCAAGGGAAGGGCTTGCCATCGGCCGTGCCTGCGATACCTGTGGATTTGGGGAGGTTCCTTTTCCTGAGGTGCCGGATAGATCCTGGGGTTCCCACTCCTGCCAGGAAGTGACACTCTCTGGGCTCCTGGTGAGGCGGTGGGTAGTCTGGAGGCAAGGGGTTCAGGCCTGCATTCCCAAGGGGCTTGCTGGCCGCCGGCTTTCCGAAAGTCAGCCTCAGTCCCTTAAAGCCCTTTGGTCTCATCTGGGTCTCGGCCTAGCTGTCTCCGTAGGACAGTCCCATCCGAGCCTTGGTCAGAAGGCCCATGTTTCCAGTGATGCCCCGTTCCAAGGAGAAGAGATTCTCCTGGAACATCAGGGGACGATGAGGGCTGCCATGGGAGAGGAAATGCTTCCTGAGACCTTTTGACTTGGCGGGCTCAGGTAGAGTCCCAAACGTGCCATGCTTTAACGTGCTTCCGAAGGAATGTTGGATCCCATTTCGGTACGTCCTAGATGTCCGGCATTGCCGTCCTGGAGGCCCAAGTTGTCCCCGAGGTGCAGCATGGTGCTTGGGGCCCCAGTTCCTCTGGCGTGGTGTCTGGGTGCTCCAGAGTTGGAGCTCAGATGAGGGACAGCCTCTCCTCCCTAGCCCTCCTGCTGCTGCCCAGCACACAGGCTGAGCGGGGCCCGTTTTGTGGGGCCGCTGCCAGTGTTGAGCCCAGCATGGGTCAGGGTCCTGTGCGTGGAAGCGAGAGGGGCGGTTCCGGGGCGGCGCCCTCGGGGAATCCAGCAGGGGTAGGGCTGCTGCCCCTCGAGTCGATGCCAGGGTGGTCAGGGGGCCCTGGCAGCGCCGCTTCGTCCTGCATGTGTCGTGCTCTGCAGGGTTGCCGGGGACTGGAGGGGACAGCGGGAGGAGGAGCAGCCCCTGCAGCAGACAGGGGAGACGACGGGAAGGCTGCTGTCGCGCCCGGTCCCAGGTGGGCCCAGTCTCACCAGACAACGGAGTGTTGTGGGCCCAGATGGTTGCCTCGTGCTCCGAGTGTCAGTCATCGGCAGGGCCTGGGCAGCCACCTCTGGGTGTGGCGGCCGACTCAGAGGGTCCTCTGGTCTCGTCCTCGGGGTTCCAGTGCCGTCTTCTGGTGGGCTGGCCAGAGGTCTTCTCTTTGGCCTACGGAGGTCAGGCGTAAGAGAGCCGTTCCCGCAGGCGAGTTTCCTGGTGTGTTCACGCCGAATCCTCCTCCGGGCCCAAATCGGAGCCGCAAGTGGGGCCCCGGGGCCGTCCTGGCTCCCTTTGTCGGGGCACCCCAGGAGCCTCTGGTGCCTCGGGGTCGTGGGCAGACTGTCCTGTGGCGCAGCTGTGGAGACAACGGGTGGAGGGGTGTGAGAGAGCGAGTGGCGTGTGGCCTGGGGCAGGTGTTACCAGAGGCCTGTGGGGTTTTGCGGGACGTGTCTTCTGAGGTGTTGAGGTAGAGGTTTCCCTGCAGGACCCATGTGTGACCTGAAGAAAGGGAAGTTTCCCATGGGCCCCCGGGGCTGAATGAAGGCTACCCCGCCAGGGTCACTCAGGCCCCTTCCTGACCGTCCTCCTCCATGACGGCGGGGTCCTCCTCCTGCTGGGCTGTCCCTTCCCCAGCCTCTCTGAGAGCCCCGGACATGCCGTTCTCTGTGGGGGGGAGCCTTTGCCCACACGAGTGTCGCAGGCGGCGTGGCAGAGACGGCGTGCTCCCGACTCCCACGGGAAGTGAGTTTGCGCAGTCCACGGGCTGTGGGCAGGTGGTGGGCGAGGTGGGAGCAGGCAGGGTGGCCTTTCCCTGGTGGGTCCTCCCTGCCGACTGAGGGATCGAGGAGAGTCTCTAGAATATGAAACCCACATAGCGAAACGGTGCCATGAGGGGACCCACTACCTCCCACGAGGCGTCTCGGAGGCTCGGGGGCCTGGAGGTGTTGGTCAGATCGTACGGGAGTGGCCGGCGGACATGACTCAGCTGGGGACCGGGCCCGACTCCGTGCCCACAGGGATGCAGCGCTGGGAGGGCTGAGCCGTCCTGCTCCTGGGAGCCCGGGGGCCTGTCTCGTTTGCTCATTTCTCAGGTGCCTAAAGTGGGAGATGAGGCCACCCCACCACTGTCCCTTCCCGACTGGTGTCGTCCGGGAGCAAGCCGTCCGCTGACTTTCGCAGGGTGGGAGGGCAAGGCTTGGGTGGTGCAGAGGGAGGGGCTCAATGGGGCGCGGAGCCCTTTGCCTGAAGAGCACCGTGCCTGGGCTGCCTGGGGTCCAGTCCCTCCAGGCAGCCAGCGCCCTCCCTCCAAGATGAGCAGCTCCTGGACGACGGCGCCCAACCACCACAGGGAGTTGCACGGATCAGGTGGAGGCTCCCCGTGGGATGTTCTTAGGGCTTCCGAGTGCCTGCAGGGACTGGGACCTTCCCTCTCCTCTCCTCTTTGTGGTCAGAGGCTAGGGCAGCACCCCGGGTTTTGTGCGGTTTCTTTCCCGAGGTGCCCACAACAAGGACGGGGCAACGAGGGAGAACAAGTGTCCATGTTCACCTGCCCCTTTTCCTGCCCAACTCACCCCGTTCCCGAGTCCTCCTCTTCTTCTGCTTCCGTTGTTGTTTGTGTCAAGTCCACAGAAGAGAAGCTGCTTGAGAGCTGAGAGCAAGAGCAGAACTGGGCATGAGCACAGACTCCCCGGCAGCAGAGAACCAAGTGGGGAGACCCGGGCCCAGCCTGCCTTCCTGAGGCCCCTCCAGCCGGGTGAGCCGTGCCCTGCCGACTCCCCGCCCTCCTCCCTGCTCTGCTGTCCGGGGCTGCTTCCCAGAGTCAGCGGTGAGGGGTCAGGGTGATGCTAGGAAAGGGGTGAGGAGGGCTGCCCAGGGATTGCATGCAGCAGTTCCGCTGCAAAGCCTGAGTGCCTGCCGGAGACGAGGGCCTCCAGGGTGGGCGTCGTCAAAGCAGGGAAAGGGGGAGAGCTGGGAGGAGGCGCTTATGGGCAGAGGAGAGAGGAAGCCCAAGAGATGGAGGTGGAAGTGAATTACAGGCGCAGGGTGGCTGCTTCCGTCGGAATCGTCGTCTTCCGTGGAATCCTCGTCCGGGTCCGAGAGCAGCGAGGATGCTAGGGTGGCCGTGAGAGAGGACAAAGGGGAGTTAGTGCAGCTGACGACCCACGGCCTGCTGCTCTGGGGATGCTGGGCTCTGCCCTCAGTGGGGTGGGTCCCTAGCTCCGAGTCCTCCCTGGCCTTGGTCGCTTGATCTCCGCAGGGTTCGGGAGGGGGGGGGCTGGGGGGCTCTCTGGTTGCCCACCTGCTCTTCCCACCTCCGATTCCCTCCAAGACCCGGAAGCCCGTCTGTGTGATCCTCCCCCCCCTGGAGGCCGTCACTGTCCCTCAGACTGCCTCTGCGTGACTTTGTCCTCCTCCGTCCTTGTTCCTGTCCCTCCCTGCTCTCCTTCCTCCTGCTCCTCCTCCCCTAGAGATGCTCCATGTCCTTCCCCCTGCCCAGCTGCACCCATCCTATTGTTGTCCAGGAGGGGGCAACCAAGGAAAGAGAGGAGATGTCCTGGGTCCCCCGGAATCGGTCCCCTGATCCATCTGTGCTGGGAGCAGCTGTCATGGGTGTGGCATTGCTGAGGACGTGCAGGGAGAGATGGCCCAGCACCTCCCCACAGCCCATGTCTGCCCAGGGACTGAGATGACCTTCCCAGGGACGTGTTTCAGGGAACGCAACGCCCTCTGTTTCCTTAAGTGTTACAGAGGTTGAATGGAGACGGGAGCACTGGAAATTGTGCAGGTGCCCCCAGCTGTTCAGGGCAGCCCTGGAAAACGTCTAGCGGTGTGGTCACTGAAACACAGGATTCCTGGCAGTGCTCCTGCGGAGGCTTGCAGGGAGTGGACGGGGTAGGGGTGTGTGTAGGGCCCTGGGCAGGCCTGAGGAACGTTTGCCGTTTGGGCGTGCCTGGGGAGTGGGGAGCATGGCCAGGGCTGTGTGCCGGCGAGGTGGGTTTGTGAGAGGAGCCGTGACTCCCTGGCCCTGCTCCCAAGAGGCTCTGTGCTATGCCTCGACGCCAGCTGGTGAGAGGTAGAGTGGACCCGGGGCAGCAAGTGTGTGAAGCGGGTCCAGCAGCCCCTTCACACAGGCCTGGGGGACCGTGGCCCGCGCCAGGGGGTCTCCGGGGCAGCTGCATGGGGGCGTCCTTCCCTTGGGAACACGTCCACAGGTCAGAGCAGGTTCTATGCCATCTAGATGAATCAAAGACATCACTTACCCCAACTCCCAACATAAGAAAATAGTTTAAACCAAGAGTGCAACTAAAGTTCCTTCCTTTTTTTAAGATTTTATTTATTTATTTGACAGAGATCACAAGTAGGCAGAGAGGCAGGCAGAGAGAGAGGGAGGCAGGCTCCCTGGAGAGCCTGATACGGGGTTTGATCCCAGGACCCCGGGATCATGAACTGAGCCAAAGGCAGAGGCTTAACCCAGTGAGCCACCCAGGTGCCCCAAGAAGCACTTTGAATAAATTGGGCATTTATATCAGCAACAGTAGTGGAGAAGCAAGGGATAGCGATGGGCACATAAAGAAAACCTGCGGCCACCTGCCCCAGGAGAGGCTTCCGCCGTCACTTTGAAGCTCAGAAAATGTGGACCAGTTTAATCTTAAAAGTGTTGAACAACCTCTAACCGCAAATATTTTCCTCTTTCTGAGTTTCAGAGTTGAAAGAGATCTAAATATCCCTTCCTTTGACACATGAAGGAGGCTCTTGGGCATTATGAGATCATGTGGCCAGTTAGTGGCAAACCTAAAAGAAAACAGGACTCAAGGGTTCTGATGAGACAAGATCTCTTTCAGCTGGACCTCGTGTGAGCTCGTTTGAATCAGCAAGCTCTTGTGCGCTGTCGTCTGGAGGTGAGCAGAGGCCCCTTCCCGGCCTGGGGGAGGACAGAATAACACCACTCCCGCCCACACACTGCGGGCCCTTCTTCCAGAACATACAGCGGGAAGCAGGAGAGGAGCTCCCGTCAGATGCCGAACTTCATTATTGTGGCGTGGCTCTGTAACACCAGCTGTATTCCTAATTGGGTTGTTCGTAAAATGTCTGTCCACCCTCATCCAGGACTGTAACCCTTACTCTTTTTATTTTCCTAGGACCACAGAGGGACTGCATCCATTTCCCTTCAGCATCTTGTCCCTGGACCTCCCAGGTCGCTCAGTAGGGAGAACGTTTACAGTGGGAAGGGACAGGACTTTTGAGGGCCTGGTTTTCAGTCCTAACTGTACCCCATAATGATTCTGAGATCTCCATCAAGACATCAATCTACTTTCTGGAGCTGCTTACATTTATTAAAATATTGTCCGGCTCTAAGAGATACAAAGAGAGCAAGCAAGATAGATCCCAGCCCTCCAGGAGACTGCCCTGTGGTAGGAAACAGGGAGCCACACAAACAATTACAACATTATGTTCTAAAATAGAACAACTACATGTGTGCATAGGAACTAGCCGCTTTGTTCTCCAACACTGGAACTACGAATAGTTCTATACTAGACTTTAAAGGGCGACCAGTGAGGATAGTGTTAGAGATCACTGAGAGCCAGATTAGAAAGAACATTCGATATCTAACTAAGGAGGTTAGACTTTATCCTGTCAATTCAGGCCACGCTTGTAGACCCGAGGCAGGATCCAATTTCCCTGTTAGAAAGATCATACCAGTTGGCAGGGCAGGCCCAGAGCAGGGTAACCAGACAGGTGGTTCTGGGAGGGGAGGGGAGTTCCTGAGCCAGGATGGGGAGAAGCCAGAAGAAAAAATCTAAGAGGTCAGAGGAAACCCTGGAGGGAGGGTATTAAAGGAATTTTGGAAGAGATTAGAAAAAAAACAGGATTGTCCAATCCTGCAGACCAGGAGTAACATAAGACCAGGTAGCAGCCCGTGACACTGGGCCACCAGGACGTGTGGACAGCCCCAGGCACCAGTTCCTGGGCAGTCCTGGGCAGAAGCCAGATTGCAAGGGTTGAGAAGAAAATGGGAAAGGCCAAGAGGGGAGGAAGAAAGTCTCAGTTTCTCTATCTGACCATTAGGACAGGAGTCAAATGTGGGATGAGATATCCATTCACAATCACTTAAGAGGGGTTGGACAAAAATGTCCTGGAGGCTGGGTTGGGAGGTGGCATGTGCTGGGAAGTGGCCCGGTTGTTCTCACTCATCAGACAGGCATGTGCAGTCTACTTCATGGCAGCTGTAACTCAAAGCTGCCTTGAAAGTAAGATAAAATGCATTTCTTAAAAAAATTTATATTGCTGTAACAGACATCTCAGTGAACACATCTTTATCTTTAGAGCAGGTCCTCAGACTGGAATTCCTGCCTCCAGGGTTTCGGTCTCTCCTGGGGGGTTTCAGGGAGGGAGCAGCATGGACTTCTGGAAGCTAAGCGCGGTTTTCATGCACCAGACTGTTTGAAAAGGGGACATGATCTTTTTTTCAACAAGTGCAAAAATGCTTTAAAATATATTTTGACTCCGTATTGAGTGATATTACAGAAGAGGGAAAGAAGTCAGAACCAAGTACAAACAGGGCACAGAGAGGCACTGCAACTACCCTGTTCCTCCGTCTGTGTGAGCCTCGCCTGGTGCTGGGGCGCACATGCGCGTCTGCCGGGTGGTACAGGCCGAGAACTAGATCGCCTGCCACCACCGGAAGCTGGGAGAGGCAAAGACGGTTCCTGCCTTAGGATCGTGGCTGTGGAAACCCTGATTTAAGATTTTCGGCCTCCAGACCACATCCCTGGGAAATTTACACACTGAGCACTTTTCCTCACTTTCTTTCTTCACTTCTAACTAGAGCACAACTCTCCCCTGAAACACTTGTCACATTTGTACTTTATGTGTCAGTTGTATTATTTAACTGACCTCTGTCTGCCCCCTGCACCCCCCATTAGGCTATAAGCTCCATGAAGGCAGTGACATCTTTCCCTCCCCAGGGCCTGGGGTATAACATTGGAATAGTTGGGAATGAATCCGTCATGGGGCAGGTATCCTGGACCTGGCTACGTGCACGTGACACAGGAAGCGACTTGGAGTCCGTATGCTACCATCCACTCGTGGTCCTGAACACTCGGCCATGTCACGGCTTTGGTGACGGTGACACCATCAGGCATTCCTGATTCAGCCTTGGCCAGGTACCAGTCCCCTGCTAAGCTCTTGGCCGGTATTGTTGCATTGACTCCTCACAACAGCTCCATCCAGGCGGTCCGGGATAGTTTCCGCTCCACAGAAGCAGAAGCTGAGTCTTGGCCGAGGTGGCACAGCTAGAAAATAGCAAAGCCAGAACTCAAGCTTGGATTTGTCTGACCCCAAATCCCAGCATGAACACCAAGCACCTCCCAGAGTTCTTGCTTCATTCTGTGGACCGGGCAGGTCCCAACCTCTGGGGTTACCCTCTCTGGTTAGACTTGAAATTTAAATATACAAAAGAAATGTGAAGGTGGGGTTGTACCCAGGCCGGGTCATTCATCCTCCATTCTATGTCCAGGATGTGGAGCCATATAAATCAAATTCCTTCATATCAACCACCTGCTTAAAGTCCCACAGCCCTTGGGGTACAATCCCTTGGTTCTGTGCCCATCACTGACTTCTCCTCTGTTCTCAACTCACATACCTGCCCCAGTACACACGGGCCCTGTTCTAGCTACCCAGAGCCATCCGCAGTCCCTAAAGGGCCACCCTTGACACTTCTCTGCGGCCTCTCTCTTGGTTTCATCACCGTCAGCAGACTCAGGAGGCTTCAAGGGGCTGTCCCTAACCCAGTCGGAACTGCATGTTGTTTCTTGGTGTCCCCACAATGGCCTTGAGCATCTTACCATGCTTGCTTGTCTCCCACCAGACATCCGGGGCATCTGTGTGGTTGGAAAATAGGGCAACATTGAGGGTGTTGGGGAGGGGAAGCCCATGGGCTCTGACAACAGATGGACCTGGGTTTGTGTCCTGCCTCCTGCAGTTGCTTGCTGAGGAGCCCTTAGGTAACCATCTAGACTACTTGAGTTTCATTTTCCTCATCTGTAAACTGAGCATCCTCTTATGTTATAAGGCTGTTGGGAGTTTTCATTTATATACAAAAATAATTGCATGTATTCATAATGCCAGGCATATAGTTAAATTTCATTTCCTGAATCCAGTTGTGTATAGGGGACCACTTTAATAAGGCTAAATCCACCTACAAGTTCCGGCACAATTTTATACATCTTACAAACCTTGGCAAGAAGTGTAGATACACCTAGATCTGCGCTCTCCATGGTAGCTACTGGCCACATGTGCCCGCTGCACCCTTGAAATGTCTGAATTGAAACACCCTCGGTGTGGAATGAACACTGGATTTCAAAGATCGATAGGAAAAAAGAACGTAAAATATCTCAGTAACGATTTTGACTATGGATTACATGTGAAAATGATAATATTTAGAATATATTGGGTTAAATAAACTATATTACTAAAATTACTGTCACATTTTTCTTTCTTTCTTAAAATAGGGCTGCTCAGGGCGCCTGGGTGGCTCAGTTGAGCCTCTTTCTTCAGCTCAGGTCGCGATCTCGGGGTCCCAGTATCAAGATCAAGCCCTGGGAGTTTGCTCCCCCCCACCTTTAACCCTCCCCAACACCTCCCCCCACAGCACTCGCTCTCTGTCTCTCTCAAACAAATAAATAAAATACTAAAAATAAAATAAAATGAAGCTGCTAAAATACCTTGAAATTACATATGTGGCCTACCTTTGTGGCTCAAATTATTATTATTATTTCTACTTGACAGGGTTACCCTGGATGCAGAGAGAAAACCTGGAAGGTTACATCAATTCATTTACTCTGTGTGTGTGTGTGTGTGTGTGTGTGTGTGTGTGTGTGTGTGTATGTATTAAGTTTCACGAATGGCCACAGATAAGGCAACAATCAAACTGTAGCCATAGGTGCCCTGAGCAGGATAAGCCGGGCGGAACGTCAGTCAGAGAAGAGGCTTTAGTTAAAAAAAAATGAAGAAGAAGAAAGAAAGAAAAGAAAAAGATAAAGATAAACAAGTCAAATTCACGTGCTCTGACATTTGACTCTAGCCCTTTGGGCTTTCCGCATGTCCAGTCCAGGCTCCATGTCCTGAGACGCGGCCTCGATTGTCTGGCTTCTCTCACAGCCTCCGGCTCAGATTTATTCACTCACATGAGATCCAACGTGCCAAGAGTCTATCCGTCGCGGCTGGAAGAGCTTCAGATTTTTCATGATGTTTTTGATAACAGTCATCTAGTGAGTTAAGCAAACATCTACTTAGCAGATGGAAACACTGAGCCCCAGAGAGCAAAAGCCTCTGTGTTAGATAATACTGTATACTCTGTACGAAAAACTCTTACTTCAGCCGAAGTCAAATAAGGAAAAAATTATTCTGATTCCAGGAATGGTGTTTGAAGAATTATGATTCACCCTTGGAGATTTCTGAGAAAATTAGTTGGTAGAGACCAAAGGGCAAATGTGAGAAGAATATAATTAAGATGCCTACTGATTGGGATAAAATGCTTATTTACCTCAAGAGTCTTTCAAAGCCAAAAGTCAAAGAATCCAAGCAGCCACTTGAACATTAGAAGAGAGAGGGGCGCCTGGGTGGCTCAGTGGTTAAGCCTCTGCCTTCAGCTCGGGTCATAGTCTCAGGGTCCTGGGATCGAGCCCCGCATCGGGCTCTCTGCTCAGCAGGGAGCCTGCTTCCCTTCCTCTCTCTCTCTGCCTGCCTCTCTGCCTACTTGTGATCTCTGTCTGTCAAATAAATAAATAAAATCTTAAAAAAAAAAAAGAAAGTCAAAGAAAAACTAGCATATTAGGGTAATCAGATACATCAAAAAGTCAGAAAGATCCTTAAAGATAAGAATCTAGTTACAGAGCACATAGATTTAGACTAATAATCAAGAGCTCTGCAAACACACTTGGAAAGAGGAAAGAGAATGTCGAATTTGGAAGTCCAACTAACTCAGGTACTTAACTTTGTTGGAACTCAATTTCCTCATTGTAAAGATCTATAAGCTCCTTCCAAATCTAAATTTAAGATTTCATAAAATAAATAGATTTAGCTATTACAAATAGTAGCTACAATATTGTACAATAATAATATTATAAATAGATTTAGTTATTTTATGAAATCTTAAATTTACACAGGCAATATTTGTAGAAAAAATAAAAACGTCTGACCAAGAAAAATCAAAATCATCAATCTTACCATCTAGAGAAACCTACTGCAAATATTTTAGTGTATATGCTCTCAGATTCACATATATACATGTGGAGATAATTTTGTACAAATCTGGTTATGACATGTTTCCAGTCAATGAAATATGTCGAGGGCGTTTTCTTGCCCGAGTTTTGTTTCCATCCCATCATTTGTGATGGCTGCCATGTATTACCGTTTAAACGAAGGCATCAGAGTACAATGAGTTGCAGGTTGTACCACAGGGCAAATGTGATTATGTCCAGATTAGAAGGGATGCAGAAAGTTGAGAAAAAAGATAACAATGTGTGACGACTTCTAATTTATAAAGGACTTTTGCACAAAAGCCTACAAAGTATTTTTACATCTTATGACTGCCCAGCTAACACAATGTCTAGCAGATAGGAAACCTCAATAAACATTACTGAATAAGTGAAAAAATACATATGATGTATTATCTTATGTATTCCTCATAAACCAGGATGAGACACACATCACCATTTTACAAATTTTACAGATTACTTCTGTCACCGTGATGAAATCCATTATGATTTATGTAGCATTTTACACAAATCCCTCTCATTAGAGCATAGGATTTCATTCCCATTAAAGAAAGATGGAAACTGAGCGTAGGGATAGTTGGTCACCATGTGGGAGAGCTTGACCTTAAATGCAAACCTGCAACACTCTCCGTTGCTTTCCAGCCTTGACATGTCCTGTCCCCTTTCATTGAAGGAGTTTGTGTTGTGAGACATATCATCTGTGTGCTGGTGAATGGTTAACACTCAACTCTGGGAGAGGGGGAGTCCTGATTTGTAGCACTTACTGATTTCCTTGGTGTAAATACTCCCACCAGGGCTGATCTGAGGCTGCTAATGAGATGTTACTGAGCACAGATATGGGAGATGTCCACTACTAACACTTACAAGTGCCAGCTGGCTCTAATGTACTCCTGGACACGATAATCTTTCCTTCCACCGAATTATTAATTCCTGAGGACTAGATCTCTTCTCAGTTTTCACAATGCCACATACCTAGACAGTAATTAATATATGTTTAGGCTTAGGGTACCAGGGTGGCTCAGTCAGTTAAGCATCTGCCTTGATTTCAGCTCAAGTCATGATCTCTGGATCATGGGATCAAGCCCTGCACCGGGATCTGCCCAAAGGGGAGATTCTGTTTAAGGACTCTCTCTCCCTCTCCCTCAACCCCTACCCCTCACCTTGGTTGCTCATTCTCTCTCTCTCTCTCTTTCTAAAATAAATATATACTTTTTTAAAAGATTTTATTTATTTAACAGACAGAGATCACAAGTAGGCAGAGAGGCAGGCAGAGAGAGAGGAGGAAGCAGGGTCCCCGGTGAGCAGAGAGCCCGATGCGGGGCTCGATCCCAGGACCCTGGGATCCAGGACCTGAGCTGAAGGCAGAGGCTTTAACCCACTGAGCCACTCAGGCGCCCCAATATATACATCTTTTTTAAAAAATAGATGCTTAGGCTTGGCGTAAATGTTTAGCCTAGCTTTGCAATTTCAGTTTCCCATTCTCTTTGATTTTCTCACTTGTACAGTCCTTTTCCCCAGACTTGGGAGAAAGCATAGAGACAATTCTGTCACTTGGATGGTTTCCCTTTCTTTAATCCCAACTTGTGTCTTTGTCATGGCCTGGGACACAGTCATGACCCTAAAGAGAGAAGCAGCAGCCATGGGGGCTCAGAATCTCCAGGTTTATATTTCTAGTCTTTTAATGCTGAGTTTAGAGTCTCATTCTGTCATGGGGACCCAGTGCCTCACACTAACCAAAACACCTGGTTTGTTGCTTCAAAGAGAGCAGTGGGAGGTGGAGGTGGCAAACAGGAAGAGAGGCTGACCTCGCTAGTATATTGGTATATTTCTTCAAACCAAAATTGGTACAAAATCCATAAACAATTCAGAATCCTGGACGTTGTTAATTATACCAACCAAGGCTACAGCTCTTGGGCTATTTCTTCCCCCTCAGCATCTTACTGGTAATGTTTTGTTGTGCATCTTAACTGGAGTTGGTCTCTGCTGATAGAGAAACTTAATTTTCTGAGAGTGAAATGTGCAGACTCGAAACAACAAGAATGAGGAGAAAGTGGAGAAAAGAGACACGTTAGCACCACCTTCTGGAAGCTTCTGGTTCTTACATGCCGTCTACGAATGTAATAAAAATGAGATAGATATTTTGTACTCTGTTCTCTGATACATGGTCAATTTTGAAATTTTCTTAAAAGAAGAAATGTGGAAAACAAATTTAATAAAACATTACTTAAATACTAACTTCTCCTGTACTAAAATATTTATCAAATCTGCTGTTAGACTAAATTTTAACTCTATATTTTTTAATATTTTATTTTTAAGTAATTTCTGTTACCTAAAATATTACTATTTTTTTACTATATTACTACACTATTACTGGGGCTTGAACTCACAATCCTGAGATCAAGAGTCGTGCTCCACCAACTGAGCCGGACAGGTGTCCTCAATTTTTTAATTTTTTAATTTAAATTCAATTGATTAACATATAATGTATTTTTAGTTTCAGGAGTACAGATCTGTGATTCATCAGTCTTATATAATCACATCATGTGCCCTCCTTAATGTCCATCATCCAGTTACTCCATTCCCCAATGCCCCTCCCCTCCAGCAACCCTCAGTTTGTTTCCTATGATTAAGAGTCTCTTATGGCTTGTCTCCCTCTCTGGTTTCGTCGTGTTTTATTTTTCCCTCTCTCCTCCTATGATCTCCTCTTTTGTTTCTCAAATTCCACATATGAATGTGATCATACGATAATTGTCTTTCTCTGATTGACTTATTTTGCTTGGCATAATACTCTCTAGGTCCATCCATGTCATTGCAAAAGGCAAGATACCATTTTTGATGGCTGAGTAGTATTCCATTGTATACATATACCACATCTTCTTTATCCATTCATGTGTCGACGGACATCTGGGTTCTTTCCATAGTTTGGCTATTGTGGACATTGCTGCTATAATTTTGGGGTGCAGGTGCCCCTTCAGATCACTATTCTTATATCTTTGGGGTAAATCCTTAGTAGTGCAATTGCTGGGTCATAAGGTAGCTCTATTTTCAACTTTTTGAGGAACCTCCATACTGTTTTCCACAGTGACTGCACCAGCCTTTATCATTAACAAAAGTGTAAGAGGGATCCCCTTTCTCCTCATCCTTGCCAACATCTGTCATTTCCTGACTTGTTAATGTTAACCATTCTGACTGGTGTGAGGTGGTATATCATCATGGGGTTTTTTTAAAGATTTTATTTATTTATTTATTTATTTATTTATTTATTTATTTATTTGACAGAGAGAGACAGCGAGAGGGAACACAAGCAGGAGGAGTGGGAGAGGGAGAAGCAGGCTTCTGGTTGAGCAGGGAGCCCAATGCAAGTTTCATCTTGACCTGAGCCAACAGCAGATGCTTAACTGCTGAGCCAACTGGCAACCCCTCATCATGGTTTGATTTGTATTTCCCTGATGCCAAGAGATGTTGAGTGTTTTTTCAAGTCTATTGGCCATTTGGATGTGTTCTTTGCAGAAATGTCTGTCATGTCTTCTGCCCATTTCATGATTGGATTATTTGTTCTTTGGGTGTTGAGTTTGGTAAGTTCTTGATAGATTTTGGATACTAGCCCTTTATCTGATATGTCATTTGCAAATATCTTCTCCCATTCTGTTGGTTGTCTTTTAGTTTTGTCTAGTATTTCCTTCGCTGGGGATACAGGCTGGTGCCTGTATCTTATCTTGATGAAGTCCCAATAGTTCATTTTGCCTTTGTTTCCCTTGCCTTTGGAGACCTGTCTAGCAAGAAGTTCTTGCAGACAAGATCATAAGGTTGCTGCCTGTGTTCTCCTTTAGGATTTTGATGGACTGCCATCTCACATTTAGCTCTTCTATCCATTTCTTGAGTCCATTTTTGTGTATGGTGTAAGAAAATGGTCCAGCTTCATTCTTCTGCATGTGGTTGCCCAGTGTTCCCAACACCATTTGTTGAAGAGACTGTCTTTTTTCCACTGGACATTCTTTCCTGCTTTGTCAAAGATTAGTTGACCATAGAGTTAGGGGTCCATTTCTGGGTCCTCTACTCTGTTCCATTGATCTATGTGTCTGTTTTAGTGCCAGTATCATACTGTCTTGATGACTACAGCTTTGTAAGAGAGCTTTAAGTCTGGGATCCTAATGCCACCAGTTTTGGTTTTCTTTTTTTCAACATTGCTTCAGCTATTTAGGGTCTTTTCTGGTTCCATACAAATTTTAGGATTCTTTGTTCCAGCTCTGTGAAAAAAAAGTTGATGGTATTTTGATAGGGATTTCATTGAATATATAGATCGCTCTAGGGAGCATAGACATTTTAACAAGATTTGTTCTTCTAACCCTTAAGCATGGAACGTTTTTCCATTTCTTTATATCTTTCTTAATTTCTTTTATGAGCATTGTATTGTTTTCTCTGTACAGATCCTTTACCTTGTTGCTTAGGTTTATTCCTTGGTATTGTACGGTTTTGGGTGCAGTTACAAATGGGATCAACTCCATAATTTCTCTTTCTTCTGTCTCATTGTTAGTGCCTAGAAATGCGACTGCTTTCTGTGCATTGATTTTCTATCCTGCCACATTGCTGAATTCCTGTGTAAGTTCTAGCAATTTTAAGGTGGAGTCTTTTGGGTTCTCCTCATAGAGTATCATGTCATCTGCAAAGAGTGAGAGCTTGACTTCTCCTTTTCTGATTCAGATGCCTTTTATTTCTTTTTGTTGTCTGGTTGCTGAGGTTAAGACTTCTAGTACTATGTTGAACAACAGTGGTGATAGTGGACAGCCCTGTCGTGTTTCTGACTTTAGGGGAAAGCTCTCAGTTTTTCCCCAATTGCGAATATTTGCTATGGCCTTTCTGTATATGGATTTTATGATATTGAGGTATGTTCCTTCTACCCCTATACTGTGAAGAGTTTTAATCAAGAAAGGATGCTGTACTTGGTCAAATGCTTTTTCTGCATCTATTGAAAGGCTCTTATGGTTCTTGTCCTTTCTTTTGTTAATGTACTATATCACATTGATTTGGGGATGTTGAGTCACCCTTGCAGCCCCAGATTGAACCCCACTTGGTCGTGTTGAACAATCCTTTTAATGTACTGTTGCATCCTATTGGCTAGTATCTTGATGAAAATTTTAGCATCCATGATCATCAGGGATATTGGTCTGTAATTCTTTTTGGTGGGGTCTTTGTCAGGTTTTCTGAGCAAGGTAATGCCTAGCTCATAGAAAGACGTTGGAAGTTCCCTTTCCATTTCTATTTTTAGAAAAAATTTCAGGGGGCGCCTGGGTGGCCCAATGGGTTAAGCCTCTGCCTTTGGCTCAGGTCATGATCCCAGGGTCCTGGGATCAAGTCCCGCATGGGGCTCTCTGCTCAGCAGGGAGCCTGTTTACCCCTCTCTCTCTGCCTGCCTCTCTGCCTACTTGTGATCTTTGTCTGTCAAATAAATAAATAAAATATTTTTTTTAAAAAAGAAACAATTTCAGAAGAATATGTATTAATTCTTCCTTAAATGTTTGGTAGAATTCCCCTGGGAAACCAACAAGCCCTGGACCCTTGTTTGTTAGAAGATTTTGGATTACTGCTTCGATTTCCTTGCTTGTGATGGGTCTGTTCAGGTTTTCTATTTCTTCTGTTTCAGTTTTGGTAGTTGATACATCTCTAGGAATGCATCCATTTCTTCCAGATTCCCTAATTTGTTGGCATATATTTGCTTATAATATGTTCTTATAATTATTGGCATTTCTTCAGTGTTGGTTGTGATCTCTCGTCTTTCATTCATGATTTTATTTATTTAGGTCCTTTCTCTTTTCTTTTTAATAAGTCTGGCTAGGAGTTTCTTGATCTTGTTAATTCTTTCAAAGAACCAGCTCCTAGTTTCATTGATCTCCTCTAATCTTTATGAATTCTCTTCTCCTGCTGGGTTTAGGCTTTATCTGCGGTTCTTTCTCCAACTCCTTTGGGTGTAAGGTTAGGTTGCATATTTGAGATCTTTCTTGTTTCTTGAGAAAGGCTTATGGTGTTATATACTTCCCTTCTAGGACTGCCTTTGCTGCATCCCAAAGGTTTTGAACAGTTGTGTTTTCATCTTCATTTGTTCCCATGATTTTTAAAATTCTTTAATTTCTTTCTTTCTTTTTTTTTTTTTAGATTTTATTTATTTATTTGACAGAGAGAGATCACAAGTAGATGGAGAGGCAGGCAGAGAGAGAGAGAGAGAGAGAGAGAGAGAGAGAAGCAGGCTCCCTGCTAAGCAGAGAGCCCGATGTGGGACTCGATCCCAGGACCCTGAGATCATGACCTGAGCCGAAGGCAGCGGCTTAACCCACTGAGCCACCCAGGCGCCCCATAAAATTCTTTAATTTCTTGATTGATCCATTCATTCTGTAGTAAGATGCTTTTTAACCTCCATGTATTTTAGTTCTTTCCAAATTTCCTCTTGTGATTGAGTTCCAGTTTCAAAGCATTGTGGTCTGAAATTATACAGAGAATGATCCCATTCTTTGGTACCAATTGAGACCTGATTTGTGAACCAGCACATGATCTATTCTGGAGAATGTTCCATGCACACTTAAGTAGAATGTGTATTCTCCTGCTTTAGGATGATCTGGTCCAGTGTGTCATTCAAAGCCCTTGTTTCCTTGTTGCTCTTCTGCTTAGATGATCTGTCCATTGCGGTGAGATGGGTGTTAAAGTCCCCTACTATTATTGTATTATTATTAATGCGTTTATTTAATTTTGTTATTAATTGGTGTATATAATTAGCTACTGCCATGTTAGGGGCATAAATATTTATAATTGTGAGATCTTCTTGTTGGATAACACTTTAGTTATGATATAGTGTCCTTCCTCATCTTCTATTACAGTCTTTGGTTTAAAATCTAATTTGTCTGGTATAAGGATTGACAGCCCAGCTTTCTTTTGATGGCCATTAGAATGATAAATGGTTTTCCATCCCCTCACTTTCAATCTAGAGGTGTCTATGGGTCTAAAATGAGTCTCTTGCAGACAGCATATCAGTGGATCTTACCTTTTTTAATCCAATATGATGCCCCATGTCTTTTGATTGGGGCATTTAGCCCGTTTACATTCAGAGTAACTATGGAAAGATATGAATTTAGTGCCATTGTATTATCTGTAAAGTCACTGTTTCTGTATATTGTCTCTGTTCCTTTCTGGTCTGTGTTACCTTGGGCTCTCTCTTTGCTTTAGAATCCCCTTTAGTATTTCTTACAGGGCTGGTTTAGTGATCACAAATTCTTTCCGTTTCTGCTTGTCCTGGAAGCTTTTTACCTCTCCTATTTTGAATAGGAGAGATATTTTATCTCTATTTTGAATTGATATCCTAGCTGGATAAAGTATTCTTCATTGCATATTTTTCTTATTTAGCACCCTGAATATATTATACCAGTCTTTTCTGGCCTGCCAGGTCTCTGTGGATAGGTCTTTTGCCAGTCTAATGTTTCTACCCTTGTAGGTTTGGCTCCCTTCTCCTGAGCTGCTTTCAGGATTTTCTATTTGTCTCTGAGATTTGCAAACTTCACTATTGTATGTGAAGGTGATAACCTATCTTTATTGATTTTGAGGTGCGTTCTCTGTGCTTCCTGGACTTGGATGCCTTTCCTTTCCAGGATTAGGACAGTTCTCCACTAAAATTTTCTCCAATATACCTCTGCCCTCTCTCTTTTTCCTTTTCTTCTGAAATCCCAATTATTTTAATATTGTTTCACTTTATGGTATCACTTATCTCTTGAATTCTCCCCTCATGATACAGTGGTTGTCTTTCTCAGCTCCTTTATTCTCTATCATTTTGTCTTCTGCATCACTAATTCTCTCTTCTGCCTCATTTATTCTAGCAGTTAGAACTTCCATTTTTTATTTCATCTCATTAATAGCCTTTTTTATTTTGATTGATTAGATCTCAGTTCTTTTATTTCTCCAGAAAGGGATTCTCTAGTGTTTTCTTAAAGTCAAGCTAGTGTCTTCATAATCATTATTCTGAACTCTAGTTCTGACATCTTACTTATATCCATACTGATTAGGTCTCTGGCAGTCAGTACTGCCTCTTGTTCTCTTCTTTGAGATGAGTTTTTCCATCTTTTCATTTGTGCAGAAAGTGGTTGCTTTTCTATTTGTAGAGTTGTGGCTATTATTTTCTTAGATCTCTTACTGAATTCGCAGGTGTTCAGAGTAATTTAATGGCTATCTAGCTAAATCCCTGGGATCAGACAAAACTAAGGTTTCCTACTCCTCTGCCACCTGGGACTACTCAGATGTCCTGAATTTTGACTGTACTTACTTTCCCCCTCCAATCTACTCTCCCTTCAAATACTAACATCTAGTAGAATAGCCAAAGGCTAGCGAAGGGAAAATAAGAAAAGCAAGTCCACTGGTCTGAAGAAATTAAGAAGTGATTCTATATGCAAAGCCAGGACAACCCTCTCCCTCAGGAGAGAAATGTACCTCCAGCAACTACTAAAATCAGATAACCATAGCAAAATGAAAACAAGAAAAGATATGCCAGCTGCATGCAGCAACAAGCCACACACCTAGAAGCAGCCCTGCTGGAAAGCTGCTTCCCACTGTAGTCTAGGCCTCCTGGGTTGGGGACAGAAGCCTTCGCAATTGCCCTGGGCAAGTTACACCTGTGGAGCCTGATTTGCCAATGCCAAGCCCCACAACTTCATTTCCACAACACGGAGCAGCTTCAGAAAGGCTCAGGATACCTTCTCCTTTCCTCTTTTGAGTTTTACTTCATTCACAATCATTTTTAATGGCTATTTGTAGGACACAGATAACACATTTTTCTCTCCCCAAAAGACCAGACCTTTTTTCATCATGTTATTACTTGGTATTTGTACATTACTTGTGCTTTTCAAAGGCTATCATTGCTGTCACCTCCCGACACACTGTGAGGTGGGTAGAAAGGTGTCCCTCCTCATGCCACCAATGAGAAACTGAGGTTCCAGGAGAGCTGAGGTGCTGTTCAGACCCCATACACCAGCACCTCTGGCCCCCAGGTTGTGCCTTCAGTCACTCTGTGGTGACTCGTAGGGACCCACGGGCCAGGTTGGGCTTACAGTGTGTGGAGTGGCAACAGAGTCCACTGGGACAAAGCCTAGGTGAGCTGCTGCTCCCATCCCACCCAGGCTGCCTGAGAGGTGCTCTGTGGAGCTGAACGGAGGGATGAGGGAGAGAAAGCTCTCCAAGGACATACTAAAGGACACCTTGAGCTGAGCATGGGATTGGTTCAGATGTCATGAAATACTTGTTAAATACCCACTATATGCTAAGAACTCTAAGCCAGACTGGCTCCTGTATGCTCCTCAGGGGTTTTTCAGTCAGGTCAGTATGACTAATGACTACCATACAACCGAGAAATGGTCGTTATCATAAAGAAAGTATGCTATGAGATACAGAGGAGGGGTGAAGAGAGGAGAGCTCGGGTGGTTTTTCACCAGCCTCAAATGAGATAGCAGATGTGAGGGATGGTTTGAGATCAGAAATAGTTCATAATCACACACACACACATACACTCACACACACTCACACACACACTGACAGAGACTCCCAGACCCTCTTTACCCCTCAGGTTTCCCAGGGCTGCCCCAGAGGCCTGCGCCACCTAAAACCCTGAGGAGCAAGTCACACAGGTATTAAAGATGCCAAGATTCATGAAGGTTTTCTCCAAACCTGAGGGTTCACAAAGGACTGTCTCTTCCCATTTTTTCATACTCTAAACTTGCTGGGACCAAGCTGTGGGAAGCCAGAGGCTGTACAGTGTCATTGGCCTGGGCGAGTGTGGCAACTTTCCCTGGTTTCTGGAATCATACCTAATGGTTAAATATCATCCTGGGAGCTAGTTCTGTTTTGTAGGGTGTCCCAGCCTTCCTGGAGATAGGACGGTGATCACTGAAATTGCTCCATGTTAACGGCAGAAATTCTTCAACTGGCTCAGCTTAGAAGACACTCTGCCTGCGACCCACACTGTCCTATCACATGCTGTTCTTTGTCCTCCTCCAATAATGACTGCTTAACAAGCCCTGTGGAGGTTTCCCACAAATACCAATGAGTAATTCCTTTTGGTTTTCAGAACATGAGAACTAAGGAAGTAATTTCAAGGGTTTGGAAGTAAACTACAGTTCCCATTTTTATGTTCCAGGCTTCACAGAGGTTAATAAATATTCTATATAGGAGAAAGCAAAATCCTACCTGTCCATGGTCTGTGAAAGTTCTATCAATTGGCATCATGATCACAATAATTTTATCTGGGCCTTAATCCAGGGCCCTCTAACTAGATCATGGAGGTCCACTGCTGCCTGCAGAGTGCTGGTTCTAAAAGTGTGCTTTGGGGTTTTGGAATTCTCTGAGGATGTTAGTTGGAAAGCAAGAGGTCAGGCTCTTGTGAGAGATTTTATCCTCACTCCTCACTTCTAGTTTCAATCCAAAAATTAGACAAGAAACAGAATTGAAGTTCATTCATTCACTTGACAAACATTTATTTTACACTTGCACTGAGCACACCTTATATTAGGCATGAGAAATAAACATGTGATTAGAACCTGGTCCCTGCCCTAGGAGATAAGATACATAATAAAAGTGCATTTACTGCGAGCTCAGAGCTCTTCAATGCGTGGTTCCCTGTCTTACTATTTTCCATCCCTTGCATTTAGTATAGTATCTGAGATTTAAGAGAAAGACCTCAGTAAGTCTTCACTGAATGAGTAAGAGTCAATCATTAATCATCTACTTGCAACAATGGCAACGTGTCCACTTTATTTTTTTTTAATTTTTTTAATTTATTTATTTGAGAGAGATCACAAGTAGGCAGAGAAGCAGGCGTAGAGAGAGGGGGAAGCAGGCGTAGAGAGAGGGGGAAGCAGGCTCCCTGCTGAGTAGACAGCCCAATGCAGGACTCGATCCCAGGACCCTGAGATCATGACCTGAGCTGAAGGCAGAGGCTTAACCCTCTGAGCCACCCAGGTGCCCCACGTGTCCACTTTAGAAGAGAGGTGGCAACGGTATGTTGTCAGCAAGGACTCTATGGTAACATGCAAATAAAGAAATTATTGCTATAGCTTATTAAAGAAATTAAAAAAGTAACATAGGCACAGAGGAAAGAACATTTAATTCTGCCTAGGAGGGCTGCGATGTTGAAAGGGGAAAACTCATTGTTTCTCCTTTATTTACCACTCTACTCCCAATATTTCTGGCATCAAACATTGAGGGGATGAGAGTGGTGGTTCGCACACCAAGCAATTGTCCAGCACTAGCTGGGTGTCCTACAATTCAACTCAATGCTGACACTGTCTACCTGGAGATAGTATCAGATCCCACAGGTTAAGGGCTCCATCCCACATGACTGCCCTCACATCAGACATCAGTTGCAAGCCCTCCTCATCACCTGTACTACTGATCAACCATAAAATCAGAAGTTCCCACCACCCCCTTCTCAAGTTTGATAATTTGCTAGGATAGCTTGAAGAATAGGAAAACAGGTCGCTATTATATTACTGGTTTATTCTAATAGGATATGACTCAGGAACAGCCAGATGAAAGAGAGGATCAGTACAAGGTATGGAAGAAGGGACATGGAGCTTCCACACCCTCTCTAAAAAGGCTACCCTCCCACCACCTCCAACCCAGAAGCTCTCTAAATGCCTAGTATAAAGCATGTTCAGGACAAGTATTAAATAAACGTTTGTCAGATGAATGAACAAACACTAATTTTGGAATTTTTATGGAGGCTTCATTATGTTGACATGATTGATTAAATCACTGGCCACTGGTAATTAATTCAACCTCTAGCCCCACTCCCATCCCCAGGTCTGAAGTGGGGAGTGAAAGTTCCAACTGTAGTTATAGTTGCTTGCCCTAGCATCCAGCCCCCAATCTTAGGGTGCTTTCAAAAAGTCACCTTATTAACATAAACTCAGTGGAGTTCAGAGGAGTTTATTATGACTAACAAAAGAGATCTTTATGGCTCTATCACCTAGAAAATTCCCAGGGTTTTAGGAGCTCTGTGCCAGGAACTGGACTTTTCCTGTGCAAGGAAAATACCAAATTATATTTCTTATTATAAATCACAGCATCACAGACGTCTTCATAGGGAAGTTGCCATTTAAGCTGAATTTTAAGGGACAAGTAGAATTCACAAATGTCTAAGGTGGAAAGGCCAGTCCCCATTAAAGAACAACATGGACAAAGTCCCTAAGAAATGAAAGATCACAACCCATCATGGAAGAGATGGATACAGGATACGTGTGGGCAAGCAGAGAGGTGATAGCAAAAATCTGGGCAAAGGGTTTTGTTTTCCTTCTGCCATCCTTAGTAGGTCTGGCTTTCTCCTACAAACAATACCAAGCCATTGAACAGTTTTCAAACTCACTGTGCTAGCAACATGAAGATGCAGGCTAGAAGCCACAGACAGTAAGAGGGGGTAGCATTTGTCCATGTGAGGAATAGCACAGTACCAAAAAGGCCAGTCCAGGACAGGGGGATGGAAAGATGCAGAAGTGAGGAGTGTTTAAGACATATGATCAAAGGTGGCACTCAAAGACTCAAGCTTTAGAATTTAACAGATCCAGGGTCCAGTTCTGCTATCTATTCACGTATGATCTTGAGCAAGCAACATGGGCCTTGGTTTCTACATCTACAAAACACAGCTAAGAGTACCTACCTCATACCGTTGGTACATTAAGTTAAAATATTAGGGATTAGTATAAGTCTGGCACATAGGACCTTCTAAACAAATGTTAGCTATAATTACTACTACGGATTAGGCATGGGGTGGGGGGAGATGGAAAAAGAGGAATCGAAGAAGACTTGGGTTTCTAAACAAAGCAGGTAGGGAAAGTTGGTTTCGTGGACATAGATAAGGAAGCAGGTGGAAGAGCCACTTGCAGGAAAGAATTTCGATTTCCAGTTTTGGAAATGTTGAATTTAAGATGTCTATGAGGGGTGCCTTGGTGGCTTGGTGGGTTAGCATCTGCCTTCAGCTCGGGTCATGATCCCGAGGTCCTGAGATTGAGCCCCACATCAGGCTCCCCACTCAGTGGGAGGTCTGCTTCGTCTCCCTTTGCCGCTACCCTTGCTCTGCTCTCTCTCTCACTATCTCTCAGATAGATAAAATCTTTAAAAAAAAAAAATGTTTACGGGACAGCAGTGGAAATGTCTATTGGGCATTCAGTAGAGAGCTCTGGGCTGGAACTGGAGATTTCGGGGATTCACGGCACAAACAAGGACACTGAAACCAGTAGAGGACATGAAATCATTTGCAGGAAGAGGAAGAGAGAAGAGGAGAGACTCATTCGTAGGAAGAGGAGAGAACTCAGAGGATACCAGCAGGCAGCGGGGATACTAAGAAAGGCGCCCGAAAAGGATCCTGGGAACTTTAGCAGATGGAAGAGGGGGGCTGTCCACTAACAATGCTCCCACAGGAGGGGAGTGTTCACGCAGAACCACCGGGTGCCTGCTTTCTGCGGAGGAGCTCACAAAGGTAAATGAGACACCAGCTTGGCCCTCACGGAACTTACGAGAGAGCTCCAGGAGCTTCAAAACACGACCTGCAATGGACCACAATTCTTAGTTACCTCTTTCCTTTCTTATTCTTTATGAATAAACAATTTTCACTTGTAATTTCTCTGCCAACCCCTATCTTTGCTTACAGGATAGAAGCTGTGCGATCCCAGGGTTTCAAGCCCTATGTAGACAGCAGGCCTGCTGAAACCATTATTTTGGCCAGGCCAGGTCAGACCAGATGTCCTGTGTCGCCGCCCAGCGCTGCAGGGCTTCCTCCCAGACTGCTGTGGCACCTCGCTTGGGCCAGCCAGTCCTTTAAGAAGTGAGTCAAACCCTCTGGCCAGGAAGGAAGGAAGTGTTGGAGGTTGCAGCTACTTTAACAATCTTGGGCTTTGCAAAAGATACGTGGATTTCAAGTTAACTTTAAAGCATGTCTTGTTTTGCAACAATGTGCTATACACGTCAGGGTACGCAAGAAGCTGTATCTGTGAAATTCCATGGGTCAAAGAGAGATACATGTTGGAAGACCGAGTGGGAACTGGTGGACGGGAACACAATATTTGTCCATACTCTCAGCTCAGCGTAGAGCTGTACCTCCGCTGCCAAATCCTCCCCCACTGTGATGAAAGGGCACAACAGTGCAAATCTGCAAACAATGCTCCCAACAGTTCCCTCTATGGATTAGACAACTTTGTCCCAGAATCAAAGGCTGGGGTAGTTGCCCTAGGATAGCTCTTCTGCCCCGTTCTCCTGAGGCTACCTACTCTGTACATAATCAGGACAGTTATTTTTGGTACTGGGCAAGAAAATCCGAGTGCCAGTGAAATCCAGTTTAGTTAACTTATAGGTAGGTACACAGTAATGAGCGATGAAGATGATTGTGAAGGGAGAGCAAACACAACCCAATACTCAACAGACCGGGCATGGTTTTAAGTAGTTTACATGCAGTAACTCAATCCTCACAAAAACCGCAGAAGGTAAGTGTTATTATTAGCCAATTTAACAAATGGGGAAACTGATAGCGGCTGAGTGGAAGACTGGATTGACTGGGCGGGGGGGACCACAAAGGATCTTTTTGGAGTGTTGGAAATGTTCCACAGCATAATTTTGATAGTGGTTACATGATTGTATCCATTTGTTAAAATCTGCCAAATCGCATATGTAGGGTCGGTGAATTATACTGTATGTAATACATCAATAAAGTTAATTAAAAGAAGGAAAAATGAGGAACGCTTCCAAGAAGAGGTAGCAAAGAGAGGGGAACAAGGCCTTACTAGCTAGGTGAACTCAACAAAGTACAGAACAGCTCTACGCCTCTATTTCCATACATATAAGGTAAGAATGATAATACCTAATCTGCAATAAATGTTGGGTTTCTTCTTTCCTTCTTTTGTCCCCTTTCCATACTCCGACTGAGCCAGCTATAAATGAAGCCTATCATTTATGGGTGAGACAGGGGTTCTTGCTACAACCTTTCTCCCCGAGGTTGTCAAACGGAAATTGTTTTCCCTGTAAAGGAGATTTTTCTCCTCTGTAGATAAGAAGACTGTCATACATGATTGAGGAAGCCCAAATGGACACAGTGTTTTCAGAGTGGAATTTTATAGTAAGTAACAAAGTTTAAATGCACATGTTTTTCCTTAACAACTCACTTCTATAAACCTATGTTGCAGAAGCTTTGGCAAAAAATTGCAAACATATCTCCATAGAAGGATGCACATGGAAGCTTTGTAAGAGCAAAATCAAAAACAATCTCGGGCTTTGTTCTGTGAGTTGTGAGACCTCCTTTCCCTGGAATACGAGGTGCTGACAGGCAATGTAAATGAGATGTGTGTATGCTGACACAGGGCGACCTACCCCACATGTTGCCAAGAGAAAAATCTCTGTGTAAAGCAATATGCATGAAATGATACCATCAAAAAAAGAAAGCGTGGGGACGGGCTTGCTAGTTTTTCAGGATCCCTGCTTTATTTCATTTGGTGATAGGATTCTGGCCTCCTGCCACTCCTGTCCATTCTAAGTGGGCACCTAAAGACTACATTAGCTTGGGTGGGTATGAAGACCCCAAGGGGCAACGTAGCTCAATCCTACATGTACATGGACAGCCAAAAGCTCCTTTTTAGCCAGGTGTGGCGGAGGGTCCATATTCTGGCCAATGGGATGTGAGCAGAAGCTACATATGCAATGAAATGGTCACATCCTTCAAAAGGAAGTTTCCCATCGTTCGTATCCCCTGTTCCCTTCCTGTGCTGGACCCCAGAGATAACATTTTAATGCAGACAAGGACCCCTTCTAGGAGATGAAACTTTATGGAATAAAGGTTACCTGCCCAGTCCTCTCACTGCTTCTAGAAAGAGGAAGAAAATTCTATGCTGCTTGTGCCATTATAGTCTGGAGTTTATATTAGAGCAGCTAATTCTAGATCCTAAGTAACACAGTATGGGCGTATAGTCTTACCACTACTGATAATCATAATTATCACACATCTAGTGCTTATTATGTGCCGGTCCCTGTTGTAGACACTTCACGTGCCATAACTCGTTTAATCCTCACAATGACCCCGTAACGTGAGTTCCATAACTGTCCCTATTAAGACACAAGGAGGTCAAGGAACTTGCCCAAGGTCTTCCAATGAAAATGGCAGAGTTGGGACATGTACTCCAGAGGCTACAATCCTAATGTAAATCCCAGATTACCTCTGGATATGGAATATACACATGGGGAAGGAGAAAGTTTCCTTTTTATATTATACATTTCTGAATGTTTGAAGTTTATATAACAGTCAAGCATTATTTTTCTAATTTATAAAAGAAAGGACTTTTCCTAAATCTAGATATTTTGGTGAAAAATTACCACAATGAAGAGTGGTACCATTAACTTAAAACACAACTTTAAAAAAAAGAAAAAATTCACTTTTCAGGCCTAATTGCTCAGCCTCAGAGCAGGAAAGCTGCCATGTGGTGAGCCATACTATTACAAGACAGTGGTAAAGGATGGGTCTGATGCAAAGATAGCAGAATAGGTCTGAAAATTCTCTGCAGATGGGCCAAAATAGCCAGCCGATGCTGCTGTCCAAACAACCAGATGGACACATTTCTCATTTTTCATCATTTGTTTTGCCGTAATACATCTTCAGTGTAAACCTAGAAAGGAAAAAAGACCCTCTCAGTCAACCACTCCTCTCTTGAGAGGGTCTCAGGCGTATAGTCTCTCTTTACATTTGTAAATATTTAGCCCTCTAGTTCCTGGAAGAAAATGAGTCTTGACTTTCGTAAACCTTCCTGTGCTGCATAACTACTCTGTGGGGTGTGTGTGCTGAGCCAAAATGTCGCACCATATTTGAACTGAAATGAGCGGCTTGCTGACTGTTTCAGTTTCCACTCTTGTAACTGGAATGAAGGGTATCAGGTCCATGCAATACAGGGTTTGCAAGACTAAAAGGATTCGGGAGTTTCTGTCCTTTTACTTATCTGCAAAGAGGCCAGGCTTAAAAGAAATGTGTGTGCATTACACAGAACCCCACGTAAGCCCCAAAGTCAGCAGATTTTAAGTGAAAAGTGCATTTTGCACCTCAGGCCACTTATAGAAAGTATTTTCTTCCATATTAGGTTAAAAAATCTACCCATAATACATTATGTCCCATTTTTTTATTTTTTTCCATTTTTAAAGATAATATGTTATTAACAGTTTCATAACCACAGTATTTTACTCATTTGCTTTTTTTTCCTTTTAACAATATGACAATCAGCTGTGTTTTTTTCTTAGTATTATCTGTGGAATAATGTCTTCTGAATGAATGAAGACTCCATTTTGTGGGCAATAATGAAAAATTGTGCTTGTTTTAAACATGTATCTATAGCTATCATTCCCCTCCCAAGACCTTTCTGGAAACTGAGAATAATGATGGAATCTCCCATGTGGTATTTGATGCTAATACCCCAGGTTCTGTTATCTAGTTGGCTCATGTTCTCATTAAGGAGACTTTGCTTTGAACAGGATAGCTTTTGCTTAAAATTGGCTAGTTTGGTAAGAATTTCACAAGCACCTACTATGTGCTTTGTTCTGTGGTAGGACCTAGAAGTAAACCAGAAATAGTGAGTCTAGTAAGGAAGAAGGACTCTCTTTTTTTATCTACACAATGACAAAGATATAAAAGTGATAAAATCTGCCTTTTTCCCCATCTTTTAATTAGTTTACTCATATAATTTAAAATAGATGTTGATGGCTTTCAACTACTATCAAATTTAGATTGCTCTCATTACTTTTCAAGGAGTCATGTAACATTTTAGAATGCCAACATTTATGACACTCTGGATGTTACATACTTTGCTACTATATACATTTATTATCAAAGCTTTATGGTTTTTTCCTTTTGTTTTTATAGAGAAGATAAACTTATATTTTATTTTGTCCAAAAAGGGGAACCAGAATCACCTTAATATAACATTGCCTTTCCTGTTGTTGCAGTCACAGTCCATCAGCAGGCCAGAAAAGTCATCCCATCCCTGCGGTAGGCACTTGTGAATGGGGAAAAGGGGCCAATCTTGTGGCCATAGCATCGAACAGCCTCTCTGATGTGGCAAGGCTGGATGACACCGCTGTTAAGCCTCAACGCCACAGGCCACAGTGCTCTTTTTTTCTTTTCCTTTGGTTGGTTTTAGCTGACTCTTGTCCAGCACTCCCATTCCCTAGGGATCCTGATGTGATTTTTTTTTTTTTCCTGAGTGCTGCGACCCAGATGATGGAGCTGTTGGTGTAGGAGGAGGTGTGTTCTCAGGAGACTCTAGGTAGGACTTCATACAAGACCCCTCAGCAGAGTTGTGATACTAAATGAGGGTTGCAGAATGGCATGTAAAGGGGTCTCCTGCCTTGGTTACCATGCCCTGCCTCACAAGAAGAGACAAGGCCACTAATTGTGCCACTGTTTCATTTGCAAAATATACCCAAAAAATGTGCAATGAGGTATGCAGTTTTGTATAATTGTTTTTTGAAGTATGCAGGTATACCATTACTTCCAGGTTGTGGAACACAATAGGTTCCAAACATGCATATTTTTTTAAAAGATTTTATTTATTTATTTGACAGAGATAGAGAGATTACAAGTAGGCAGAGAGGCAGGCAGGGGGGTGGGGAAGCAGGCTCCCCGTTGAGCAGAGAGAAGCCTTCCGGGCTCGATCCCAGGACCCTGAGATCATGACCTGAGCCGAAGGCAGAGGCTTAACCCACTGAGCCACCCAGATGCCCTGAAACATGCATATTTTAGATGATAAAGAAATGATACATGGAAACTAGTCATATTGCAAAAAAAAAAAAAAAAAAAACTCTTTCCTAACATCTTAGAATAATGTTACATTCATATAAAAGTCTTAATGCCTGACTTGGGACATAGGTTTCCACCCCTGGTTACACTTCGGGGTGCTCAAAAGCAGGAGGACAAAGATGGGAGATGAGAAGTAGCCTTGCACAGTCTTCAGCAAGTTTCTTGGTTGATTTAAGGGTGTCAGGCTAGTTTTCCTCCTCATTTGTATAAAACATGCCAGTGCCCACTTCACAGGGTTGTACAGCTAATGACAGAAGTTCAATGCATGTTTCTTGGTATCGCCAGTGGATTTAGACCAGCACTACCCCGCCAAGCTGGAAAGTTCACCACCAGTAGCTCCTACCAGCGGGTTATGGCCCTGCCTCACCTCACCACAGCCGTCCTCCTGGTGATGGAGCGGTTTGGGGACAGCTGGTAAAGCTGGGGACATTTGCGTTGCCCAGCATCCAGCGGGTGGCAGCCGTGTTTGCAGCTCACTGTTCTACACCAGGGCAGCGTCCCAGGGAACCATACTCGGCGGCAGCGGCTTGGACTGGGAGAGGCCCTGAGTTTCCCCAGGAAGTTGGTCCAAAGGGTTTGGCAGGCACCAGCCATCTGTCTACTTCCCCTACCTGCATTTAGGACTGTACCTTCCTACGTGATGTGGCCTCATGTACTCATCACTGACCAGGGACCCTCAAGTGCAGGGACAGAAGGAGGACATAGCCTGCTGGGAGCCCCTGGCCATCCACTGGCCCTATCAAGTCTGTCTTCTAAGAGGCAGAAGGACAAAGAAAACCCGAGAGAGGAAGCAACTGAGCAGAATTTGAGAGAAGGACAGGAGGTCACAAGGGCTGGGGCGAGAGGGGCTGGGCCTCAACGCAGAACGGCTAGAGCGCTGGAGCGGCCTGCCGGGAAGTGGGGCTTCAGGGGGCGGGGACGGCCTCGGGGCCTTCGCAGAGCTCGGGCTCCTTCTGGTGCTCACAGGCACGGTCCTGGGGCCCTCTCCGTGCTGTGACACACCTCTCGTCAGTCTGAGGTAATGTTGCCAGTGTGAGGGTCTGTGCCGTGTGGATGCAGGCCTCAGTGGTTCTTGGATTCCACATGAAAGATTTAGGTGAGATCCGCGCTCAGACAAGACAGCCAGAAGGAAGGCAGCAAGACAGAGCCGTTTCTGGATGGGACACACGCAGGGCGGGAGAACCGGCAGGCCCAGAGGTGGCAACTGCGCCGTATACGCAGTCTGTGTCCGCGTAGACTACGGGTCATAGGAAGGGCGGTCTCCGACTGAGGTTTCCGATCCTCTAAGGGACTCCTGCCAGGTGGCAGGGGAAGTTTTTGGTCCTACAAGGTTCTTGCCTGAACGGTCATGGCCATCTTCCCCCATGGAGGGGTGGAAACCACAACGTAAATACAGTCTAGCGAAGGGACGGGTTACCTAGGACAGAGCTTGGAGAGGAGGCTGCATGCTCTGCACCTGTGGCTCTTGGTCTTTTAGGCCTGGGGTCTTGGAAGCCGCAAGGCCATGGTGTTGAGGGGACTTGGAAGCCACAAAGTCAGGATGTTGTGTCCCCGAACTACTACTGTGTATCCTCTTGATCACCATCCTTGCCTGCAGCTCCTTTCTAACCGCCTGCTCCAGCAGTAAGATTGTCTAAGAGCACATGCGTTATAATTGCATATTATATGCATATGAACACAATCTATAATTACACTTATAAATATGAAGTGAATTTTGTATGAGGCATATTTATATAAAGTGAGTTTTTAATAGATAATCACGTTCAATTAAACAATTTTTTATTCTGAAACTATGTCACTCCTACATTTTGGTGTTAAAATGTCTCATCATTAAGCAATAGTAACAATAAAAAGTTGGCAATTCAACATAGGCCCCCTCAATTTTTACTTAAAATCTCTTGGGTCCAGGGATTCCACAGTTCTGCGAGTCACTAAGAGCCAAGAGAGGGGGCGCCTGGGTGGCTCAGTGGGTTAAAGCTCCTGCCTTCTCTCAGGTCATGATCCCAGGGTCTTGGGATCGAGCCCTGCAACAGGCTCTCTGCTCAGTGGGGAGCCTGCTTCCCCCTCTCTCTCTGCCTGCTTCTCTGCCTACTTGTGATCGATCTCTGTCAAATGAATGAATAAAATCTAAAAAAAAAAAAAAGAGAGAGAGAGTGACAAGAGGGAATTGGATTGTGCTTTCTGGAAGTTCACACTGGCAGTACTTTGGAGGATGGGAGGTAGCAGGCCCACTGGAGAGAACCGGGGATCAAGACAAGAGTTAAGGAGGCCTGCCTCCCAAAGTCAATTTCTACTTCTATTTCAGCACAGAATGCACCCTCTTCAGCCTGAATTTTGGCAACCCAAGTCACAGCTGACCTGGATATGCCTGCGGGTACCCTAGAACAGAGTCACCTGCATTCCCTTCCTCTTGATACGCACTGATTGGGGGATGGTGGGGAGGAACTGCTTTTTTCCCTTCCTTTCCCAGGAAGTGCTTTATTTTGCAGTAGAGATCCTGAAAACAACCATCCCAAACATCCAGCCCTTTCTGATGTGGTCCTTTCAAAGCCGGAACCTTTCAACTCTAACAGGAAAGCCTTTATTTCTTTCCTTCATTTCAAATCTGAGAGGTTACCCGAATGTTCTAGCGGAGTTTTCAGTTCTCCCTGAGAACCAAGGCCCTGAGCTGCTTATCAGCCTGTATTCCTATCTCTGGTTAGGAGCAGTGGCAGACAGCAGTGACAGACAAACTGACTCAGTGGCAGGCCAAGAATCAGGTGGAATGACTCTGGACAGGGGCTGATATCAGATCCTTTCTGGTTTTATTGGGAGGAACAGAATGGAATCAGGCTCAGGACATGAGGCAGAGTTCCAGGACCAGGTGATGCCCCTGAACATTCCTTAGCAACAGCTGCTGCTTCCTCATATCCCAAACACCACACAAGAGTACATACACATGTGCACATGTACAACATATAAGTACACACACTGACCCCACCTACGACTCCCCTCTCTCACTGTCTTTAACCCCACTGGCCACTTCACGTACAGGCATACTCTGACCTCAGGACCTTTGCACTGACTGTTCCCTCTGCTTAGAATACTCTTCCTCGGGGCGCCTGGGTGGCTCAGTGGGTTAAATCCTCTGCCTTCGGCCCGGGTCATAATCCCAGGGTCCTGGGATCGAGACCCACATTGGGCTCTCTGCTCAGCGGGGAGCCTGCTTTCCTCCTCTTTCTCTCTGCCTGCCTTTCTGCCTGCTTATGATCTGTGTCTGTCAAGTAAATAAATAAAATCTTTAAAAAAAAAAAAAAGAATACTCTTCCTCTGCACAGGGTCATGGATCATTCCTTGACTTTCTTTTAGTCTTTGCTCAATTGACATCTTTTTCATCGATGCTTTCCCTTACCATTCCTCCTTCCCTCCCACTATGTCCCCACTTTCTTACATTTTCCCCACAACACTAACCTTTCTTTCATATCATATAATTATATATATTTTCTGTCTCCCTCAACCACAATGTAAGTTCCATGACAGAAGGAATGTGCATCTATTCCATTCAGTGCTGTATGCCCAATGCCTAAAACCAGAAGTCAGCAGACAATAGCCCAGGGCCAAATCCAGCTCAACCTTAGTATTCGTATAGCCAACAAGCTAAGACTGTTTTTTACATTTTAAAATGTGAAAAAGCACCCAAAAACCAAAAATCATTACTAGCTTTTTCGTGAGAGAAGCTGCTTTAAGAGTTGAGGACATTTCCAGGGCACCTGGCTGGCTCAGTGGATACAGCATGTGACTTTTGATCTCAGGATTGTAAATTTAAGCCCCACATTGGGTGTAGAGATTACTTAAAAATAAAAATCTTTTTTTTTTAATTTTTTTAAAGATTTTATTTATTTATTTGACAGACGAAGATCACAAGTAGGCAGAGAGGCAGGCAGAGAAAGAGGAGGAAGCAGGCTCCCTGCTGAGCAGAGAGCCCAATATGGGGCTCGATCCCAGGACCCTGAGATCATGACTTGAGCCAAAGGCAGAGGCTTTAACCCACTGAGCCACCCAGGCACCCCTAAAAATCTTTTTTAAAAAAAGAGTTGAGAACATCATTTCTTGGCCTACAAAGCCTATAATATTTACTATTTGGCCCTTTACAGAAAGATTTTACCTATCCCTGCTCAAAGCAATGTCCAGCACATGGTAGATCCTGAAGGAATAAAGGAATGACAGAGTGAATGACCACCATTTTACTTTCATTTGGAAGAACTCAAGTAGGAACTATGTGGCTGTGTTTAGGAAGAATTTGTCAGTGTTATGTGGACTGAAGGGGAGGTACCTGGTTTTTCTCTGGTTTATTACAGGATACAGGAGGAAAGAGAAGGTATACATAGGACAAAGGAAAAGGAAAAATAAAATAGAGAATAAATAATAGTGATATTATTATTTACTGGCAAGCGGGCAAGGAAAAGTGAGAAGAAAGTATGAAACCAAGGCTTCACTATTCCTCATGGAGGTTGTGGTAAACAATTCCAGCAAAGAGAAGCGTCTACTCTGGTCAAAAGACATTCCTTCATCAACTAATGTGTGCAAGGCCCTACACCAGGCTCTAGAGGAGAATTTAGAAATGATCGTCCAAACGCCATTTGACCAGAGTCTTATGGACATATTTAGGGGGTCTCGGACTTGGGCCCACATCAGAATCCCCTGAAGGCTTGTTAAAATACAGATATGGGGCCTACTCCTAGGGTGTCTGATTCAGTAGGTCTGGGGTAGTCATGAGAATGTACATTTTAACAAGTTCCCAAATGGGGCTGATGCTGCTGGTCCCACATTTTCAGAACCACTGGGCTAGTTTCCTGTCATTAGAGAGGTCTTCTTCAAGTAGTTATTATTATCAGATCGATGCAGAATGGGGTATAACAAGCAAATGAGTCAAATGAGAATCATGTAACTGGTAGGGGCTCCAACGGGAGTTTGTGTTGGCTATACCCTGCAATGGCCACACAAACTTGGGTAGTTTCAAAGGAATCCATTTCTAGATCCTTAAGGTCTACTGCATTCCTTCTTTTTTTTCTTTTTAAGATTTTATTTATTTGGCAGAGAGAGAGAGATACAGTGAGAGAGGGACACAGCAGGGGGAGTGGGAGAGGGAGAAGCAGACTCCCCACTGTGCAGGGACACCCCCCCCCACAATGTGGGGCTCCGTCCCAGGACCCTGGGATCATGACCAAGCCGAAGGCAGACGCTTAATGACTGAGCCACCCAGGCGCCCCTGTTGCATTCCTACTTTAAAATGATCCACCTAGGAGGGCCTGGGTGGCTCAATCAGTTAAGCACCCAACTCTTGATTTCAGCTCAGGTTGTGATCTCATGGATCACATGGGGTGTGAAATCGAGCCCCGTGTCCCGCTTCATGCTTCATGGGGAGTCTGCTGGATGATTTTCTCCCTCTGCCCCTCCTCTCACTCGATCTCTCTCACTCTCTCTCCAAAATAAATAAACAAATATATCTTAAAATAAATAAAATGATCCACCTATTTCCTGTGAGTCTCACCTATTTCAAAATAAAAGTTATTTAAAAATGGGAAAAGAATAGAATTATGTCACATTCTTAAAATAGAGGATACAAAAGTCATTTATGATAGACTCATCCTAATGCATGTATCGCTAGCATGTTGCTGACTTCCTTCCAGTCTTTCTTTGCCTGGGTGTATGTTCCTACGTAGTCATAAACATGATGCACAGACTTAAAAAGAAAAATATGGCTGAGAAAACTCAGAAATCTGAGGCGTCCCACTGTGTCTTGGTCTGCTAGGGCTACCATAACAAAGTACCACACACTGGGCGGCTTAAACATCAGATGTTTATGTCTCACAGCGCCGGAGGCTGGATGCCCAAGTTCACGGCATCAGTGGGGCTTAGTTCCCCCCGAAGGCTTTGTCCTTGGCTTAAAGATGGCTGCTGTCCTGATGCCTTCCAACTTGGTCGTTTTTTCAGTGTGTATGCACCCCTGGTATTTCCTGTGTGTCCGGATTTCCTCTTCTTATAATGGTCTATCCTAATGGCTACACTTCAGCTTATTTCTTTAAAGGTCCTGTTTCCAAATATAGTCACATCTGATGTACGGGCGCTTAGGACTTCAACATAGGATGTTCGGGGAAGTTACAATTCAGCCCATACACACTATTTTCCTTTTCTAGCAATCTTTTCAAAAGTACCCTCCTCACACTTTACAAAAGAAATGCATTCTCCTCACCCAAACCAAACCCTGCTTTGGTGCATTGACTTGGAGCATGAACACCTTCTGGGCACACTAGTGTGGTGTGGAGAAAGCCTGCAGCTTCCGCTATATATAACAAACCCATTCGCCCACCAAATGGTTTCTGATTCTTTGGTAGAGGACGGCTTCTGCTTTTCCCCTGACATCTTTCTTCCTTCCCCTCCCATCACCAAAAAATACCTCTTTGCCCTCCGTACATCCTTAAGGCTCCCTTTTCTTTATGAATTATTTTTTTCTTTCAAACCTGCCCTTGAATTTCATATTAATCTAATTCAATCTGTAGTCAGACAATGAAAAGAGGGTTCACAGATATGATTTGAGGAATTTACAAATAAAATTGTAACATTTTAAAATGGAGAATGACAACAATATAGATGGGAGCAGAGCATCTAAGAACGTCAGTGAATTGCTTTCCACTCCACCGCCTCCAACAACTTGGGGAAAACTAACCAGCAGTGACCTTTTCAAATAACTTACGTTTATACAAACATTGTTCAGGGTAAAAATTATCTAAAGTAGAATTATTCACTCTATCTAGACTAGACATTTCAATTAATATACATATCACACCCATAAAATTCCTTGGGGTATAGGTTAAATGTCCATGCTACCCAAAGTGTGGTCTACAGACCAGAGCTAATCTGTTGGTTAATACCAGACTCAGCCAGGCAAGTACAGAATCTGAGAGCATCTGTGATTAGAAAGTTTTAAAGCATTCTGATAGAGTGATTTTATGTCTGTTCAATCTAATAATTAAATAATGTGAGATTTAGTGGTTTAAAATTTTTTTATTTTAATTGTATTTTTCATTTTAATTGTATTTTATAAAAGTATCAGTCCATGATAAATTGGGCGAAATCCTTCACGATGCGCAGATTGAGAAGCACGCCTCCAGGTGGCACCTGCACTAGTGTGTTAGTGACAGTGTAGGTGTAGAGTCCTCTCTCCCATACCCTTGTTCCAGACCGGATTCCATATAAGGGCTCCTGTCAGAGCAAAATCTAGATCCAACCTCAAGCATTGGAAAAGCAGGGAATCCGGGTGTACCCTGCTGGGGAAGCTTGCGCCATCAGCTCGGAGGGTTTGGGGTATATTCTGTAGAGGGACTCTCTGTGATTGGTCCCCTGTGTTGTGCTTGACCCTTCACAATGATGCTTCTCTCACGTAAGAGAAATCTGGAGGTCACCAGTGCGGGCAGTGGGGCAGCTCCATGAGCTCTTCCGGGCCCTTGCAGAATGCTACAACACTCTCCCTGTGTGTGCCTCATGGTTTCAATCAGCTGCTGAGCTCTGGTTAACACATCTGCATCCCAGGCAGCAGATGAAGGAAGGAAGGGGAACTCCCCAGGAGTCTTTCCCTATGTATATATAGAGAATACTTTTTTTTTTTAAAGATTTTATTTATTTATTTGACAGAGATCACAGGTAGGCAGAGAGGCAGGCAGAAAGAGGAAGGGAAGCAGGCTCCCTGCTGAGCAGAGAGCCCGATGAGGGGCTTGATCCCAGGACCCTGGGATCATGACCTGAGCCGAAGGCAGAGGCTTTAACCCACTGAGCCACCCAGGCGCCCCTATATAGAGAATACTTTTAGGAACCCTTTGGTTTTCATATTTATTGGCATGCATGATTTCTAGGCCAGTCCTTTTCCCACTGGGCCATTCAGCCAGGTAGAACATACGGCTTCCCAGGATTATAATGAAGAGGGACTAAAATGCCCCTTCCTTGATCTGCTTCCATTGTATGGGTTCACATTTTCTTTATTCTTATAAATTTTTGTGTGCGTATGGGAATGAAGAGTTTGTAACCAGAATTAAATGGTCTGTAGTCACATCAAATGAAGGGCTAGTCCAAAATCTGTAAAGAACTTATCAAACTCAACGCCCAAAGAACAAATAATCTAATCAAAATGGGGTAGAAGACATGAACAGACACACTTCTCCAAAGAAGACATCCAGATGGCCAAGAGACATATGAAATGATGCTCAACATCACTCGGCATCAGGGAAATGCAAATCAAAACCACAATGAGATGCTATCTCACACCAGTCAGAATGGCTAAAATTAACAAGTCAGGAAATGACAGATGTTGAAAAGAATGTGGACAAAGGGGAGCCCTCCTGCACTGTTGGTGTTCCCAACCAACTGCAAGCTGGTGCAGCCACTCTGGAAAAAACAGCGTGGAGGTTCCTCAAAGAGGAACCTCAAAAAGGTTCCTCCCAGCAATTGCATTACTAGGGATTTACCCCAAAGGTACAAATGTAGTGATCCAAAAGGGCACGTGCACCCCAATGTTTATAGCAGCAATGTCCACAATTGTCAAACTATGGAAAGAGCCCAGATGTCTATCAACAGTTGAATGGATAAAGAAGATGTGGTGTACACACACACACGTGCACGTGCACACGAATATTATGCAGCCATCAAAAATGAAATCTTACATTTGCAGTGACATGGATGGAACTGGAGGGTATTATGCTAAGTGAAATAAGTCAATCAGAGAAAGACAATTATCATATGATCTCACTGATACGTGGAATTTAAGAAACAAGGCAGAGGATCATAGGGGAAGAGAGGGAAAAATGAAACAAGATGAAAATAGGGAGACAAACCATAAGAGACTCTTAATCTTAGGGAACAAACTGAGGGTTGTTTGGGTAATTGGGGGGTTGAGGGATGAGGTAACTTGGTTATGCACAGTGGGGAGGATATATGTTGTAATGAGCATGGGTATTATATAAGACTCATGAATCATAGACCTGTACCCCTGAATCAAATAAAACATTTTATGCTAATTAATTAAATTTAAATTTAAAAAAATAAAATAAAACACATAAATACACACACACACACACACACACACACACACACACACACACACACGAGTTCTGTAGGTAGGAAATCCCACTGTAATGGGAATTATCCTGAATGGAATGGAACCAGGAACCAGAGGAGCAAACATGATCACATGAACAGTTGCAAATCTTAAATTCTGATCAATGATTATCTCTACCTAGGCAGTTTACCAAATTATCTTTTAAATTGCAAGCTATACTTGCCTCCCCACCACCTTCCCAGATCCTGTCACCCCACCCTACCCCACCCCCAGGGCTTATCAGAATCTGTGGAAGGCGATTCTGACTCTCCTCCCCTCCTCCCTGCCTCCCACCTCTCAGTCCTTCCTGTCGGGAATCACTGTTCTTGGCCCTGTGGAGTTTCTGAAAGCTGAAGAAGCTCCCGGCTGCTTAGGGAGGCTGTGTAAGAAAATCAGCATTATTTCAAAAGCCAAAATAAAAGGTTCACCATTAATGGGAGTTGTCCTTTTATATCTCTGTAATGGAGACGACCTGTGTTTAAATACCTGGTCTTGCCTCCTGCTCCTTCAGTGTCCTTGGGGAAGGCATTTACTCTGAGTCTGAGTTTCCTTGTCTATAAAATGGGGATAAAAATACCGCAGAATAAATGAGATTGTACCTACACTTTGCAGACCAGACTTCTCAGCCAAGATGAGGTGTAGTTAAAATCACTGACGAGTAGGGTATAGAAAAGAGATGAGTTCTGCCGGGGGGATCTGGGAAGGATATTTGTAGGAAGTCCATCAGAGCTGGATCTGTAGAAAGGTGAAAAGACATGCAGCTTATTCCTTCAGTGCTGGTGACTTTTGTCCACGTCCCACCTCTCATCTCCCTTTGCCCTCACTCCCAACACTGACATACCAAGGACCATGAAAATGTTCACATCCTTATTACAGTTTATTACTTATAAAGTAATAATAATAAATTACATTTTAATAAATTAATTCACATTTTAATAAAGTTGATTTTTAAAACAAAAGATCACATCCTTTGACCCAGTGATCCCACTTTGGGGAAGAGGACTTCAGGAAATAATTCCCAGAGAGAAAGAGCAATATTTACTGCGGATGTGATTAACAAATAGCCAAAAAAAAATTAGAAACAACCTAAAGGCTAACAGGAAATGGTCAGATTAATTACGCTCTAACAAATGCAGTGTGTAGGAAATAATTATGAAAGCTATGTCACAATATGGAAAATCATTATATCATAGCGTTAACTGGAAAAAAGGTGAATACAAAACAGCGTATAGTACTTTAGTGGCAACACTATAGAAATTTGCATATAATAGCTGCTTAACGTATGTTAAATAGCTGAGAAAGCATACATACCACAGTACCTGTGGCACCTGCCCTTGAAAAACATCTGAAACCTCTGTGGAAGTGTGTGCCCTGCTCCCAGGCCCACTGCCAGGGTGTGAGAAGACGAGAACAAAAAGGAGAAAAATGAAAGAAACTAGATAAAGGGAGGAAAAAAAACAGAGAACAGAGGGAGAATACAAAGGAGGCTAGGTGGGAATTAAAGAGAGGGTCACCAGGACCAGAGGGCTAGGTTAGCCCTCGCGGAAGGGGCTGTTTGCAGGTTAGTGTAAGGGGCGGAAGAAGTATGTGAAATTGGACAGAAAGTCGAGCGAAACCCCAGATGGGGAAGGGCGTGGCCCACTGTCTGGGCGAGGGCTGAGCTTGTGTGCATCCTGCATGGCTCAGCTCAAGTGGGTGCGGTGCTCTGGGTTCACCTAGTGTTTCTCGAAGACAAAATTTTGCACGTGCAAATACAAAAACACGTTATGCTGAAATTGTTCGCTAATATTTCATGTTGGATAGTTCTGCGTTTCGAAACAAGCGTTACAGCAAAAGTGAGCATACCTAATTCGATGAGAAGACAACAGAATTTTACTCTTTGTACTTACACCTTTCCAGTAATGATATCTTATTTAGTCTCACACGGGAATCATTTTCCTTCTTGGCTCTCTTGTACTAGATTCGTTCCATTTTCAATGTTTTCCAAAACCAGAGACAATCTTCTAGTTCAGTGATAGAAATATTATGTTAATTTGGTTGGTTCCTTCCGGTTTTGATGAGCCTTCTGAATGACGTTCAGGTGCTTGCTAACTGTCAAAAGCTCTTACTCTGGTCAGTAGGGGCAACAGGTCTACCCCTGCTCACCCAGCTCTACCCACCCGACCCTGCCGGTCTTAAACAGAGGAAGCCCATTCTTGCTGAGGAACTTTGTATCTGTGGTCCCCACTGTAAGGTTTTATAGATAAACATGACACCAGGCGAAGTAGGCGCGAGGCAAGATTTATTAAAGGCACTCTCCTGCGAAGTTTCAGGGCTCAGGAGAAGGGGAGCCAGGAAAGTTGCGCCGGGAGGAGGTGGGCACCCTCAGGCGAGGTTCCTCGACTCTGGAAAGGGGAGTGGGGGAAGTCGCACTGGAAGGGGTTGGCAGCGGGGGAGGGGGGGGTCTTTTATCTGTTTCCTGCATAGGTATCGGGTTACCTATGGAGACGTGACCTGGGCATACATCCTTTTGGCGGGAGAGTGAAGGGTGAAGGAAGGGGGGGGGGCTGGAAAACGGCAGGACCCAGCGGTCATTTCTGTTGTTCCTCCTGCACTTCTGGAGCCCACCGACCTAACGCCCACACCCTGAATGCAGCCCCCGGGTTGACCAGACCTCTACTAACAATGCTCCTTCTTCCTGTCCACATATGGCTCCCTCACTTCTTCAGGCCCCTGTTCCAGGAGAAAAGGCACTGAGGAGGACTTCCCTGATCTTCTAGAATAAATAGAATGATTCTCACACCCACCCACATCACTCTACTCTTCAGTTTTTTCCTATTTATTTTTATTCATAGCACTTCTACCCATCACCACTTCACACAATATCTAATTGCTTATTTATTCCTTTATTGTCCATCTCCCCCCACTAGAAGATTTTGTTCTTGGGTGTGTCCCAATGCCTAGAACAGTGTCACGTACATAGTAGGTACTCAATAAATAGTAATTGATGAACACATGATCAGTATAGGGTTCTGAAGGTATGAATATAAATGCTAGATAAAATTATTGAGGGGTCAATTAACCCACCAAAAAAGTCAAGCATCAGATATGTGCCAGATACTTGAACGGATGACCCTAGGGGGATTGTGAAGTGGACCAATTGTGTCTTAAGTATCCTGGTTTTCCCAATCTCTTGTAATTTTTCAGTCTTCACTTGTATCCTTCTACCTCTTCTAGTCCCCTGAAATTCTCTCTGCTGTAGCAAAACACACTTTTACATAACTCACAAACTTAGGTGCCCTCTGATTTTAATTGGAAGAAAAACCTGAAGTTAGACAAAATTAAAACCAGTGGGTAAATCAGTTGAAGAAGTCTTTTGTATACTCTAAGATAATCCCCTGAAGGCAGTTGTCTAATCCACTTTACTGAAAGGTAAAATATCCAGAGACACTATCTAATGCAACCTAGCCCCACAAGGTACAGATTCTAAGCACAGCATTCAAGCACTAAGAGGTGACATGCAGCCCATTCCTCTGGCCTAGATTGTCTGAAAATGTTTTAGTTCAACATACTCACTTACTTTACCCTGCTAAGTGCACTTGATCTCAGAAAGATCTTACAAGTAAATGTGTTACAATTTTTTTCTTAATTTTGGAAGATCTTGTCCTTACCCACTTTGTTAAGTGGCTAGCGGGTCTCAGCATCAAACAGAACCAGAAGCCAAATGATGACTATTGCTCAATCACAGAAAAACAACGAAATTTTTACAAATACAGTTTTGTAGATACTTGTGACCTAAGTTAAGACAAAGTAATGAGTCATCATGGTCTAACAACCTTCTTGCTCTATGACTAAGTGCGTTCAGTTATAGCGATGTACCTTACAATCATTCAGTTACCACAATTTATACTGAATTTATTTATTTATGCAAATTTGACATGTTCAAGTTTGGTTACACTGAATTTGCCATGTGGAAATAAGACTTGATGAAGATTAAAAAAAAAAAAAGACTTGATGAAGGTTTAATAACAAAATAAAATTAAGAAGGGTGCCTGGGTGACTCAGTCGGCAAGTGTCCAACACTTGATCTCAGCTCAGGTCTTCACCTCAAGGTTGTGAGTTCACGCCCTGTGTTGAGCTCCATGCTCGATGTGGAGCCTACTTAAAAAGAAAATTAAGAAGAAATAATACCTTTATTTACATTTGACTCAGATTGAATGCTATTTGACAATCTTAGGCCATATGTATGACCCATCACAAATCTCTATTATTTTCTATTTTTTTATTTATTGAGTATAGTCGACACACAATATTACATTTGTTTCAGGTGTACACCTTAGTGATTTGACAAATTTATGCATTATGCTGTGTTCATCACAAGCACAGCTACCATCTGTCCTGTTAAATCACTACTACATATCATTGACTGTATTCCTTATATTATGCCTTTTATTTCCATGAGTTATTCATTCCATAGACAGAAGCTGGTATCTCCCTCTTCCCTTCATCCATTTTTCCCAACTCCCCATCCCTCTTCCCTCTGGCAACCATCAGTTTGTTTTCTGTACTTATAGGTGTGATTCTGCTTTTGTTTGTTTATTCATTTGGGTTTTTTTTTAAAGATCATACTTATATGCAGAGTCATATGGTACTTGTCTTTCTCAGTCTGGCTTATTTCAGTTAGTATAATATCCTCTAAGTCCACCCATGTTGGCTCAAATGGCAGGATCTTGTCCTTTTTTATGACTGTATAATATTCCAGCATGTGCATGGGTGTTACACTTTCCTTATCCATTTGTCTATTGATGGACACTTGGGTTGCTTCCATATCTTGGCTATTATAAATAAGGCTGTATTAAACATAGGGGTACATATATCTTTTCAAATTAGTGTTTTTGTTTTCTTTGGATAAATAGCCAGTAGTGGAATTACTAGATCATATGATAATTCTATTTTTAATTATTTGAGGAAGCTCCACACTGTTTTCCACAGTGACTGTACCAGTTTACTTTCCTATCAACAGTGCACAAGGGTTTCTTTTTCTCCATATTCTCACCAACACTTGTTATTTCTTGTCATTTCGATATTAGCTTTTCTAACTGGTGTAAGATGATATCTCATTGTGGTTTTATTTGCATTTCTCTCATGACTGGTGGTATCAAGCATCTTTTCACATGTCTTGACCATCTGTATGTCTTTGGAAAAGTGTCTATTCAGATTTTCTGCCCATTTTTAAATCAGATTTTTTTTTTTTTTTTTTGGTGTTGAGTTGTGTATGTTCTTTATGTATTTTGGATATTAGCCCCTTTTCCAATATGACATTTGCAAATATCTTTTCCTATTCAGTAGCTTGTCTTTTTGTTTTGTTGATGGTTCCTTTTGCTGTGCAAAAGCTTTTTATTCTGGTATAATCTTGACAGTTTAATTTTGCTTTTGTTTCCCTTGCTTTAGAAGACATATCTAGAAAAACGTTTCCATGACTGATGTTAGAAATTGCTGCTTGTGTTCTCTCCCAGAGTTTTTATAGTTTCAGTTCTCACATTTAGATCTTTAATTCATCTTGAGTTTATTTTTGTGTGTGGTTTTTAGAAAGTGTTTCTTTATTCATTCTTTTACACATAGCTATCCAGTTTTCCCAGCCCTATTTATTGAAGAGATTATATTTTCTCCATTCTATATTCTTGACTCCTTTGTCATAGATTAATTGTGATAATAATCACATAGTTGTGGGCTTTATTTCTGGGCTTTCTTTTCTGTCCCATTGCTCTATATGTCTGTATTTGTGTCCACACCCTCTTGTTTTCATTATGACAGCTTCGTAGTGTATGTTGAAACCTGGTATTGTGATACCTCCAGTTTTGTTTTTCTTTCTGAGGAGTTCTTGACTACTCAGGGTCTTTTGTGGTTCCATACAGGTTTAGGATTTGTTGTTGTTGTTGTTGTTGTTGTTCTAATTCTGTGAAAAATGCTGTTGGTATTTTGATAGGGGTTGCATTGAACCTGTAGATCGCTTTGGGTAATATGGACATTTTAGCATTATTGAGTCTCCCCGTCCACGAGTATGGAATATTTCTCCATTGTTTTTGTCACCTTCAGTTTCTTTCATCAGTGTTTCATAATTTTCAGCATATAGGTCTTTCACCTCTGGCTAAGTTTATTCCTAGGTATTTTATTCCTTTTGGTGCAATAGTAAATGGTATTGTTTTTAAATTCTTCTTTCTGCTACTGCATTATTAGTGTATAAAAGTGCAACAGATTTCTGTATATTTATTTTGTATCCTGTGACTTTACTGAATTAATTTATCGGTTCTAGTAGTTTTTTGGTGGAGTCTTCTATATAGCATCACGTTGTCTGCAAATAGTGGCAGTTTAACTTCTCTACCAATATGGATGCCTCTAATTTTTCTTGTCTAACTGCTGTGGCTAAATCAGTATTATTTTCAATGAAAATTCATGTGAGGCCTTTAAAATGAATATGGGTTACAATATCAAAAATCTTTGCTATTCTTTCATACAGGGAGAGTAGAATGGTGGTTGCCAGGGCCTGGAGAGTGGAGGAAATGGGAAAGTGTTGGTCAAAAAAAGGCACAAAATTTCAGTTTGTAAGATAAATTCTGGGGATATAATGTACCGCAAGGTGACAGGAGTTAATAATGCTGTATTGTGTGTGTGTGTGTGTGTGTGTGTGTGTGTGTAAGTAGGCTTCATGCTGGGCATGAAGGGGGCATGAACTCAAGATGCTGAAGTAAGACCAGAGATGAGACCAAGAGTCAGATGTTTAACCAACAGCCATCCAGGCAACCCACTAAGATAGTAGATAGTAGTGTTCTCATTGCACACACAAAAAAGGGTAACTGTGAAATGATAGATGTGTTAATTACCTCAGTTCGGGTAATCATTTCCCCTTTGTATGTCAAATCATTACACTGTACACCTTAAATGTATACAATTTTTATTTGCCAATTTTACCCCAATAAAGGTTGGGGAAAAGTGATTATCATATGAAAATCCATTGTTAGAAAGTGATAATTAAGAATAGGAGCTGAGAAGCCATAAATACAAACTTTTTGGATCAATCTCCTAATAGTTTCCTATGATATCGCCTTGCAATGAACATTGTTTTGGAACCTGATATAGTTACAGATAATTGTAACTATATCATTGTCTTCCTTTGTTAGAGGATGGTTATTTCTTTTATGTCATCTTTATCTGAGATAAGAATTGAGGTTAAATTGTTTAAAATAGTGATCATCTTACTCACAAATTAGGTGAATTTCCCTGGAATTGGAACACTAACAAATTTATTTCTACATAACATCTAGTAAATAAAGGAATCCTCCGTGACCATATGTGGTCAGTGGCCAAAGCTCACAGGAGAATGAGATTACAACAGATGTCTTTTTCAGTGAAATAGCTAGTTGAGCTATTTCCCCACTCAGTTGCCTGGACTTTTGTCTGAATAAAGCACACAGAAAGTTTAACTTATAGATATAGCCTGCTTCCTGAATTTTGTCTTCCTGTCTCACCCAGAAGATAGCACTCAGTGAAAAAGGACGAGTCTCTCAAGTGCTGGGTTTAATAAAAGATAATTTTAAAAACCCCTGGTGTCATGCTACGCCAGATATCAAATGTCTTTTAAAAGTACTACTGAGTTTTCAAACTATTAACTTTTATCAATGTGAACACAGCATTAAATGAGGTTCTGTGAACTCTGGAAAAGAACAGAACACGTGAGCCTTCCCCCAAAGAGCTTATGGTGGGGGGGGCACATGAAACAACTACAGAAAAACACATAATTATTATATACACTTAGAAAATGACCAGGGCATGACATAAAATGAAGTATTCTGTGATGAAGATTTTGTATTTAAATGTATTTAAAACTAGAAATCCTAAAGGAGTGGCTGGCATCCAGCCACATTGTCCCAGTCAGAGGCACATTGTAGATGTCACATTCCCCAGTCCCAAGTGACATGCAATGAGTGCGGGCTATAAATAGGAAAAGGCAGACAGTTTACAGTATCTACTAGACTTAGTTGAGCAAGACCATTCTGATGAAATAAATGAACACGTAAACGGAGCATGAACATAATGTAGAAACAACAAAGTCGATATAGCTTTGGATGGCAACTGAGGGAGAAACCTCTCCTTTTCTAGAAAGTCAGAAGGGTGTGGCAGAAAGACTATTGGCTTTGGTTTCAGGTACAGTGAAATTTGAAAACTTTCAAATCCGGGCTCTTCCACTAACTACAAAACTGGGTGCATTATCTAACTTCTGCAAATTTCATCTCCCCACATCTGCTTGAGGTTACTAACCTCAGCAGCTGATACGAGCATTAATTCTGTTAAAACGAGTTAACATCTCACCGTGTAACTGTTAGTCTCTCTTCCTTCTTCAATAGAAGCAGCTCCCAAGCTGCTCGCAAAAGGGATTTTGTCCTAATGGGCTTGGTGCTTTGAACCAGGACACTGGAGAACCGCTCTCACTCTTGCATGAGCCGAGGAAAATTCCATGAGCCAATAGGAGCTTCGGAAGCTGTCTGAGCACCAAAAACGGAGAAAATTCGTGAGAGGGGTGAGAGCATTCCAGGCCCAAGCAACAGCTTCTGCTTCGGCAGCTCTGAAGTGAGGCAGAAGGTGGGGGTTTGAAGGAGGAGAGTCTGAGGCCCAGGCCGTTAGAGGCTGGAGGGGTGTTCTGGGTCCGCGCTGTATGCAGGTGAGCATAAAGGACGAGAGGAGCCTCCAGACAGAGTCCTTGGCAATTGGAATGAGCAGTGCTGGGGCCTGGAAGCCCAGAAATGCGGCAGTTGAAGCTCCGGACGGCGTGGGGTAGTCAGGAAGTGCTTCTGGGGCGGGGGACAAGGGCTCCCAGCGCTGCAGTTCCGGGAGGAAGTCGAAGGAAACAGATTGAGGGCAGCATTAGTCACTTTTTAACGAGAGGAAAAAATGCAATACAAAGCCATTGAATGTAGTGGTTAAGGTGGTCCTGGAGCTGAACCATGTGGGTCACCTGCAGGCTTCAGCTGTGCAACCTTAGCAAAATGATATAAACCTCTCTGAATCTCTGCGCCCCTCCTCAGTCAAATGGGGATGGTCTCTGTCTCCTAGGGTTATTAAGGTTGCAAAACAAATTGATACATGCAGAAACTTAATAAATGTTTTCCGTGCTGGCTAATGAACTTAAAAGAAAAAGACGCCCAGAGTCGATCAAAGACTCTGTGTTTCGAGGGTGGATTTCATTTGCGTTTTATGTTTTTTATTGGTTCGGGACTCATGCTCCTTAAATATTATATTGCATTTGCTGTTTATTGGGAGACTTCTTTCAAAATTGGGCCCTAGGTCCTTAATTTTAGATGGTGACAGGCAGCAAAAGTGTCCTGTTGACCTCTCCAGGTTAAGAGGTCTGGCAGCAAACAAATATCCAGCTTGCACTGTTCCTGTTCGTCCAGCCTGACTTCAAAAGACAGCCCCGTGTTGCAGTCCTGCGGGCTTAAAACCTTACACCCAATTCTAACTTCTCTCCCTAACCCCCACATCAAAATCATAACCAGGTCTCAGTCTTTCTTTCATTGTAATGGCTCTTAGGTTCAATACTTCTCAATTTCCACTTTTTCCTTTCTCAGGGACCCCACCCCTGTTTCCCTTTCAACAGCTCTCTGATGACTTCCCAAAGCCAAATTAATGATCAACCCGTTAGTTAGGACACCACTGACGTGCCTTATCTCCCTTGGTCGGGAATTCTCAATCCTGGCTCTCTGAGTGTTAGAGCCAGATTGCTAGGTTTGGTATTAAGGCTTCCCGTCCAACAGCCATTCTCCAAATTCTCAACTGGGGGATGGTGCCTTGACTCAAGGCAACCCACCCACAGCTCCACCTTCCAGAATGCCCCTTCCCCAGGCTCCTGATGAAATTCCGTCCCTTCCAGAAAACCTGGTTTGATCCCCACATCCTCCAGGAAGCTCTCCTTGGCATTATTCCAGCCCTAATATCCTTTATTACTTGGGGGCCCCACCCCCCCTCACACCACATCATCTTACACACTCGTGACTTGGTCTCGGAGGGTGAGACCCCATGTTTTGGCCGAACTTCCACGTCACCAAGCAGAGATCTGGCGCTCAATAACGTTGAGAAACGGGATGGATAAAGGAAGACGCTCCTGGTCCAGCCCCTTCTTACTCACTCCGGCCCCTACTCCCTCTGCCCACCAGAGTTTGACCCAGCGAGTCCGACCTCCGGACACCGCCAGCAGCACCGGGGGCGACAGTGTTCCTGAATCCGGAGCATTTCCACGCAGCCCGCCCTCTGCCTTAACCCTGACCCGAGGACCGTGGCGCAAAGCCCCGCGCCCTGCTCTTCCGTGGCCCAAAGCCCCGCGCCCTGCTCTTCCGTGGCAACCGGGCTGGTTTCGGGAATCGCGGCCACCAGCGCCCGTGACCCCGCGGGGTCGAGGGACACGCCACCAGAGCCGCAGGGGGATTCGGCTGCGCCCCTCGCCCTCCCCCTCGCGGCCATTGGGCAGCCTAAGCGGCGCGCCCTGTGGACGGGGCGGGGCGCTCCCCATCTCCCCTCGCTCCCCTCCCCTAGTTCCCGGGGTGGGGACGTCGGGAGGCGGGAGGCGCGTAGGGGCTGCCGAGGGGCGTCCGGTTACGTCTCCGCCTTCCCCAGACTGGCCCGTGGAGCCGCCAGCTTTGCAGGACTTCGGTTCGGGAACGTGCTGGCCGCGATGCGCCGGAGCGGGGCTGCGTGGACGCGGGCGCTGCTCCTGCAGCTGCTGCTGGCGGGGCCCGGGGGCTGCCTGAGCCGCCAGGAGCTCTTCCCGTTCGGCCCGGGACACGGGGACCGGGAGCTGGAGGCGGGGGACGACCGCGTCTCCCCAGCCTTGGAGCTGAGGCGGCCGCTCCGCTTCTTCGACAAATCCGGCATCGACTCGGTCTACGTGAGTGCGACCTCCGGGGCCGGCGGCGGGGGCGGCGGGGGAGGAAGGCGCGGGGCCGAGCCGCCGTCGGAAGGGAGGCGGGGGCAGACGGGGACGCTCGCGGGGCTGGACGGACGTGGGCGTCGTGGGCGGGGGCGCGGGGTCTCCCGGCCCTCGCTGGCTCCCCGCCTCCCCCGGGCGGCCGACGTCTCCGCGCCGCCTGGCCGCTGCCGCCGAGGAGCACGCGGGTGTGGGGAGCCCCCATCTGCGCGGCCTCGCGCGCGCCGTGCCCGACCGGGAAACGCAGGCATCGCGGGACCCCGGGACCCCGGGCGGAGTCTCCCCTCCGGCAGCTGTGGGCGGAACCGCCGCCGGGAAGTCGGGCCTCGTCTTGCCGCCGTCCTGGGCCTGCAGGGACCGGACGCGGCCCGGGAGGAGCCCGGCGCGGGCGCGGAGCCTTCGCAGGGCAGAGGCCGGAGCGGGGTCCCGGGCGGCGCGCGGGCCCTGGGACTTGCGTGGTGTGGGGGCAGGGAAAGACCGCGGGAGCCGGCGTCTGCGCGCGGACCCCGGACCTGTCCTGGCTGCGAGTCCGCTCCCCGCTGAGCTCGTTTCAGTCCAGAGTTTCGGGCTGGGAAAGCAGGGCGACCCGGAGGTCCAGTCTCCTGTAGCGAGCGTTGTCACCATGGGGAGCCCCGCCGGGGAGCGGGCCCGGGTGGCCTTTAGCTCTCTGGAGCCCTCTCGGGACTGGCCGGGCCCGGGGACGCTGTCACCTCGGTGAAGTCTTCCGTGCCGCCGCCTTCCCCAGCCGCGCGCCATGTGGATTTCACAGAACGCGATGCGCATTCCAGAGACGGGGCGGGGGGGACAGACATAGGCTGGAGTCTGTCCTGCCATTATATTTTTAATTACATAAACTAAAATCTGCAGGCTTGCCCAGGAAGTCATTATGTTGAAATCCACATAAAAATATTAAAACAAAAAGTGCCTGAAGTAATAATATATGTGCTTACTTAAAAAAAAAAGATTTTTATTTGAGAGAGTGAGCAAGAGCGAGAGAGAGAGCGCGCAATCAGGAGCGGAGGAGGAGCAGAGGGAGAGGGAGAACCAGCCTCTGCGCTGAGCGGGGAGCCGGATGCGGGACTCCATCCCAGGACTCCCAGATCATGCCCCGGGCCCAAGGCAGACCCTTAACCAGCTGTGCCACCCAGGCACCCTATATGTGGTTATTTCTAACGTTATTAAATAGGTGTAACAATGTGTCCAGTGGGGGTGTCAGATAATTACTTTATTTTCAACATTGTCTGGACAGTAAACAATATTTGAAGACACATGCCGTGACTAAAACCTGACGTGCGAATATCTGGGACTTCTCTTAGTGGTGAGGTCATTAAGAGTTACTGCTATATTTTGTTGCCTGCATTCATAATGGAAGGAAATGCTAAATACCAGTTAGGGGTTATTGAAAATAAAAATAATTTTTTTTTCCTTCTTAACAGACCCACTGAATTCTTTTGTTAAATTTGGGGCCTCCTCCCCCTTTATTTGTGGCATCAGACTAACCACATCGCATTCTAAAAACCTAGAAAAATCTATTGCTAAAAAAGGATATCCGGTCAAACCATACCTTCCAGGTCCCCCCAGGTTTAATCTGCATTTCAATGAGAAAGAATCCCAAGCTCTGTTGCTATCTGCCACGGGTTGGGTTGCCAGGAAACTGAGTCTGAAATGGAGATCAGCAGGCAGGTTATTTCAGTGGGAGGGGTGAGCCCCTCACATCCGCACCTCTGGAGGGGAGGGAGGTGCAGAAGGACTAAGCGGAGGCTGACGCTGAGTGGCTGGGCAGTCCAGGCACAGGGCTCAGCCAACCGGAGCTCTGAAGTGGGATGGCTTTCCCAAGCTTTGAGGTATGAGGGGACTCACGGTGCTTCACAGTGATCGGTCGGTTGGCCAGTCAGTCCTTGGATGAGGGCTGGCCCGGAAGGAAGTGTGGCCCGGGCGAGGCAGTCCTCAAAGAGGGCTGACAAGGGAGGGCTACATGAGTCCAGGGGGACCCAGTGTGATGGCCGGAGTGGACAGGGGAATGGATGGGAATGTGCACAGGAGCTAGGTGGTCTGTGCCATCCTGGGCACCTGGCTGAGGGAATGAACGGTCCCCAAGAAGGAAAACAATTATTGGGTGAATATCTCCGTGTGTCAGGGACTTGCTAGTTTTAGGTTATTTACTCCTCAAAACAACCCGCCCTTCTTTTCAGATGAAGAAATAATAATAAACACTGGTCCCAGAATTCCAAAATCCTACCAGATGTTTCCACCCAAATGCCTGTCTGGTCACTTGAGGTTCCACGTGGTAAACCGAGAAGTACTCACGTTCCTCCTCCCCGCCAGCTACCATCCCTTTCCTTGCTCGCAGTGCCTTGTGAGGGTTCTTACATTGCCTCGAGGCTGCCTTATGCCATCCCTTTATCCATTTATTCTGCAAATACTTATCAAGAGCCAGGCACTATTTTAGGCACTTAAAATGCAAGTGACCAAAACAAAGAATCCTATCCTCGAGTAGTTTCCGTTCTAGCAAGGGAATGGGACCAAGAAAATAAACGGCAGACACAATAAAGTAAATTATATAGGATTTTAGTAGGTGATATACCACAAATGTCAGGGGTCTGGGATGGAGTGGGCAGTTGGGTAGGAGTCCGGAATTTAGAAGAAAATCCTAGACTTTGAATATAAACTTGGAAGTCCTTGGCACATAGATGGTATCTAAAACAAGACAACTAAATGAACCCCACCACGGGAGAATATGTAGATGGAGAAGGTCCCAGGGGGCCTCCAACAGATCAGGGAGAAGAGGAGACGGCAATGGAGGCTGACAGGGCAATGCAACGAGGAGGAGTCCTGGAAGCCAAGTGAGGAAAGTGTGTCAAGGGGGGGGAGAGTGAACCGTCATGTTAAATGGGCCCCAAAGATGGGGACTGTGAGTCGCCCATTGGCTTGAATAACATGGTGCTCGGTTCCCCATGATGCCTTCACGTTCATGGCAGGCCCTCCCATTTATATCTTTCTTGTCGTGTTGGCAGTGACGCTTGCCAACTTCTTTTCAGCTTCTTTAGTGCTCTCCCCCCCATGCTGACTTAAGGAGACCGTGGGCTCTTTGGCTTGGGTTCAGAGCCTCAGCCTACTACCACTGTGGCTTCATTTCTTGATTCAGAGTCCAGAGTGCTCACCATGCACCATGGAACCGCCTGTGGCTTCATTTCTAGCTTTGTCTTAACCCTTTGCAGAGAGGAAGTTGTGCCTTACTTTTGCCCTTTGCTTATTCTTTTATTCTTCCACTTAATTTACCTCTTTCCTCTCAGATTCTCTCCCATTCTCTCAGAGTCAACCTAAGTCCTTCCTCCTCCTCACCTGACTCGTGCCAACTACTGCATTCATCTCTCAGTCCTTAAACTCTCTGAACGCTGGTGCTGTCTGATTTGGAGCTTAACTACTGACAGATGTTCGTCTGCCTTCATTTTCATTTTCATTTTAGCTGTTCACCTGGACTATCAGTAGGTGATGTAGAAAAATGGAGGTCTCTGCAGCCCGATATTTGTGGTCTTGACTCTCCCTTCTGCCACTGACTTGTGGATCTTGGATAAGTTATCCAACCTCTGAAAGCCGTGGTTTGTTCATCTGGAAAACAGAGATATCACTGCCTTTCTCGTGGAGTTTTGAATATCCCTGAATTAATGTATTTAAACTGCTTATGTGTGGTAATGTACTCTTAAACTATGGGCTTTCTTCTTCATTGATAGCTGAGTGTGTGTGTGTGTATGTGTGTGTGTGTGTGTGTGTGTTTAAAGTCAAAACCTTCATTCTCTCTTTTATTCTTGTAGTACTTTGGTGCTATATTTTTGATGTAACTTTTGAGAAGGACATTTCGTATGTAACAGGCTCATGCTGGCTCTGTCGCTTCTACAAAAACGTGCCTCTTGTACTTTAACACACAAATGTGCAGAACCATAAAGTCTGTCAAGATGAAAACTCTCTGGATTTTTTTTTTTTTCAGATTTTATTTATTTATTTATTTGAGAGCTCGCACGTGGGTGCACGAAAGAGAGCACAAACATGGGGAGGGGCAGAGGCAGAGGGAGAAGCAGCCTCCCACTGAGCAAGGAACCCGACATGGGACTCCATCCCAGGACCCTGGGATCATGACCTGATCGAAGGCAGAGGCTTAACCAACTGAGCCCCCAGGCTCCCCAGCTCCCTGGAATTTCTTAATGTATGGAGACGTACAGCAAGGCAAGAGAAAGCATCCTGTACAAATAGTGTTTCAGCTTTTAGGCCATACACTGTGTTTCTAGTGTAACTGGAGTGCAACTTACCTATATAAACACAGACCAGAAGCACCAGCTCTTTAAATTACTCTCGATTTCATAAACAAGCCAATCTGTTCCATGGAGGTAACGTTGGTGCTGGTGGCACCTTGAACCCCCAACCACGAGATCAGGAGTCACGTGCTCTACCAACTGAGCCAGCCAGGCACCCCGTTGTTCAACTTATAATTGAGGTCAGATCCCTTCATTTCTCACCCTCTTGTTTCTGGCCTTGTTATTTATAAAATGGAGAGGCTTGACAAGATTAGCTCTGAGCCCCATCTAATTCTGGATTTTTTTAAACGATTTCACTTTATTTTTTGATAGCAAGAGAGGGAGCAGAAGCAGGGGGAGGGGCATCTGGATGGCTCAGTGGGTTAAGCCTCTGCCTTCTCCTCAGGTCATGATCCCAGGGTCCTGGGATCGAGCCCGGCATCGGTCTCTCTGTTCAGCGGGGAGCCTGCTTCCTCTCTCTCTCTGCCTGCCTCTCTGCCTGCTTGTGATCTCTGCTGTCAAATAAATAAAATCTTAAAAAAAAAAAAAAATAGATGCAGGGGGAGTGGGAGAGGGAGAAGCAGGCTTCCTGCTGAGCAGGGAGCCCAATGCCAGGCTCCATCCCAGGATGCTGGGATCATGACCCGAGCAGAAGGCAGATGCTTAATGAGTGAGGCACCCAGGAGCCCCAGATTTTGGATTTTTAATATTCTTTGGGTGACCTGGTGTTGAATAGTTACAGGCACTATTTCAAGACACTGGATATTATTTCTTGTAAGATGCGGTGCAATGTTAGGATAGGCCACCTGTTCATGCAGCAAACACTTCATCTGCTGCCTGCTGTTCCAGGCACTGTGCGAGGCTTCAGAGATGCAGACCGAAACATCAGCTTGTTTCTGCTCTCACGGCGTTTTCAGCCCGCTGGGGAAGACGGACATTAAACCGGTAACTGGCCAATTGCCCCTGTGACGTGTGCTACAAGGGAGAAGTCTGTCCTTATGTTGTGGTGGCACCTGAGCTAGCTGGAGGGAAGAACTTTCCCAACCCAGCTGGAACTACAGGATGAGTAGAGCTGAGCCTTGTGAAGAAGGCAGGCTCAGGACTGTGGTTCAAACGGAGGAAAACTAACTGTGTATGAGATCGTGAGTGTCGAGAGAAGGAGCTTGTCACATCACAGGAATGACACGAAACCCAGAGTGTGAGAGGGCAGGCCTGCAGAAGGACCCGGCAGAGCTAAATGAGACTTTGTCACCCTGGTTGGAGCCCTCCCCGAGGGGCACTGCTCAGGGCAGGGCTTCCAAACTTCCCACTGTGCCCCCAAAGCCTCACGTGGCCCCACCCAGCTGGTCTCCAGCCCCCACCCCTTTCTCGGTTCTCCACGCCAGCCAGGCTCCAGCCGCACCCGCTTGCCTTCTCTGCCCCCCACCACACAGTCAGCTTGTCCCATCTGGGTCTTGGTACTCGGCTTCCCTCTGCCTGGGCACATGGCCCTGATGTCCCGTGGCCGCACTTTCCTGTCCTGCGGGCTCTGCTCACACGCGGACCCCCTTTGTGATTGTTTTTCCATCCTGCCTTATTTTCATCATGACATGCGTCCCTTTCTAAAAACCAGGCCGTTCATTTATTCGCTTACCCGTTTGTTGGCTCTCTTTTTCCCTAGAGCCTGAGCCCGAGGAAGGCAGGGTTTGGCCTGCCATATTCGCCCCCGTTCCCTGGTTTGCTAGCAGCCCGTGGCACACAGTGGGCACTCTGTTACGATTTATTGAATGAATGAGTGAACGAATGCTAGGCATTTTTCATCTTATTCTGTTAAGCAGGGGGCTGCCATTAGAGCTCTCTAAGTAGAGGAGAGACATGATTTATTCTGAGAAGATTCCCACTTTCTTTTCTTTTTTTTTTTTTTTAAAGATTTTATTTATTTATTTGAGAGAGAGGCAGTGAGAGAGAGCATGAGCAAGGAGAAGGTCAGAGGGAGAAGCGGACTCCCCATGGAGCTGGGAGCCCGATGTGGGACTCGATCCCGGGACTCCAGGATCATGACCTGAGCCGAAGGCAGTCGTCCAACCAACTGAGCCACCCAGGCGTCCCAGATTCCCACTTTCTTTAACAAAAAAATGGCACGGGAGAAAAAGGAGGGAGAACCCATATATATTAAAAGAGATTTGAGAAACATGTTAACCAAGTGGCCCTTGTTGGATCCCGATTGAAACAAAGTAGCCATGAAGGACATCTTTGAGACCCATTGCTTTTCTAGAAGAGATGCTTAGGGAAAGATTGACAAGTGAAATGATTTGATGTCTGAGATTTTATTAAATAAATAAAATAAAATTTATTTTTTAAATAAAATCTAAAATACTTCAAAAAAGAAAAAATAAACATGCACACATGTGGGAGGGATGGGTGAATAGGGAACGGGAGGCTGTTGCTGATCGCAGGAGCTGATGGATGAGCGTCCGGGCGTGCGGCTGCTGGTCTCCTTTGGGTGTTGAAATTTTCTGGTGTGAGTCATCTGGTTATAAAAAGTTTTAGAAATTTATGTCGTCTCCCAGGCGGAGGATCTGGGGGGACGGGGTGGAGGAGGAACAGAGAATTCCAGATGAGAGATGGTGGCAGTGGTAGGTTCCAGACCTCTCTGGAAGGTGGGAACGAGGGGTCTTGCTTGTGTGTTATCTCATCTGAGACACACAGCAGCCCTGCGAGGTAGCTCAGGCGGGTCATGGGACGAGCGTCCTATTGTAGAGAAGCAAAGTGACCTGCACAGCTAAGGCACTTGTCAGAATTCACTTACCGAGTATGGGCTGGCGCTTGAACTCTGATCCTCTGGCTGCCAGTTCTGTGGTCTTTATACTGTGCCACATTGGATAACGCTATCTTCTTTTCCTTTCTTTTTTTTTTTTTTTTTTTTAAGATTTTTATTTATTTATTTGACAGAGAGAGATCACAAGTAGACGGAGAGGCAGGCAGAGAGAGAGAGAGGGAAGTAGGCTCCCTGCTGAGCAGAGAGCCCAATGCGGGACTCGATCCCAGGACCCTGAGATCATGACCTGAGCCGAAGGCAGCGGCTTAACCCACTGAGCCACCCAGGCGCCCTTCTTTTCCTTTCTTTTTCTTTCCATTCATTTATTTATTTGACGTTATCTTAAGAGCCCCTGTTCTGTACAGAATTGTGGGGTAGGATTGTGGGGCTGCAGTGCTGCGGGGCATTGTGCAATGGTCTCTGAAGGTCACACGTGCATCCACGGCTCACGAGTGCACAAGAGGACCCACTCATGCATCCAACTCCTCCCCATGCAATGACCCCTTCTCACCTCCGCATTGCGTGTGAGGGAAGCTGGTTCTTAGCCCCTTGGGAGGAGGTTTCATAACTGCTTTTGTCCTCAAGTAAATTTTTTTTCTTCCATTTAGTTTTTAATTATAAATGTTTCAAACACACACATAAAGGGGGGAAAATAATACCATGGGCACCCACAGGCACATTACCTAATAGCAGTTGTTTGCAGTTTCCATATTTGTTTCATTAATTTCCCTTTGCTGGTGTATCTAAGGTAAATTACAGTCTTCGTGATTTACATCGCTGAATGTTTTAGTATGCGGTCCTAAAATAATAAGCATTTCTCTATATAACCAGCCTACCACAGTCACACATAACAAAATCAATAATAATTCCCTATTATCAGTTTATGTCCATTCCATGTCAGAGCTCTCCAGTAGTCCCGAAGCTGCCCTTTACAGCTAGACTTACTCAGACGGGTCTACAGAAAGACAAGCATTCCATGTGACTATGTCTCTGTAGTCTGGTTTTTGTTTTTTGTTTTTTTTTAAGATTTTATTTATTCAAAAGAGACAGAAAGCATGGGCTCTCGTGTACACAAGGGGGATGGCAGCGGGGGAGGGAGGAAGAATCCAAGGCAGATTCTGCACTGAGTGCGGAGCCGGACAGAGGTTCCATCTCACGACCCTGAGATCACGACCTGAGTGGAAACCAGAAGTAGGAGGCTCAACTGACTGTGCCACCTAGGGGTCCCTCTTTAGTCTGTTTTAATCTTGACCTCCCCCATTTGATTCGTTGGTTTATTTAAGAATCACTGCCTGTTGTCCTGTAGGATGCCCCACCTTCTGCATTCCACTGTTTCTCTGGAACAGGGTTTGGCTTGTTAATTCCATCTCTGTATTTCCTGAAAGCTGGCCATCTTGAAAATACTCAGGTTAAACTCTTTTTTTCCTTTAGAAAACACTTACAGTTTTATTTTATTTTTTTTAAAGATTTTATTTATTTACTTGACAGAGATCACAAATAGGCAGAGAGAGAGAGAGAGAGAGAGAGAGAGGGGAGGAAGCAGGCTCCCCGCTGAGCAGAGAGCCTGATATGGGGCTCGATCCCAGGACCCTGAGATCATGACCTGAGCCGAAGGCAGAGGCTTTAACCCACTGAGCCACCCAGGCGCCCCACAATTTTTTTTTAATTAATTTTGGAACTAGATGCAAATGGTTAAAAATAATAATAATAACTTGTAAAAACAGGGAAAAGGGAAATTTCCATCCCACCCTGGCTTTGAGCCCCATACTTCCCTCCCTAGAGACAATCACTGTTGATGATTGTCTTTTCATCTCCTTGCAAAGAGATTCTCAAATGTACAAACATAGGTACATGTATAGCCACTCCCTGATTTTATATATCTCCTTGACGTTTTGAATACCAGCTTTAGTGACATATGATTCACATACCGTAAAATTCACCCCTTTAAAGTATACAATTCAGTGATTTTTCATATATTCAGAAAGTTGTACAATCACCACCACTGTCTAGCTGTGGAATATCTTGATTGCCCTCAAAACAAACCTCATATCCTTTAGCGGTCACACCCCATGTCCCCCCTACATCTACTGTCCATCTCTATGGATTTGCCTGTTCTGGACATTTCACATAAATGGAGTCATAAAATATGTGATCTTTCGTTACTGGCTTCTTTCACTTAGAGTAGCATTTTCAAGGTTCTTCCATGTTGTAGCATAGATCAGTACTTTATTCTTTATGGCTGAATAATATTGCTGTTTTGTCCATTCATGAGTTAATGGATATCCAGGTTGTTTCTCTTTTTTGGCGATTCATGAATAATACCGTCATTAATATCTGTGCACAAGTTTGTGTGTGGACATCTGTTTACAGTTCTCCTGGGTCTGTACTAAGGAGCGGAATTGCAAGTGGTGGGGTTCAAAACAAGTCTCCCTAAAGGTGTGTGCCTTAGCACGTGGGTTATTTTGAGCAGAAAGCTATCAAGATCAAATGGGCTTGAGAAAAGCGTTCGTCCCCGCTTTAATGACCTAGAAGAAAGTAAGTTGGCAGTCTTTCCCAGAATGAGAGTTTTTATCAGAGATAACTTTTTTTCTGAGTGACCCATCTACATGGAAGACAAACGTCCAATGATCAAACATCTGCTCTCATTGTCCTGTGAATGTCCTCACTCTGCTATCTCGTTCCTTAGTGCAGAATGGCATATATGCCTCATTTTACCTTCCTGTCTGGGAACATGACCCCCACATATGGTGCTCCTGTTCATTCGAAATTAATTTTATCCTGTTAGTGTGTCTTGTGTCAATTTTATTCTTAGACCAGTCAGAAGAAATTTTGAGGGTAGAGGTAAATTTCACTTCCCCAAACTAAGGTCATGTTGATGCAGGAACAGAAGGCTGGCTGAGGACAAAGCAAAAGTTGACACCTGCAGCCTTTCCCCACCCCCACTCCTGGGTGGGACACATGTGACATTCTTTAGGAATCTCCCAACTACCTTAATGTTAATAGCTTGCTTAAAAGGGCAAAACGACCTTGGCAATGGCAAAGGCTCTGGTGTCTTGTTGGTCTTCTTCAGCATATGAAAGTTCTGTTGAAACCTCCCTTTTCCTTACCTCTCCCAACTCCAGGGTACATAACTGCCACCCTTCACAACCCCGGGGCAGCAGCTCTTCCTGCCCACGGGTCCTGTCCCCGTGCTTTAATAAACCACCATTTTGCACCAAAGATGTCTCAAGAATTCTTTTTTGGTCATCGGCTCCAGACTCCACCCAACCGAACCTCACCGATGTTCTAGAACTTCATCAATATGGTAACTCTGTTTAACATTTTGGGGGCTATCAAACTGTTTTCCAAAGTGGCTGCACCACTTTACGTTCCCACCAACAATGTTCCAATGTATCTGTGTCTTCTGTTGAACTTACTACTCGATTTTTTGATCCTAGTCAACTTAATGGGTGTGAAGTGGTATCTCACTATGGTTTTGATTTGCATTTCCCTGATGGATGGTGAGGTTGAGCATCTTTTCATGTGCTTATTGGCCATTTATATATCTTTGGAGAACATTTATTCAAGTCCTTTGATCATTTTTTATTTGGGATATTAGTATTTTTATTACAGAGTAGGTTAAACTTTACTTAGGATATTTTATGAGTGAAGTCACGTATGTTATAACATCAGGAAACAAGTGATGTCTGGTTATTACTGTACTAGCTGCTCCTGCTAATGAGATGACGGCCGGATCATGTCTGTCAGGTTTTCCCCCTTGCGAACACCGAGCAAGCTGTGGGATAAAACTTCAGCCTTATGCAGCTGCCCCTCTCCCACCACCTTTCAATTAATCTTAGTATCCATTGATGATTTTTGCTTGAGTCAGTTATTACATTAAGGGCTGCCAAGTGTTGTTTTAGTTTGTTTTGTTGTTGGCTTTTTTGTTTCTGTCATGCTTTCTACATTTATTAGTTGCTGTACTTTTGTAAAGGGAAGCTTGCCCTCATCGGCTGGGGCTTTTGGGTGATACTGACATAGGGCTCATTCTGGAAAGGCAGGCGGAGACTTAATTCTTTCTCTGTAATTTCTAATGTTCAAACGAAGGGATTAGTGTTCAATTTAAGTAGTGGTGTAATCCACATTAGGGGAGTTTCTGAGGCTCCACTTGGTCAACTTCAGATATCTACCTCCAAAGTGTCAAAAGAGGAGCCTGCTTCTCCCCAGCGACTGAGAGTTTAGACAAGCCCTTCACCCCTTTCCCTGACCGACTTCTGTTCTGGAATCCTGAGGGACATTTCTCCCCCCCCCCCTTTTTTTTTAAAGATTTTATTTATTTATTTGACAGACAGAGATCACAAGTAGGCAGAGAGGCAGGCAGAGAGAGAGGAGGAAGCAGGTTCCCCGCTGAGCAGAGAGCCCGATGCGGGGCTTGATCACGACCTGAGCCGAAGGCAGAGGCTTTTATATATCTTTTATATAACCCACTGAGCCACCCAGGTGCCCCTCTCCCCCCTTTTTGATAGACACACTAGAAGTGGACATTTAAAGATTCCACCATTTTTAAATGTTGGAAGGTACTTAGGTAATTTCATACAGAAGAGATGGGTGATCGATCCAAAGTCTCTCATTAGATGTTAACTGGATTAAGTTAAAAACACTGACACATCTCTTAACTATTACCCCTAGGTTGTCCCTTGTTTTTAAATGCTAAGACTTTTGTTTTTATTTCTAATTCAAGCCAGAGCCATTTCTCTGGCTCTGTGGGGTTAACGGAAAAAATTTGCAATTTGGATTCAAGAGTTTTGTTCTGGCATTTCTAGTGTATGATCTTAGGCAAGACCTATAAACTGAAACTCAGTTTTTCTGAAATGGAGAATGAAGATGATATTAATGCCTACTTTACTAGATTGACTCCAATACCTGGAATAAAGGTGCTTCATAAACTGGAAAGTACCGTGAAAGTGGGTCAGACCCCAGGTCCCTTAGTTGTCCTAGGCTTGCCCTTAGTTGTCCTAGGCTTGAAATCAGTCAACTTCTTCCTTTCTTTCTTTAAAAAAGATATTTATTTATTTATTTATTTATTTATTTAATTTATTTGACAGAGAGAGATCACAAGTAGGCAGAGAGGCAGGCAGAGAGAGGGAGAAGCAGGCTCAATCCCAGGACCCTGAGATCATGACCTGAGCCGACCAAGAGGCTTAACCCACTGAGCCACCCAGGCACCCCTGTCAACCTCTTTCTTGATGGTATTATGGATCTGGCTGTTTCCTGGGCTTCTTTCTCAAGCTTTTCTTTCCTTAGGCCCTTTTAGTTTTTTCACTGTTTCTAGCTACCCAGGCTTTCCAATGAAACTGCAATTTCCATGACTTTGGCTCAAGAATCTTCTGCACTAGCAGCCAAATATAACAGAAAGAGCAGGAGTGGGTTCAAATCTTGGTTGCATGGCTTGCTGGCTATATGATATTAAGCTAAATTGAGTCTCATTTTCTTGTCTTTTTTATATATGTGAAAAGAAGGATGTTTGTATTACATGTTGAAAAAGGTGGACCGCTTTAGTAAAGGACCTCAGACTCAGCAGCCGCTCCATAAATGTTTGTTGCCTTTCCATTCTCTACCCCAACTAATTTTACCTTAAATTCCTGCTTCCTCCCACCCGTGGAGTTTGCTTTTGCAACAGCAGGCGATTTCATTGTCTTCTCAGTGGAGCCGTTTGCATTTGTAAAAACGACCCCATTTGTTTCTTATTTGTGTCTGCCTCAAGTATTCTGAACCACATCTGTTTTGAAGAATCCCCCACTCTTGCTGGCTGCTTTCTGCCCTCGGCACTGCTACTAGACTGACGGAAGCCTACAAAGAGGGGCGTTTCAACGTCCGCAGTGAGCACGTGAAATGTAGAGTCTAACGTGCAGTTTACTGAATGACTTTCCCCAGTTATCCCTGCCGTCTTTAAGGATGATCACGAAACACTCCCCGTCACGAGTTAGTTGCTCTGTCCTCCCTCCTCACCATGTCAGCTGAGTTCAAACAATCATATGTAAGTGGCTCCAGCTGTCAGCCCAGCCGTGTGGGGCTGGGCATTTTCCCCCGGGTGTTTTGTGATAGGAGTGACGTGTTCTGCCCTGTGCAGCTGGATGCACGGCCTATTGCCTGGTGTGTTCCTTGCAGTGAGAGAATAGGTATGTGCCTTCTTTCTTTTATTTATTGAAAGTAAGCTCTACACCCAATGTGGGGCTCGAACACACAACCCTGAGATCGAGAGTCGCCAGCCCCACCGACTGAGGCAGTCAGGGGCCCCTCGATGTGCTCAGTCAAGGGCGCATTAAGCTGTGCTACGAGCACACTGAACTGAAGTTTAGTTTTGCCAAAGGAGCGTCTTTTTCCCCAGTGTAAACTCTAAAGTAAGATCTCAGGGCAGTATTTACATTGGTCAGTGGACTGGAAGTAGCTATTTTCAATAAAGAAGTGGTGTAGACAATAATACAACATTATTATTATTATTATTCTCCTCTCAATATTTCAGAAAGGCTTTCTCGGGAATACATTCAATCCGTAACAGTTCTGTGGTGTAATCTACGCAGAGAGTGTGCGGGACCTTAGGGAGTCAGGGCGCCTGAGTCCGGGTTCCAACGTGCTAATCGCGAACTGTTGTTAAAATATGAACTGAGGCTTATTGAAAACTTTTAAGAGTTTACTCCAACAAAAATCAGTTCTAATTGGGCAGTATCCAAAGTAGCAGGTAGCAATGAGCTCTGAGGAGCTTTACAACACGGGAGACTTTCATAGCCAGAAGGGAGAGGAACAAGGAAGTTACACTGTGTACAAAAGGGAATTGGGTCGTTGCAAGGTCCCTTTCCTTGAGAAGATGGGAAGGGTCCGTCCGGCAGATCTTCTGGCTAGTACCGGTCAGGCGAGTCCTGACTGGTTTCAGATTCCATTTTTGGGAAAGCCAAAACTGTAATTTAGTTAAATCTTGGTTCATAAGAGACTCTTTTTTTTTTTTTTAAGATTTTATTTATTTATTTGACAGACAGAGATCGCAAGCAGGCAGAGAGGGAGGCAGAGAGAGAGGAAGGGAAGCAGGCGCTCCGCCGAGCAGAGAGCCCAGTGAGGGGCTCGAATCCCAGAGGCTTTAACCCACTGAGCCACCCAGGCGCCCCAGTAAGAGACTCTTAACTATAGGAAACAAACTGAAGGTTGCCGGAGGGGTGATGGGTGGGGGGATGGGGTAACCGGTCATGCGCATTAAGGAGGGCACATGACATACTGAGCACCGGTTATGATATGAGACTGATGAATCACTAACGTCTGCCTCTGAAGCTAAAAAAAAAAAAAAAAAAAAAAGGTAAGTCTTGGTTTGGTGATGTGGAGCCTGGCATAAGCGACTCCATTTGGTCATGTTATCTTGTGGGGATTTGTTTTGTTTTCAGCAATTCTCCCCTTTTGATCAGGCTCTGAGCCTAAGAGATGTGATCAAAACTGAAGGCATTAGCCCTTTTCCCAGCTCTGGAGTTCTTGTTTTGTTTTGTTTTTTTTTCTCATGCTCTGTATGGTATTCACAGATTATATGTCTTTTTGCTGAATCTTTCCAGAGTATTTGCAGGTCATGACCTTGGGTTTACATTCTTGAAGTCAGTTGTTCCCTTTGTTTCTTTTCTGATGAGTTAGTCTTTTTTTTGTTTTTTTTAAGATCTTATTTATTTATTTGACAGAGAAAGAGGGAACACAGCAGGGGGAGTGGGAGAGGGAGAAGCAGGCTTCCTGCTGAGCAGGGAGCCGGATGCAGATGCGGGGCCAGGACCCAGGACCCTGGGATCATGACCTGAGCCGAAGACTCACGCCTAACGAATGAGCCACCCAAGTGCCCCTCTGATGAATCAGTCTTAAGAAGATCATTTGCTTGGTGGTTAGTGGCTGCAAACATACATTTAAAGCTTTAGAGAGAACACCACAGTGTTTCAGGGAGACCGCCATGATTATTACAAGCAGGATAATTCCCAATGTCTAGAGGGTACTTTGGAGCGATGGCATCCAAGAAGCAAACCAGTCAGCATCAAGTAAGTCAAAGAAAGACCCCCTTGAAGGAGCCACTTTCTCAAGCCAAGTGCAGCAAGTGGTGTTGGCCATGGCACAGACACCTTCTTGCTCGGCTAAAAGATAATCAAGGGCTGTCCTCTTATCAAGAACAATTTTGGGGAGGGAGTCTAAGGGTTTTGTTGGGTAGGCGCTACTTTAACAACACATTCAGAGACAGGGACCACACCCGGGAAGCATTGCCTTCCCATGCATTCAGAGAGAACACACAAGTGATGAAAAGGAAAAAGGAATAAAGACTTCATATCGGAGATGAAAATCTTTTTTTTTTTTTTTTCTTTAATAGACTCCACACCTAGCGTGGAACCCGGTGCAGGGCTTGACCTCATGACCCTGAATCTGAGATTCAGACCTGAGCTGAAATTAAGAGTCATACACTTCACTGACTAAGACAAAAAGGCCCCCCAGGAGGTGAAGATCTTGATCCATGACCTTGGGAGGTCTTTCCACCTCAAGATGCCATCTGTGTCCCTTGTTGATATTAATTTTATATCTCCAGCTGGGGTGCAGTTCCAAGGGTCTGGAGGAACTCTTTTTAACTGGGAGACCCGTGGTTCAAGTCCCTGAAGTTTAACTGCTCTCTTGGCAGTATGGAGGACCTGGTATGGTCCCTTACAGGGATATTCAAAGGCAGTCTTTCTTTGTAGTGATTCCAAATCAGAAGGGGGAGAGAAGATTGGAAACGTTAGTCTGGAAGTGTAGCCAGACATTTGAAGAAACACAAAGAATCGAGGATTCAGTACAGTGTATAGGGATGTAACAAATCCTCAGACACAATGAACAAGAGTAGAATGTGACATCCACAAGATTGTGTTACTAGTTTCTCTGAACCAGTCACCCGTATTTCTATCAAAGGTAATCATGCAAACTAAACTGTTTGCAAAATAAGTTGAAAAATTAAATTTGACCGGATTATTTGTGTAAAGCGCAGCAAGAGGAGTGATTGACTATATCGGCTCCTTTTAAATCTGCTTTGCTGGAACTTTTTGTTGTTGTTGTTGTTGTTGTTGTTTTAAGATTTATTTATTTGAGAGAGAAAGCTTGCTCCCATGAGTTGTCGGAGGCGGGGAGGCATAGGGAGAGGGAATCTCAAGCAAAGTCTCCACTGAGCACAGAGCTCAAGGCAGGGCTTGATCTCACGACCCTGAAATCATGACCTGACCTCCAAATGATGACCTGACCCTGAAATCATGACCTGAGCCTAAACCAAGAGTCAGACACTTACTTAACTGACTGAGCCACCCACGCACCTCTGCTGGAACTTTTCATAAGGAATCTTAGGTTGGACTTTTAAAAGCCTTTCCAGACTAAGAAGCCAGACTCACTGTCAGACTTAGCCTGAAAATACCCATTGATTTGGGTGAATTTCTCTCTTCATGAGGTTCCCCAGGACATCCGGAGTTTCCTGGGGCTACCAGCAAGTGACTGTCCTTAACCACCTGGTTGGGCTGTCACTTATTTGACAACGAACCCCACGTACTTTAACATACCAAGTAAACCTAAGCAATTTAACATCTCTCTTTTACAAGGGGAGAGACAAGTCCTTTGAGATTTGAAAGGGACCCTCTGGGAAATCTTAAAATTACTTTGGGGTCAAAAAAAACTCCAAACCAAAAGAATTTGGTTTTTAGGGGCACCTGGGTGGCTCAGTGGGTTAAGCCTCTGCCTTTGGCTCAGGTCATGGTCTCAGGGTCCTGGGATTGAGCCCCACATCGGGCTCTCTGCTCGGCAGGGAGCCTGCTTCCTCTCTCTCTCTGCTTGCCTCTCTGCCTACTTGTGATCTCTGTCAAATAAATAAATAAAATCTTTTAAAGAATTTGTTTTTTAGAAGATGTCAAAAGGCTTGAATATCTGATTAAGTAGGATCACAGATCATCATGATTTAATACTTCATTATTTAGTCAAAGTGACAATAGACAATGTTAAGGGCAAATATAGAAGGTTACATAGTTGTGAACAAAACTTCACTCTCTTACTGTTGAGAAGACTGTATTTTCTTAAGTAATCAAAGTCATGAGAAAGATAACATTAAGCACAGTGAGTTATTTTAGCAAGACAAAAATCTTTGCTTTCCAGGTAGATTACTTAAAAGGTAAAGAAAAACCATTCACAATCTCTTGTCAAGATCAGAATACGTTGATATTATAGCATGCTTTAAAAAACCTTATTATTTCTAGTAGTCTTAATTACATATATTAATTAGAATTCTTAATTATTGGAATCCTTAATTCCTATTGAAAACTAAGAAGTAAGCAATTCTAGACTGACAAATTTGTAAATTCATTTCATAATTTCCAGATAGTCTTCCTAATAGTAAATGCTCCTTTTTTTTTTTAAGATTGTATTTATTTATTTATTTGAGAGAGAGAGAGACAGCATGAGAGAGAGTGAGCACAAGCAGGGGAGAAGGGCAGAGGGAGAGGGAGAAGCAGCCTCCCCTCTGAGCAGGGAGCCTGATGTGGGGCTCAATACCAAGACCCCAGGATCATGACCTGAGCCGAAGGCAGATGCTTAATGGACTAAGCCATCCAGATGCCCCATCCAGATGCCCGCACCCAGGCCCCCAGTGTGGCCTGGAACATATTTACAAATAGACCCAAATATCTTGAGTTCCTCTGTAAAAGAAAACCACAGGTAAATAAACTTGGGTTCAGTAATTAGTTTCAGTATTTCCTTTTATTTGAAAGTGATCTAGATAGTCAATGAATATCCATTATTTTGCTCTTCTCAGTATAACTAAGGTTTCCAGTTATCAAAAAGATTTTAGGAACTTTTTTTTTTAATTAGAGAGAGGATGTGTGCACCCGTGCCAGGAGGGAGTGGGAGGGAGATTAAGGAGGGGGGGGTGAGCAGAGGGAGTGAGAGAAATCCCAAGCAGGCCCAATGTTCAGTGCAGAGCTCCATGCAGGGCCTAATTTTAAAAAATCTTTTTTTTTTTTTTAAGGTTTTATTTATTTACTTGACAGAGAGAGATCACAAGTAGGCAGAGAGGCAGGTGGAGAGAGAGGAGGAAGCAGGCTCCCTGCTGAGCAGAGAGCCCGACGCGGGACTCGATCCCAGGACCCTGAGATCATGACCCGAGCCGAAGGCAGCGGCTTAACCCACTGAGCCACCCAGGCGCCCTGTATTTATTTTATTTTAATTTAAATTCAATTGATTAACATACAATGTATTACTAGTTTCAGAAGTAGAGTTCAGTGACTCATCAGTCTTCTATAACACCCAGTACTCATTACATTACGTGCCTTCCTTAATGTCCATCACCCAGTTACTCCATCCCCCCACCCTCTCTCCTCCAGCAACCCTCAGTTTGTTTCCTATGATTAAGAGTCTCATGCATCTTCTCCCTCCCTGGTCTCCTATTGTTTTCTTTTTCTCCTCCCTTCCCCTATGATCCTCTGTTTTGTTTCTTAAATTCCATATATGAGTGAGGTCATATGATAATTGTCTTTCTCTGGCAGACTTATTTCATTTAGCATAATACCCTCTAGTTCCATCCACGTCGTTGCAAATGGCAAGATTTCCTTTTTTTTGATGGTTGAATAGCATTCACTTGTATATGTATACCACATCTTCTTTATCCATTCATCTGTTGATGGACATCTGGGTTCTTTCCATAGTTTGGCTCTTGAGGACATTGCTGCTGTGAATATTGGGGTGCAGGCTTCCCTTTGGATCACTGCATTTGTATCTTCAGGATAAATCCCTAGTAGTGCAATTGCTGGGTCATAGGGTAGCTCTATTTTCAACTATTTGAAGACCCTCCATACTGTTTCCTAGAGTGGCTGAACCAGCTCGCATTTCCACCAACAGTGTAAGAGGGATCCCCTTTCTCTGCATCCCTGCCCCCATTTATTGTTTCCTGATTTGTTAATTTTAGCCATTCTGACTGGTGTGAGGTGGTATCTCACTGTGGTTTTGATTTGTATTTCCCTGATGCTGAGTGATGTGGAGCACGTTTTCATGTGTCTGTTGCCATTTGAATGTTTTCTTTGGAGAAATGTCTGTTCATGTCTTCTGCCCATTTCTTGATTGGATTGTTTGTTCTTTGGGTGTTGAGTTTGATAAATTCTTTATAGATTTGGGATACTGGCCCTTTATGTGGTATGTCATTTGCAAATATCTTCTCCCATTCTGTTGGTTGTCTTTTGGTTTAGTTGACTGTTTCCTTTGCTGTGCAAAAGTTTTTTATCTTGATGAAGTCCCAAGAGTTCATTTTTGCCTTTGTTTCCCTTGCCTTTAGAGACCTGTCTAGCAAGAAGTTCTTACAGACGAGATCATAGGGTTGCTGCCTGTGTTCCCCTCTAGGATTTTGATGGATTCCTTTCTCACACTTAAGTTTTGCATCCATTTTGACTCTATTTTTTTGTATGGTGTAAGAAAATGGTCCAGTTTCATTCTTCTGCATGTGGCTGCCCAGTGTTCCCACACCCATTTGTTGAAGAGACGGTCTTTTTTCCATTGGATATTGTTTCCTGCTTTGTCAAAAATTAGTTGACCATAGAGTTGGGGGTCCATTTCTGGGTTCTCTATTCTGTTCCATTGATCTGTGTGTCTGTTTTTGTGCCAGTACCATACTGTCTAGCAGAGCTTGAAGTCCACCAGTTCTGGTTTTCTTTTTCAACATTTCTTTGTCTATTTGGGGTCTTTTCTGGTACCATACAAATTTTGAGATTGTTTGTTCCAGCTCTGTGAAAAAGTTGATGGTATTTTGATAGGGATTGCTTTAAATGTATAGATTGCTCTAGGGAGAATAGATTTTTTTTTTTAAGATTTTATTTATTTATTTGACAGATAGAGATCACAAGTAGGCAGAGAGGCATGCAGAGAGAGAGGAGGAAGCAGGCTCCCTGCTGAGCAGAGAGCCCGATGCAGGGCTCGATCCCAGAACCTTGAGATCACGACCCGAGCCGAAGACAGAGGCTTAACCCACTGAGCCACCCAGGTGCCCCGGGAGAATAGATGTTTTAATAATATTTGTTCTTCCAGTCTGTAAGCATGGAATGTTTTTCCATTTCTTTATGTCTTCTTTGATTTCTTTCATGAGCGTTCTATCATTTTCTCAGTACAGATACTTTGCCTTGTTGGTTAGGTTTATTCCTAGGTACCTTTGTAGTTTTGGGTGCAATTGTAAATGGGATCAACTCCTTAATTTCTCTTTTTTCTGTCTCATTGTTAGTGTATAGAAATGCAACTGCTTTCTATCCTTCCGTGATGCTGAATTCCTGTGTGAGTTCTAGCAATTGTGAGGTGGAGTCTTTTGGGTTCTCCAAGTATCATGTCATCTGTGAAGAGTGACAGCTTGACTTTTCTTTTGCTGATTCAGATGCCTTTTATTTCTTTTTTGTTGTCTGGTCGCTGAGACTAAGATTTCTAGTACTATGTTGAACAACAGTGGTGATAGTGGACATCCCTTTTATGTTCCTGACCTTAGGGGGGAAAGCTCACAGTTTTCCCCCCATTGAGAATGATATTTGCCATGGGTTTTTCATAGATGGCTTTTATGATATTGAGGTATGTTCCCTCTATCCCTACACTGTGAAGAGTTTTAATCAAGAAAGGATGCTGTACTTGGTCAAACGCTTCTTTTGCATCTATTGAAAGGATCTTATGGTTCTTGTCCTTTCTTTTATTAATGTACTCTATCACATTGATTTGGAGATGTTGAGCCACCCTTGCAGCCCGGGAAAAATCCCACTTGGTCGTGGTGAGCAATCCTTTCAATGTACTCTTGTATCCTGTTGGCTAGTATCTTGATGAGAATTTTGGCACCCATGTTCATCAGGGATATTGGTCTGTAATTCTCCTTTTTGGTGGGGTTTTTGTCTGGTTTGGGGAGCAAGGTAATGCTAGCCTCACAGAATGACTTTAGAAGTTTCCCTTCCATTTCTATTTTTTGAAACCGTTTCTGAAGAATAGGTATTAATTCTTCCTTTAATGTTTGGTAGAATTCCCCTTGGGAAACCAACCAGCCCTGGACCCTTGTTTGTTAGAAGATTTTGGATGACTGCTTTAGTTTCCTTGCTGGTGATGGGTCTGTTCAGGTTTTCTATTTCCTCTTGTTTCAATTTTTGTAATTGATTCTTCTCTAGGAATGCATCCATTTCTTCCAGATTGTTTAATTTGTTGGCATATAGTTGCTCATAATATGTTCTTTAAATTGTTGATATTTCTTCGGTATTGGTTGTGATCTCTCGTCTTTCATTCATGATTTTATTTATTTGGGTCCATTCTCTTTTCTTTTTGATAAGTCTCGCTAGGAGTTTCTTAATATTGTTAATTCTTTCAAAGAACCAGCTCCTAGTTTTGTTGATCTGTTCTACTGTTCTTTTGGTTTCTGTTTCATTGATTTCTGGTTTAATCTTCATAAGCTTTAAAAACATTTGGGTTAGTTTCTATATTTCTGAGAGTACACTTGATTGATATAATGCATGTTTGTCTTTAACCAATTAAATAGAGCTTTTTACAAGTTCATTTTGGCATTACCATCTGGAGGTAGAAGACGAATCACACACTTGTAATATACATACATAAACATGCAGACAAATGCACACAGAGATCTCCTAGCTTTTATTTTAAAATTTTAACTGTGGGACTGGTATGATACTACAAAAGGCACTAGTTTATGGAAGGACAGTTGGATCCACATTTTGTTTCTGGCAGATGGAAACTTTATCTGGTCCGACGGCAGGTGGCTAACGTTTTTTAGTAATATTTGTGGAAGAGACTTCAAACTTGTATTTGTCCTTGGCAAGTAATCTTACGGAGGCTGTGGGCTAGATTTGGGGTGAGTGAGATTTTTTAAGTGTTTATATTTTGAAAAAGCCTCCTTCTCCCCACCTTTTTTCCTTCAGTCTCAGGTGAATGTGGGCTGTGTTTTATATTTCAAGGATGAGGTAATATTTTCATCTTCTAGGGACAGAGAAGAAATGCAAGTTTTCTTCTAGGAGTTTTAGGGTATATTTTTCTGTTATCAGAAGTGTAGGGCCTTTGCTATTTAAATTTTTCCTTCATTTTCTCTAAAGCAGGCGAGTTCTTTTTCCAAAGTTCTGATCTTTTACAATACCTGCAGGCATTCAGAGATGAATAGGGAGTTTTGGGGGATGATAATGATAGGTAGACTTGGATTGTTTCTAGAGCTGTGTTGCTGGTTTTGCAAAGATTTGTGAGATAAGGACAGTTGCTCTAATTCCACAAACAATTGGGATCTAGCCTTAAAGATATCAAGGGGCTGAACCTCCCATCTATATATATTATCTTCAGTTTGCTTCTTTGTATCAGGGTGAAGGTCTTCTACCAAGGTGAAAATCAAAAGGTTTTCGTGTTCTAGATTTGGAGCTGCAGCAAATCCTTCCACAAAAGACTTCAGAATGTTTTTCTTTTCCTCTGGGTCCATAGTTTGATTGTAGCTTAGGTGAGAAATCCTAAAAACATATTGCTATCATCTCTGGATATCAGCTTCACTCAGCCAACTTCTGACCATAGAGCTACTTAAAAAAATCCCTTCCAGTATCTCATCAGGTTTCAGCTGGCAGAAACAATATTGTCGGCAGAACTGAACAACCCCTTGGATGCCAGAGGCGTCCCCCAAAGGGGGTACAAAGAATACTGCCTCCACAAGGTAACTCCCCTCGCCACTCCCAAAGATAACCAAAAGAAAGGAAGACTTAGACAATTCTCCCGAAGAGTTGGCAATAGTTGATAGGACCCTAGCTGCAAACGGAGGGCAACACACATCTCTGTCTGGCCAGCTTTGGGGGGCCCCCCCACCTGACACAAAACCAGATAAATAAGAAGGCAGTAGATATTCCTTAGAGAGACAAAGCATCAACCAGCAATGGGTACCCAAAAGTAAATCTGCAAGTCACAATTCAAAGACCGAATTGTTACTAATGTTTTTGCCTGCCAATCTGAATCTGGAAAGGAAAGGAAAACATGAAATTTGACCTTCCTCTCTCAAGCAGGCTGTGCAGATAGAGATCTGGGAGAGCTGACTTTGGCAAGAATTCTCACCCTTTCCCGGCTTTTGCCAGTTTTCCCAGGATCCCATCTGCATGTTCTGGAGCGAGTGGGGTGTCCTGGCAGGTCACATCCCAGTCACCAGAGGCGGGAGGGCAGGAGAAATCATTTTCTCTCTACTTTTTATGGTGAGCGCTTGGCTGGGACCCCTTTTTCTCTAGGATACCTCATAAATGGCTAAGCTTATCTAGGTTAAAAGGTCTGCACTGTGGCCTTTATTTCAAGATTATCTTTGGTAGGGTTAACCTGTTTGTTCAGCCTTGAAACAAAATTTTATTCACTCAAAGCCTCCTACTGGACCCAGTCCAGCTTAAGTCAGATCCAGTCTGACCCTGGACCCAGATCTGGCATATAGTTTTCTTAGGACTTCTTAAATCTACAGGTCCCCCTCACCACCTTTTTTCCTGGAAATCTATTTATTGAAGAAACTATGTATTTGTCCTTCACCGTGTCCCATGTTCTGGGTTTGGCTGGTCATGTCCCTATAGTATCACTGAACATGTCCTTCTGTCCCATCTATTTCCTGTAAACTGGGAGTTAGATCTGGAGACTTGCTTGGATTTGAGTCATCGGGTCATTGTGCAGACTCTGTTTTAGTGACCGGCGTGGGGCTCCAGTGGGAAGGAGCCGTGATGCATAATGCGGGATCTTTCATGGGCTCATGAATGGAACTCACACATTTTCAGGCGCTATTTCTCACACAGCCTTGGTATTTGGGCCTTATTCTGTCTGAACCTCCCCACCCCCAACTTCTGGAGGAGGTCGGGAAGGGAGAGGACTGACACACACCGGGTGGTGTAGAGGCTTTGAAGCTCCAGCAGTGACTAAGGTGGCCATGGTCCCAGCTTTTGAAGGGACATACCGCCTGGGGGGGCAAGTAAGGTCATTACACTTGGTGGTCTGCGCCTCGAGGGAAACAGGAAGTGGAGACAGAAATGGGGGCTCAAGGAGTGAGGGAAGGGAGGAGGGTTGAGCAGGCAGAGCCACACTGGGTAGACGAGAAGGCTCTCTTAGAGTCTGTACTTAACTGGGCTGGTCGCGTGGCAGCGTGAGGCCCTTGGGAGCAGGTGCCGCTGGCCGTGGGGATGGAGCAAGTGCCAGGTACCTCAGAGGTGGGACACACAGGACATGGGGGAGAAAGGGAGTCTGTCCTCCTGTCCTCCTAAGTACTTAATAGGCCCTTCCCTTTGTGCTCCCCGCGCTTCTGTCAATTTGCTCAACTTTGAGAAGATGGAGAAAAGGAATAAGACGACAGGAGCATCACACGCTCGACAGATGTGTGCGGTGGGATTGGCCCCCAAGTGTAAGAGTATTATTCAAGTCAGCCGGGCTTTTGTCGATCTCAGACAAACAAATGAACACTGACTGGGGAAAAGTTTAAAGCTCAGAGTCAAATGAACCTTCCGGGTGTTCTGTCTCTGACATCTGTCTCTGCCGTCATCTTTATCACCAACAGCTGAGTTGCAAATGCCATAAAAAAAGGCTGAAAAATAATTTTCCAGCACTAATACTAATGAGGGTTAGGTGGTCTGTGTCCAAAAGCATTTGCTTCTCGATACTTGTCTCAAAACTCGATTCCCAAAGCATTCCTTGTGAGAAGAGACACAGTCCTGTACCCAGATTCGAAATCGTAAAAGACACCCGTGTTTTCAGAACTGTTGAACTGACTTAAATCTCACTGGAAAACAGCTTTTTTAAAACCGAGTTTTCCATCTGTGGCCTCCGCGTGCTCGCTTCCCATCAGCGGCGGGTCGGCCAGCTTCTGCTGGTTTGGGAAACGAGCTGTTTCCCACGCCCCCGCACGGCAGCCCCACTGGGATGTCCCCGCATCAGGGAGAGGTGTGGATGGGCTGGCGGGACGGGGACCGGGGATGGGATGGGGAAGAGCAGGCCGAGCTCCTTCCCTGACTCCAGAAAATCGCCAGCATACGGGTGGAAAGGGAGCAGCAGGGCTTCTGCTAAGTCCCCACACCAACTCTGCAACCCCCCGGACTCTCGTTCCTTTCCCTTCCTTGGGCCCAGATCCACACCACCCCCTTGAACCTTGTCACCCAGTTCTTGGCCTGTTGCAGGGTTTGCTTTTTAAGTTCCTCCTCTTTGTGTCCACCCCACCCCCTCCTCTAAGGATGAGGTCCGAAGGGAGGAGGGGAGAAGGCTGTGTGGGAGGAGCGGGGAGGGAAGTAAGTGACTTGGAAAACCCACAGGCCTTCCAACCAACCCCTGCACGGAACAAGCCCCTTTTCTGCTTTCATGTTCTTCTGATCCCCTGCCTCTTAAAAGTGCAGACCAGGGGCCATTTGCAAAGTCTCTCCCATTTGATTTGGGTTTTTGTTTTTTTTTTTTCTTTTTAATTCACAGATTCTCGAAGTAAAAGGGGCACTGAAGTGGTGATCTATGTCATCAGCGGGTTGTGCACTAAAAAGAAAGGGGGGGGGCTCAAAGCCTCATTCTTAGCATGGCTTTGTAGGGAACCCAAGTACCCCCACCCCTGAGTACCCTCCAACAATCAAGGGGGTCTTTGTCCCCTTCCCTTTTTCCCAGCAGTGTGGGGGTTAGCTGGGTAAGAACACCAATCTCTTTTTTATAGGCAGTTAGAACTGATTTCAAGAAGGTTGTGTGTAGTGATTACGAGGCCAGCTTTGGAGTCCGGCTCCCTGGGTATGAATCCCAGTGCTGACAGTTACTGGTAACTTTGGATAAATTTAACTTACTTAATTTTCTCCATCAGGAAAATGTGGATAATAGTAGTTTCTAGTCTTACGGAGTTCTTCGGAAAATTAAATGCTAATAAGATGTCTGGAACTTGGTAAACATTCAGTGTTAGCTCTTATTCTGACACATTAAACTATTCACAATAAAATGATACCCTAAGGTCCCATTCAAATTTACTTCCTCCTTTTAACAGATACCCTTTCAATTTATTTATTTATTTATTGTTATTATTTTAAGTAAGATCTACACCCATAGTGGGGTTTGAATTCACGACTGTGAGATCAAGAGTCTCATGCTTTACCAACCGAGCCAGCCAGGTGCCCCCAAAGTGACTTCCTGACCCTATGACTCATTATATCATCATCTGTGTGTGTCAGTCCTTTCCCATATTCTTCTGGATTGTGGGTTCCTTGAAGTGAGAGACGTGTACTATCCATCGTGGGACCCACACCACTTAGCACAGCTCTGGTTTGTAATGGTTATCAGTTTGTTGGGTAAATTAGTGAACACTCCACTTTTTTAAAAATTTTATTTATTTATTTGACAGAGAGAGAGAGAGAGTGAGAGGGGGAACAAAAGCATAGGGAGTGGGAGAGGGAGGAAGCAGGCTTCCAGCTGAGCAGGGAACCCGACGCAGGGCTTGATCCCAGGACCCTGGGATCATGATCAGAGCCGAAGGCAGAGGCTTAACAACTGAGCCACCCAGGTGCTCCTAGTGAAGCTTCAGTAATGGCTTAGGTTTGAGTGGTGCTTTGCGTGTAAAGCAGGCACACATGGGAAACCCAAGACTCGAAGTTCAAGACACATATCCATGGTCCAGTGACGGCTATGTATGTGCCAGAGTCAGGTCCTGTGACTGTTGCCCCACGCCCCCTCCACCAGCCCATCCTGCGTAGGAGAGGAGCTGAATTTCATAATTCGGGATCATGTCTTTCTCCAGTTCTATTGTATCTGACAGACTGGGAGTACCTGTGACAGCATTCTGTGCGTTCAGAGTCCCCAAGAAAGACGTTTTTTCTCACTCTCCTCCTAATTATGCTTTGTTTTGTACAGGTCACCACAAATGGCATCATTGCCATGAGTGAACCCCCAGCCAAAGAGTCCTCTCTGGGCTTCTTCCCACCAACCTTCGGAGCAGTGGCACCTTTCCTGGCGGACTTGGACACGACAGATGGCCTCGGGAAGGTTTATTATCGGGAGGACTTATCCCCATCCATCACTCAGCTGGCTGCAGAGTGTGTCCAGAGGGGGTTCCCAGAAGTCCCTTTCCAGTCCAGTAGCGCGGTGGTTGTCACTTGGGAATCTGTGGCTCCCTACCAGGGACCCAGCAAGGACCCCGACCAGGAAGGCAAGGTAAGGCTCTCCCAGGTACAAGGGCAAATAGTCAACAGGTTGGTTTTGCACACTTTGGTCTTCCTTGAAAGAAGGGGGACACTTGAGTAGGTCAAAAAGTCATCTCTAGGTCTAAGGTAACTTTCTGGGACATGCCTCTCTTTCTCCTTAGAAAAAATAATTTCACTCTACCATTATTTAATTTTTATAGCATTACAGAGTAGAGAGAAACTGGAAAGGGCCAAAAGCACTCCATTTAAACAGAGGATGTTCCAGGTTTGGGACAGGGGATGTCCCAAAGTGCGTACCACAGATCACCAGTCCTACAATATAGTCCTTGGAAAAAAGCCCTCCCATGCTCAGATAAGTTCGGGAAATGCAAAACTTGATCTCCCCCTTGATGACTCACTCTGAAAAGCCCTGCAATAAAGAAACCTGCTTAATTTAATTTTATTTTTTTTAAAGATTCCATTTATTTATTTGACAGACAGAGATCACAAGTAGGCAGAGAAGCAGGCAGAGAGAGAGGAGGAAGCAGGCTCCCAGCTGAGCAGAGAGCCCGATGCGGGGCTCGATCCCAGGACCCTGGGATCATGACCTGAGCCAAAAGCAGAGGCTTTAACCCAATGAGCCACCCAGGCGCGCCAAACCTGCTTAATTTTAAAGAAAAAAAAATTTAGCCATCCCCAAACCTTTTGGCCATACTCTTTTTTCCCTCCCAAATAAGATACATTATATCCCGCAGAACACCCTTTGGGAAAGCCTGTTATGGGCCTGCAGGACACATCTTGCTCTTTTATCTGTCTGATGCTCTATTTGAAAACTGCTTAAAAACTTCAGTTTCCCAACTGTGTGTCCCTTCTACTTCAGTAGTGAGGACCCAGCCCCGTGTACAGAGCACTTGCCCCTCTTGGGCCTCATCTCCCCTTACCCTTCCTTTTCTACACACCCTTTGCCATAGCTGTATCAAATTGTCTGCAGCTCTCTGATCAGGAATCCGGCCCCTCCCGGCCCCAGGAACTTGTATTTGCTGCCCTCTCTGCTTGCAGCATCTCCTCCCTGACCCCCACTACTGGTGTCCAACCCATACTTGATCCTCTAGACTCGCACAACCTCCTCTGCTCCCACCCCCCCAGCTTCGGGCACTTACTGTATGTTGCTTGGGCTCAGTAAATGTATGACGAATGGTGAGTGTGGTTAATATGTTTAATGGCCACGGAAACAAATTCTAAGGGTAAGAATTTGCTAAGTGGCATGAGATTTAGGCCACCGTCCAGAGGTACCATCTCTGGAATTTTTGGCTACCCTTCGTGCAGAAGGTGATTCATTAAATGACTGGAAAATTTCATGTTGACAAAGCCTTAGAGATATTTAAGTGGAGCCGTCCTGGAGTACCTGGTTCTTGCTACAAAAATACTTCTAGAATGAGGTGAGACCTCTGCCACCTCTGGGCTTTCTCTGTATAGTCTGGTGAATTGAACGATTTAAATGTATCGATATGTTCCCGAGTAACTGAATCTCAACTCATCTTCACAGAGAAATACATTCCAGGCTGTTCTGGCCTCCTCTGACTCCAGCTCCTATGCCATTTTCCTCTATCCTGAAGACGGTCTGCAGTTCTATACGACGTTCTCGAAGAAGGACGAGAGCCAAGTTCCCGCTGTGGTTGCATTCAGTCAAGGTGTACAGGGATTATTCTGGAAGAGCGAAGGAGCTTATAACATATTTGCTAACGACAGAGAATCAATTGGAAATTTGGCCAAGTATGCTTTCTTTGTTCTCCAGTAGATTCTCCCCTTAATAATCATTTTATTGTTAAGATGATCATTTTATTATTTTATTAAGGATGATATAATGGGCGCTAAAGAACATTACCTAAAAATGTTCCCAGAGATTTAAATGTTGTATATAGTTTTTATATTATGTAGTGCTTTTTTCCTGATGAACTCAAAGTAATATACTCTCAGAATGAACAGACATCCCCTTTTTCAGATACCATGCTCATCTGGAAGTTTCTACCAGCTCCTCTGTGAGTCTACAATTAGAAATAAATGCTATTCAAACCCTGTCTCCTGCTGTGAACCCAGGCTGAGAAAAACCTTCTCCCTCCACATGGACTAGGGGAGAAATTCTTAAAACAGAATTAGGGTTCTCGGGGCACCTGGGTGGCTCAGTGTGTTAAGCCTCTGCCTTCGGCTCAGGTCACGATCCCAGGGTCCTGGGATCGAGCCCCAAATTGGGCTCTCTGCTCAGCGGGGAGCCTGCTTCCCCCCTCTCTCTCTCTGCCTGCCTCTCTGCCTACTTGTGATCTCTGTCTGTCAAACAAATAAATAAAATCTTTAAAAAAAAAAAAGAATTAGGCTTCTCTTGGGCTATTTTGCAGAATCTGGGAAAAGTGGGGAAAGCTGGACTGCTTTCTTCTAAAACTAGAATCTTTCCCCTCCCATTGTGCCTTAAAAAGTGAAGAGAGAACAGCCTCCCTCCCAATTTCATATAGTCCAACTAAGTCTAAAACCCGTCTGCCCTTGGCTTAGTGGTGTGCTTAGTAAGGGACTCTGTATGGTGGGGAGAGCCCTCGTCTCTGGTGCTTGCCTGTTTCACTGGTGTGATCACTCCTCGCCTGGCTGGGTGCCAGCTTCACATATTGTCTTGCTCCACAGGAAGCTGAGAAGAGAACCGTTCTTCACACCACACAGATGCAGTAGACTTAACTAACTTCCAGAACACAGATAATAGTAAAATAATTCAATGTGATGAGTTTCAAGTGTTCATGGCCTTCGTTTTTTATAATCATTTATGGGATTGTAAGTTTCTGTGATTTTAATTTTTTGCAGTGGCTCTATTTAATAACTGGCTTGCAAAATTACTAAAATTTAGCCGTTGGATCTCTTGAGCTGGCTGACGGGTCCCTGCACACCACTACCTTTCCCGGAGTCCTTGGACAGGCAGACTGAGCACGCACCCCTCTCCTGCAGGCTTTCTCGATTCCTCATCCCCTGTCCCACCCCCGATGTTCTGCTCAGGGTTCTCCACTGGGTAAGGTCTGTCCTCTCTTTTCCCATGTAGAAGCTGGTTATTTTCCATTGTTTGCGGGAGGAGAGCTTCCAATCACAGACACAGACGCACAGTAAAAATGGTGGAGAAGGAAGGAGAGATTAGGGTCATTCTACTGTGATTTTTAATTACACAAGGCCTTTTGGATCTGAATGTCCTTTGCACTTCACTATAGGGACAGGAAAAGGTTAACTGAGACGTGTCCGAGATTCCACAGCTGATAGAGCTGGCATTTCTGATAATCCAAGTCTGTACTATGTTCACTCACAACACTTCTGACACCACGTGGATGGGTTTTTTTTTTCCCAATACCTACCGATTCTCTCACTCTCCGGGCATCCCTTCGCTGTCCTAAAATTCAGCTGGGTTCTGATGCAGACAGCCCCAGCTGAGCACAGACCCCACGAGACTGCCCCCACTTCAGAAGCCAGCCCTTCCAGGTGCTGTATTTCCTGCACGTCTGGTCTGCCAGCTGTAAGTCAGGGGTTTCTGGAACACCCCCCACCCCAGGTTCTATAACTTTGCTGGTATGGCTCACAGAACTCAGGAAAGCAGTTTTCTTACTATCACCAGTTTATTTTAAAGGGTGCAACTCAGGAACAGGCAAATAGAAGGAATGCATATGACAAGGTATTGGAGGGTGAGGGAGCTTCAATCTTCCGTGCTGGCTCTGGGCACCCCATCCTCCTGTGCTCACCAATGCCAGAGCTCTCCCAACCTCATCGTTTAGGTGCTTTTATTACATAAACATGTTTGATGGACTCCTTGGCCATTGGCTGTTAACTCCGTCTCCAACCCCTCTCCCGTCTCTGGAAGTCAGGTCGTGGGGCTGAAAGTTCCAACCCTCTCATCGTGCCCCACTGGATGGAAGTGTTCATCCTGAAGCTCCCTAGGGTCCCAGCCACCTGTCCTCTCACGCGCATGCAAGAGACGGAGATTACGAGGATTTTAGGAACTTATCTGCCAGAACCAGAGACCAAGACAGAGTAGGCAGTGGGTTTCAGGTTGACACCCAGATCCCCAGGACTACTCCTGCTTGCGTAGTGGGGGCGGTTTGTGGGTTTCTGGCCGGTTTCTAAGAAACCTGTCCTTCCTCCAGGAGCAGCAACTCAGGGCAGCAGGGCGTCTGGGTGTTTGAGATCGGGAGCCCCGCCACAGCCAGCGGAGTGGTGCCGTCTGATGTGGGCCTCGGACTGGACGACGGAGCAGAGTACGATGACGAGGACTATGAGCCGGTGACACAGCTGGACCTGGAGGACACGAGCATGACACCTTTCCCCAACGAGGCCCGGGGGAGGGGAGACCCAGACATGCACAGTGCGCCCCGTGTCCTTGCCCCCCGCCGCCTGCCCACCGAGAGACTCCCCAGGCCTCCCACGGAGAGGACCAGGTCGTTCCAGCCGCCCGCGGAGACATTTCCCCGGCAGCCCGCGCAGGTCATAGACGTGGACGAAGTCGAGGAGACGGGAGTGGGTGAGGCCATTTGCTGCCCAGCGGGTCTGTCCAGGGGCAATTGGGTCTCCCAATGGGAGTTCCGCTGGAGGGTGTCTGTCGCCTTACGTGATGGTTTGGGAGGATGACAGCTGGGGACAGAGGGGCAGCCCTTGCGGCTGTGGGGCTTAGCTGGATGGGCCTGATGGCTTCAAAGACTCCGAGGGATCTTTGGGGATCAGGGCTGCGGCTACAAGGCTGCTGAGCCGGCGCTCTTTCAAGTGTCTCCTGACTCCCTTTTGGTCCTGTTTTAAAGAGAAAATTGCCTTGGAGTTATTTTGAAAGTCAGATTTTCTTGTTTGTGACTTCTGGGATCAGAAATAGATTCACCCACCTGAAAAAACAGTTTAGAAATTTCTTTGGCTATTTACCCTGTTTATCTTTGACGTTTGTTTCCTCTTGGTTTTGGAATGAGGGTGGTTGATTATTTTTTCCTCCCAGGTCCTGTCAGCTTCAGAGTTGGTTTGTGAAGCTATAAAATGGAGTTACCCTTTTAGAGATGCCTTTTTTTGAAAGATAGTTTTAAAATACAATCTTTTCTTGTCAACCATATTCTGTCGAATTTTTGTTACGTTTTTGATGGAAAAACCATTGGCGCACCAGCGTGCTTTGATTTGTCTTATAACAGATGTTCAAACTGAGCTGAAGGACTGATTCAGCTTCAGGCTGACCTGTAACCTCTAACATCCACGTACGTGAGATGGTCCAAGCGTCCATATAATGCTTTGACTCTAGTATGAGGTTATAAGACCCCCAGAGAAATCAACTCCATCCACAAGATTCACTCAATTTTTATTTCTCTTTACTTCTGATTTGCTTCACAGCAGTCATTCTCAATGTCTGTTCTTCTTTGAGTATCCCAAAGCTCGGACAGGATCTGGTGGCCCCGGGAACTGTGCTTGCTCAACTTCCAAGGCACAGACATGGCGAGGTTACCCTTTATGGCATGAGGAGGACTTGGGTTCAGGACTCAGAGCTCCCCTCCACATCCCGGATTTCCTGGGGTGACGCTAACAGCTCTTAGCGCACAGTTCTCTGCCCTTAAGTAGCTGGTTCCAGACTAATCCCCCCAGATATGAGGAGTATGTTGACTTGCCCATGTGGAGTCTGGAGTCTTATTCTGCTTTTCCCCTATCTAGGTGTCTGTGGGATTCTTATCTGTGAAGCCATCGCTTTGACATGAGATCACAGCTAGCACTAACGACTTAGGGAGGTATATAGATAGTACTTGGTCCTGATGAAAGCCTAGATTTGAACCCCCAATGTGTCTAAGACAGATGTTTTTCTGTTCCTCTGTCCCATGGCTTTCTTTCACTGTATTTATGAGAAAGGTCAGTTTTCTGTAGGCAGCCGTACATTCCTGGTGTTACTTGAAAAGTCGCCTGCAGGTTCGCAGGCCGTCAGGGACCCGCTGGGAGCCGGGCCACAGCTGGAGCCAAAGCCGTCAGTCACGTCGTGTGCTCAGCTTAGGGCCCAAGTGTTCCCAGCGCCAAATGCCTCCTTTATACGCACTGGAAATTCCCGCCTGTGTAGACAAATTCCCGCCTGTGTAGACGAATCCCATCTACCTAGGTTAAACTTTTACTTTTTTCTTCCCTCATAACACGCAATTATAAATCGGATCATTATCCCCTCGAAAAGCCCATCCCCCCTCCGGCTCCGTGAGCTTTTGAACTTCATTCTAAGTTAATTTGCTCTGGATTATAAAATTTAATGAGATGATTCATAATTCTCACAAAATGAAGCTGGGAGGTAGGAATTTGAAATAGAAATTCTTTTTGTTTCTTCGGTCAAAGAGCTTTAGACCAAGTGTGACCAGGGAATTATTTCTAATCAGTTTCTGCGTGTAAGAGCTTCTGAATTTTCCCCTGGGGGAGAAAAAGGGGAAAGTTTTAAAATATTTTCAGGTCATCAAAATGACAAATTTTAAGATATATGTATATACATATATAATTATTTTTAACCACAATTAAAAGATAGTAAAAAAAAAAAAAATTTGTGTTCTGTCCCAAAATGTGAAGCTAATCTGACCCCATTACCCGGGTACCATATTAATGTTGATATTGGGTGGCGGTGACCTAGTATTGATATAGTGATAATACGGATTCAGTGATCCAACCCCTTGGATTATAGCATTTTTAAATAACACCACTGTGACTTCTCAGACTCCTTCTAGATCCACTGGCCTTGGTGGTTGGACTGCAGGAGTCACTGCAGGACCTAGGTGGCTATCGGCGGTGAGCCTGGCCCAGAATGCCCCTCGCAGATGGGAATTCCTGCAAGGCTTGGGCACGCACAGTACAGGGAAGCCTGGCCCCCCACTGTGCAAAGTGCTGACAGCGTGCTGTGTTTTCTCTGAACAGTGTTCAGCTACAACACGGACTCCCGCCAGACGTGCGCCAACAACAGACACCAGTGCTCTGTGCACGCCGAGTGCAGGGACTTCGCCACCGGCTTCTGCTGCAGCTGTGTGGCCGGCTACACTGGCAACGGCCGGCAGTGTGTTGCGGAAGGTAATTGGCTTTGGGGGTGCCTGGGGGGCTCAGTCCATTAACAGTCCCATTCCTGGTTTCGACTCAGGGTCATGATCTCAGGTTGTGAAATTGGGCCCAGTGTTGGGTTCCACACTGGGCGTGGGGCCTGCTTTGGATTCCCTCTCTCCTTCTCCGTCTGCGTGCGCCCTCTCTCTCTCTCTCTCTCTCTCTCAGGAAAGGAAAGAAGGCATTTGGCTTTTATGTGTTCCATTTGTGCAGGGAGAAGGAGGAAGTGGAGTTTTTGTTTTGAGGTTTGTTTTGAAATGTTGGCCTCTACCCAGCTCTCCGAAGGGGGAGTAGTGTTTTTTGTAGGTACTAGATTTTAAGTGATATTTAATCTCTCGTTACCATTCTTTCTCATCCTTCTCTAAAGCCCATTTCTCAGGGAAGGCCCACTTTAGCACTATGGTGAGGTCTCTTTCTTTCCTGTGCTCTGTCCTTCACCGTCTTGGAAATGACTGCCTGTGGGAGCCCAGCTTCACAGCTGCCCCTTGTGTGGGACAAAGGCTGAAGTGTTGAAAGAACACAACCCGGACCAGGCATAGTTAATGCCTCTCGTTTTCCTCTGTTTCTTTCCAACCTCCTCCGTGGCGTTGTTCACAGACCCGAGAGCTTGTGAAACCCCAGCGGGGCCACAGTGGGCAGGCGTGGACCAAAGTTCATAGTGGGGAAAGTGTGTTCCAGCACCCTTCCCCTCAGGCTGTCCTCTCGTCGTGCCCCTGAAGTCACAGCATGATGATGGCGGGACATGAGGGGCGCGCCGCTTAATTCTGGAGCACCAGACCCATTGTGGGGCCGACGCCAAAACCTGTTCGGCTGTAGGCCGGCGTCAGTCCGAGCTTTGCCCCCAAGAGGACCAACCGGTGTTGATGCTCTCGGGTGAGCAGGAGAATCTGGGTGAAAGCCTAGAGGGTCAGGATAATGATACTCAGAGAGTGAGACCTCCGGGAGCCTGGGGCTATAAACTAAAATTAAAACAAGAGCAACAAAAACCCGACCCTACTGTACCTTTGACCCCTCAGACACCAAGTCACCTCACTTGTCACTCACTGGTCATTTTCCTCGTGTTGAACGAGGAACCTCAACTGTTCCGCAAAATTTGACTAAATTAAACTCAGTAGAAGGAATGGTTTGTTTTTCACATCACCAGCCATAGCTGTAGTTAAATCAGTTATTTCAATTTGCTAAAAAAAGTTTCCTTCTGGGTCACAGTGAGATAAAGTCAGTTTTGCTAAATACCATCTGAAGAAATGAAAGAAAATTATGTCTCCGTCTCATGTAAATTCGGGGGGATGTTCTGAACTTCTGTAAATATGTTCTGTTTTCTTTGAAATCCCACCACCCCAGGTATGATGTGCCTTTGCTTCTTTGTTTCAGGCTTGGCTTTTGTACTTCTCTCGGCCTGAGAGAAGCTTCCAGAATCTGCAAGGAGAGCTCATTCTCAAAGAGCAACCTCTTAGCTCTTCCCACGCCAGTATCAGAGCTGGAAATGCCGAGCAGTTTGTTTGGTGGCAAGCTCAGCTATAACAGACTGTCCAGCTGCATATTTTGACATTATATACACGCCCCATAATAGTTCTGTGGTTTAAATATTTGTTGGATTCTTGCTACTTTTAAAACTTTTTTCTGGCTCAAGGTTTGGTGGAAAAAATTTGTTTGGTTTCCTTTGCTTGGCTTTCCTGCTTGTTTCTGTAATTGTTTGGGGGATGCATTTTTTCGCTATTAGTCTTCCAACTGCATAGCACTCCCCGGTGTAATGACACAATCTGTGTGCAGAAGCACTGTGTGTATCAAGCATGCCTTGTCTGGTCAGTGACCCTGCATAATGGCTTGGGTGTACTGAACACAGCAAAAGATCTGCACACGGGTGATGGTGCTCAAGGGTGAGCCTGTCTGTCCAGGGTTACTCAACAGACTTCACTGGGAACTTACTGCATTCCGAAAACTCTGCTGAGTCCCAAGGGAAGGAGCTGGGCATGAATATCCTGTCCCTGGTAATCTAGGAAGAGAACCAATGTATGTGCAATTGATAACTGATCGAATTTAATTCTGCATCAGACCTGAACAGCCCAAGGTGACCTGTTGACCTCTTCCTTCAGTTTTCTTTGTTTTTTATTACCTTTTTTTTAAACTAACATATAATGTATTATTAGCCCCAGGGGTACAGGTCTGTGAATCATCAGGCTTACATACTTCCCAGCACTCACCATAGCACATGCCCTCCCCAATGTCCATAACCTCCCCACTCCTTCCCCCGGCAACCCTCAGTTTGTTTTGTGAGATTAAGAGTCTCTTATGGTTTGTCTCCCTCCCGATCCCATCTTGTTTCATTTTTTCTCTTCCCTACCCTCTAAACCCCCCACTTTGCCTCTCAAATTCCTCATATCAGAGAGATCATATGATCATTCTCTTTCTCCGATTGACTTATTTCACTCAGCATAATACCCTCTAGTTCCATCCATGTCATTGCAAATGGCAAGATTTCATTTCCTTTGATGGCTGCGTAGTATTCCATTGTGTATATGAACCACATCTTCTTTATCCATTCATCTGTTCTAGGTTCTTTCCATAGTTTGGCTATTGTGGACATCACAAAAACAGACATATAGATCAATGGAACGGAATAGAGAGCCCAGAAATAGATGCTCAACTCTTTGGTCTTTCAGTTTTCTTAAAGATATAATTAACACCCTTGTTTAAAGCATAGAGTTCGGTGGGTTTCCGGCTCTTCACTCGTTTGGGCAACTATCACCTCTGTTTGGTTGTAGAACACTTTTATCAGTCCAGAAAGAAACGCTGTATCCACTAGCCCTCTTCCCCACTTCCCCCGGGTCCCCCGCCCCTGTCCGCAATTGATCCACGCCCTCTCCTGATGGGTTGTCTTCTTCGGAAACCTTTCCATTTCATTCCACGGAATCATACAATATGTAACCTTCCAAGTCTGACTTCTTTCACTTAGCAGGTGTTTCTAGGGTCCGTCCGTGTTTTGGCATCCGTCAGTATTTGGTTCCTTTCTTCTAGCTATGTGTTCTGTTGCGCCGTTATACCAATGATGGGCGTTCTGGCCGTGATGAACAAGGCTACGAACAACATTTGCATTCAAGTTTTTGTGTGGACCTAGCTTTCCTGTTCTTTGGGGAATATATCCAGGAGTTGGAATTTCTGGATCATATGGTAACCTTCAGTTTTCTTATTTTTTAAAAATTTTTTGGAAGATTTTATTTATTTATTTGACACAGACAGAGATCACAAGTAGGCAGAAAGCAGGCAGAGAGAGAGGAGGAAGCAGGCTCCCTGCTGAGCAGAGAGCCCAATTCGGGGCTCCATCCCAGGACCCTGAGATCATGACCTGAGCTGAAGGCAGAGGCTTACCCCACTGAGCCCCCAGGCGCCCCAAGTTTTCTTACTTGAATGCAAGAACAACTTCATTTCTTTAGATCTGACATTTTCCTGATTAAACAGGAACATATGCACCTCCTAGATCTTCATGAAACATAGAGGCATATGTTATAGCAAATGAAAGTTTACTGTATTGCCCCGAGTTAACCCCTCCTGGCAGTTTTGTGTATATCTCTTCTGGTATTTTCCCCCAGGTATATGCTGACAATTATTATTAACGTGTTTTTTAAAACAAAAATATTATTCTTTATATATTATTAGGTAATTAATGGCAAAAGCTTTTAAATTTCCATAGTATGTTGCATATCTTTCCCAGTTGTCTGAATGGAACAGTCAGCCGTGAACACGCCCCAGCCTACAAGCCGGTCGGAGCCATTGGCCACATTTGTGTGGTGCATGACATCTGCGGTGCCTATGGCTGTTGGCTCTTGGGCCGATGGACAGTCCTCACGCTTGGCGAGAGGACCGTAATTGAGCCCAATCTGTGTGTTAGGATGTGTGATAGATCAGGCCGCCAAATTTCCCAGATCCCCAGGACCATCCCTTCTGGCCCTCTGTCCCACCCAAATTGCTCATTCTGTCCCTTAGACACTCAAAAGTGATCAGTGATGGGATCACCTACTTCTGCATCACCCGTGACACTGTTCTTATCCTAAGATTATTTCATTTGTCCCCGAAGTTCCTCCATCACACGTGGCTCCCGTCGGAGCTCCTTCCGTGCTGTTATCCATCAGCATGGGAGAGAGGCAGGATACTGGAATTTCTAAGGCTCACAGACGGTTGTATGTACTGTCCTCTTGGGGACAACTACTTTGAGTTAACCCAAAGCCCTTTACCCCAATGCTGTTCTGTCTCTTTGCTTTATAGGTACAGGTCCAGGATGCCTGGGTGGCTCAGTCAGCTAAGCATCTGCCTTCAGCTCAGGTCATGATCCCAGGGTCCTGGGATTGACTCCCGCAACGGGCTCCTTGCTCAGTGGGGAGCCTGCTGCTTCCTCCTCCTCTGCCTGCCACTCTGCCTGCTGGTACTCTCTCTCTCTCACTCTCTCTCTGTGACAGATAAATAAATAAAATCTTTTTAAAAAATTAATAAATAAAATCTTAAAAAAATTTATTTTTAAATACAGGTATAGGTCCTACCAGGCACGTTCTTCTTTTTGAAAAGGCTGGCTTCTTTGTTTCTTGCTCAGGCTCCCCCCAGCGAGTTAATGGCAAGGTGAAAGGAAGGATCTTTGTGGGGAACAGCCCGGTCCCCATCGTCTTTGAGAACACCGACCTCCACTCTTACGTGGTGATGAACCATGGACGCTCCTACACGGCCATCAGCACCATTCCCGAGACCGTTGGCTACTCTCTGCTTCCCCTGGCCCCTGTCGGAGGCATCATTGGATGGATGTTTGCGGTGGAACAGGATGGATTCAAGAATGGGTTCAGCATCACAGGTAAACTGTCTCAGACATTATAGTCAGTGGGCCTCCCGGGGGTGCCTGGGGAGCCTGGATGTGAATGGAAGGGGAACTCCAGGTCTGCAGACAACTTACTGATGAGCATTTGGGGGCTCCAGAAAGAAGATGTTGAGGTAAAACCATCATTAATTTTTTCATTAGTATGTACTCACTAAGGCCATCTAGAATTGCATTTTGATCAGGGAGTGATTTCGTGGTGGAGGTTTTAGAAGTCTCCAGCGGGGTACATGAGGTCATCTCTTCCAGCATCCCACCCCGAAGTGTTTCTCAAGCCTCCCATCCCTCATTCTGTTTCTCAGTCCTGCCTCCAAATTCCCAGCCAACCTGATCTGATATTTGACATTGCTTCGGTATCTGCTTGGAGAACAGGAACTTTTCATTTCTAGCTGGAAAATTAAACCTGAGAAACATAATCCTCTCAAGTCTTAGAAAACCTGACTTTCCTTGGAGCTTTTTAGAGGCTCTACCCTGTCAGGGACAGTTCAGTCTTTAGTAAACACGTGGACAGATGGTCAGGTTCGGTGGCGGGGGGCATTTCCATAGTGTGGCCATGGCCTCTCCCACGTTCTGCTGAGGCCAGCAACCCTGTGCATGCTGGAGGCCCTTTCCTGGAACAGCTTGGATACGAGAGACTGTGTCCTTCCCCTCTGGCCATTCGCAGGACCTGGAGCCTGCTTTGGGTCACAGTACTCATCGCTGCCTCTGAGCGCCTCAGTCTGTTATCTCCCCACTGCCTTGCCTGGCCGGAACCTCAGCCAGACTTTATCGCGGAGACAAGGTGAGGCAGGGTCTCTAGGCTTTGCAAGGGTAACCCTCCAACAGCTACAGAGGCTTCCGGAAATATGATCATTTTAAGAAAGGAGAGGATATATATTTGGAAAGGGGGGCATCTACCCATAAGATACCAAATGCATGGCCCAATATTTTTTCCCTCTCTCCCCCAGGCGCATATATCCCGAGTATTATTACTGAGTTCATGTTCTTATGCAAACACGCTCCTTCCTTTGCACACACAGCGGAGCTTTGCAGTCAGACCACAGATGCTGCTCCTTCCCTGCACAGCTTTTCAACGTGGTGTTGCTTTGTCTGTGGGTTCATTTAAACTGGCAATATTTCGTAACCACTATCATCAGCCAGGCCGAGGGAAACTTGACAAATTCCCTGCCACAGCAAATCTGTGTTACTACAGTGGCTCTTAACTGCCCTGGGAACTGGATTAGCACTTGGATATCTGCCTGGGACTTGGGTCCTTACTATAAAGCAGGGGTTGTCCCATTCCCTGCCAAGGGGCAGATTGTAAATATTTGCTTTGCCTAAATATTCTTTTTTTTTTTTTTTTTAAGATTTTATTTATTCATTTGACAGACAGAGATCACAAGTAGGCAGAGAGGAGGAAGCAGGCTCCCTGCTGAGCAGAGAGCCCAATGCGGGGCTTGATCCCAGGACCCTGGGATCATGACCTGAGCCGGAGGCAGAGGCTTTAACCTGCTGAGCCACCCATGCGCCCCTTGCCTAAATATTCTTGTCTATACATCTCCGTTGCAACTCGGGAGCAAAAGCACCGTAGCTAGTATGTAAATGAGTTAGTGTGGCTGATGAAACTTTGCTAGTGGGCACTAAAACTCAATATTCATATAATTTTCACATATATGTGAAATACGTATGATAATATACGTACTATGAAATGTTATTCTTTTGGCTTTTTAATAAACCATTTAAAAACGTAAACATCATTCTTGGCCCCAGGGCTGCCGGCCAGAGTTCGCGCCGGTGCTGTAGTTTGCCAGCATCCCCACCGTCCTGGGGGTGTGCACATGTGGAAAAGAGAAGAAGCTGGTAGTAGGGCAAGTGTTTCTGCCGCTGTCTGGGCCTGCACAGGCTGAGGGGAGCTGCTGCGCCAACCCCCGTCGTGAGTGCTCCCTGGGCGGTTTTGGGGGACCAGTGATGGTGTGCAGCACACTGAACTGTTCCAACAGTTGTCACCACCACTTGGCATCTTGGAGCCCTTGATGTTTGACAGAGCACTTTTGTAACATGCTTTATCTCATCCAGTCTCCACAAGGTAGCCTGCATCAGTCTTTATCATCAAGACACGGAGGCTTGGCGGTTGGGTAACTTGTTCCGGTTCTCTCAGTCAGTACCTGGCACAGCTGGGAGTCAGACTCCTGTCCTTTGAGTCTCCCAGCTCTGACCCGCCATGTCCCAGAGGCTGCTGTGGGGCTGGGAAGCAGCTTCTCTCCTCTGTTTGTGTTCAGCGGGGCCGCGTGGAGGTCCCGGCTCTGCCCTCAGCGTCACCATCTCTGTGTCTCCCGACCCAACTAAAGCCCTCATGGAGGAGGTGCGAGTCTCCTTGGGCAGCACCCCCAAGCCTGGGGCTGGCCTGAGGGGGACTTCCCAGATGGTAGAATGACGGGCCTTGCTTTCCAGGAGGCGAGTTCACCCGCCAGGCTGAGGTGACCTTCGTGGGGTCCCCGGGCAAGCTGATCATCAAGCAGCAGTTCAGCGGCATTGACGAGCACGGACACCTGACCATCGACACGGAGCTGGAGGGCCACGTGCCCCACATCCCGTTTGGCTCCTCCGTGCACATCGAGCCCTACACGGAGCTCTACCACTACTCCCGTGGGGGTGAGCCACCAGCGCTGCATGGGGTGCAGGGGGGATGGGGGTAAGGAGATGGGGGGAGGGGGCAGGGGCCGGGGGAGAGGGTTGTGGGGACAACCCCAGCTCCCCACTGACTCCAGACCCACCCACCGCTCCAGCGGCCCTATGCCAGGGCAGTCCCCTGGGCTTCCTAGCGGGAAACAGATGGGCGCTAGCTTATTAAAATCACCTTTTCCTCTAATTACAGACATAATGCACAGACATAATACAGATATAGAAAAATAGTGCCCCAAAAAGAGAAATTATGCATAATGGTAAAACTGGGGCATAATTATTATTAGGTTTAAATTATTTCCTTTCAGCCTTTTCTCCATTTACATATAAAATACCCCAGCAGAGGCTCCTGGCTGTCTGGGTGGTAGGTGGGGGGTGGACTGGAGGATTTGAGCCCCCCCTTGGGTGTAAAGATTATTTAAAAATAAAAATCTTGAAAAATACCCCATTATAAATAAATAAGTAAGTAAATAAATAAATAAATATATATATATATAATATTTCAATATAGATCTTGTAAGTCCTAGGGATATAACCTACAGCATGGCTGTTGTATCCGTATGTAAATATATGTGCATATGTATATATGTATACACCTATATTTTAATTTAGTATTTCACATAATTTCACACTTACATAAGAGTTGAAAGTAACACAATTTCCACCTGCCGTTTACCCAGTTTCACCAATTGTTAAGATTTTGCCATATTTATTTTACCATTCTCTTACCTAGAGATAGATAGATAGATATATATATATATATTTTTTTTTTGCAAATAATATATTTTTGGAAAGTAAGTTGTAGCCATTGTGATTGTCCACCCCTTGAATAAGTCCCCCATTTTTCTTAAGAACAAAAATATTCTGTTATGTGGACACAGCACAATGATCACCGTCAGGAAACTTGACATTGATGCAGTATTATCATGTTCTCTACAGTTGGGTATACAGTTTTTTATTTAAATAGAATCGCAGTGGTACCCCATTATTATATCTTCATTTTCCAGTTAATTTAAAATCCTGAATACTTTATAGTTCATTCAATAGGCTTTGAAAATCCTTTTTAATGAATCGGCACTACTCTCTTATATGGCCATTAATTTAAACCATTCTCTTCTCTAAAGCTTATGTTATTTCCAATTTTCCCATCCCACAATGAGTTCCAAGGACCATCTTCATCATAAATCTTGACCAAATTTCTGATTCTTTCCTAAGATTCAATTCCTAGAAGTAGAGTTGCTGAGCCAAACAATAGGAGCTTTTTGAAGTCTCTCATTAAATCGCCATCCAGCGAGGTTGTACTAATTACCATGGCTTGTGGCCTGATCAGGCTCCCCTGGAGACCACGGGGCTTGGTAAATGGGAGCTGGAATGAGCAGCGGGACCCCGGCTGCAGTCAGCCTGCGACCAGATGGTGTTTCTGGCAGTGTAGCACGTGGGAGCTGGACAAGAGGCAGCTTATACTAATCTTTTATTTATCCTCTGGCTTTTGTTATGAACTATAGCAGAGCACACAAATATAAAGAGCCTTTTATTCTTTCTTTTTTTTTTTTTTAATAGGAAGTTGAGAGTTTCATCGTCTGGTTGAAAATCAGGCTCTCTCCTGAGCGGGGAAGACTGTCTCTCTTCTCCTCTCTTGAGGTTTGCTCACAGCATTTTAGTAATTTTCCAGAAATTGTCTACATGAAACCCACATAGTGTCTTCTTTTTATTTTTTATTTTTTTTTGTATCAGAGAACTGCTTCATCTAGGGTGATACATAGCAGCCACTATTTGTTGAATCCCAGATGCAAGAAACTATAGAAAGCCGCCAGCACTCTGCTAGTCACGAGGTCAATGCTACATCAGTGGTAGTTTATCTTAGTAGCGTTAGCCTGCGTGGGTCCAGAAATTTGATACACATTATCTCATTCTCACCCCAACCTACTTGTAAAAGAAATGGGGGCTAAAGAAGTTGTAAGTGGCCCGCGATTGCACAGCTTGTGCGTGCTGGTGTAGGTTCAGGTGAACCTGCTTTCCTGTGTGTGCCCTTTCCACCAGACTCGATCTCTCGGTTGATTCTGGGTGGCTTCAGAAGTTATAAAGAGCCCTTGAGGAGAGAAAGTGGGAAATATTACCAGTGACAGCAAGACCATAACAGTATGGGAGACCGAGGTAGCACAAGGAGTCCCAACACACAAGTAAATGGCCTTAGGTACCTGTTCCATCGGGTCGCTCATCTGGGCAGAGACCGCTGCCCGCGGTTTGAAAGCCCTCGACTAAACCTCTGGCCCCGTTTGTCGCCCTGCTTTGTCTCCCTTCTCTGGCCGCTGCATCGCAGTGATCACGTCGTCCTCATCCCGGGAGTACACCGTGATGGGCCCGGAGCAGGACGGCGCCACCCCCTCCGACATCCACGCTTACCAGTGGCGCCAGACCATCACCTTCCAGGAGTGCGCCCACGACCCCTCCCGGCCGGGCCTGCCCAGCACCCAGCAGCTGTCCGTGGATAGCGTGTTTGTCCTGTACAACCGCGAGGAGAAGATCTTGCGCTTTGCGCTGAGCAACTCCATCGGTCCCGTGAGGGGTAGGAGTGGCAGCCCGGACCTAACCTCTCTCCTCATCCTTCCATGTGGGGCGGAGCGAACTGTTGAAGGCCACGGCCGGCTTTGGCGGGGCATTTGAGCGCGCTCGTGCTTGGCCGTGAAAGGAGCGTGTGCTCAGGGTCTGAGGCTCCAGGTAAAGCCAGGGCAGGTCCGGCACGGAGCCTCCGCACCCCTGCCCAGGGGCAGCACATCACTGGCTCCGAGGTCCAGTCTGGGGCTGCTCCGGGCTGCGTGCGGTGAGCTGGCATTTGGAGAGCTCGTATGCCGTCTGCGTGTCACCCAAATCTTCCAACCCCATGGGCTCTATATGCTTGGGATCCGGCATTAGGCCTTTCTCTTTTTTAATTCTTTTTGGTGCTCCCTGCATACCCAGGCCACCTCCCTGGACGGCCGTGTTTGTCCTTGCTTAGCTCTATAAAGCAGGAGGAAGACAGGTGTCTTTCTCCCTCCTGTGACAGCTGGGCCCTGGGCATTGGGGGGTGGTACTTTTTTTTTTTTCTTAAAAGGCTCCGCATTAAACATTCTAGGCTTTGCCAGCCCTATAGTGCCTGAAGATCTCAGTTCTGCCATTGTGGCACGGAAGCAGCCATAGACTATTTGCAAGTGAATGGATGCGGCTGGTTCCCAATAAAACTTTATTTACAAAAACAAGCATGGATCTGGAGGGACGTGCTTTGCTGATGCCGCCTGAGGGTGACATGGGAATCAGCCGGTTTCTAGTTCCAGGACCCTCTGGGTCATGAGCTGGGCCTTGCTCTCTGTGGAAGGAGGAAACCCGCAGGCATCCCTGGATCACTCACTTGGCTTCCGTGTCTCTCCTTCACAGATGGCTCCCCGGATGCCCTGCAGAACCCTTGCTACATCGGCACTCACGGGTGTGACACCAACGCTGCCTGTCGCCCTGGCCCTGGGGTTCAGTTCACCTGCGAGTGTTCCATAGGCTTCCGAGGGGACGGAAGGATCTGCTCTGGTACAACCATCCCTTCTGACTTGTGGGGGCTGGGGAAGAGGCCAGGAGGAGGTGTCCGAAGTCAGCAGACCAGAGGGCTAGGTGAAGAGAGGGAGGGGCGAGGGGAGCACCAGGGCGTGTGCCAGGCGCCACAGCGGGTTCTTGTGGTCGTCTTGCAGAACTGAAACACTGTCCCCATTAAACAACTCCCCATTCCCTTGTCCCCCCAGCCCCTACTTCCATGAATGTGACTCTTTAAATACTTCATAGTGTGGCCTTACACGGTCCTGTCCTTCCATGACTGGCTCAGTTCCCTGAGCATAGTGTCCTCAGGGCTCACCACGTGGTAGCCTGGGCCCAGATCACTTCCTGCTGAAGGTGGGAGTCGATCCCGTTGGTGCACTCGCTGCCATCTGTTCAACTGCTTCGTCTCTCTGCGGACCCTTGGGTTGCTTCGATTTTTTGGCTGGTGTGGGTGATGCCGCTGTGAACCCAAGTGTACGAAGTACCTGTCTGAGTCCCTGCCTTCAAGTCTCCGGGGCCGCACTCAGAAGTGGAGTCGCTGGGCCACAGGGTGATTCCCGGTTTGGCTCTTCGAGCACCTCCACACTTCTCCCCTCGGCGGTCCCGTTTCACATTCCCACCGGCAGCGCACGGGGGCTGCCCTCGGCCACGTCCTGGCCAACACTTGCTAATGCGCTTTATTTATATATTTACTTTGGTCGTGGCTGTTCCACTGGCGGCAGGTTCGTTCCTTTGTCTGAAGCTGAGAAATGCTGCGGCTCACCCCAGCGAGCTGGTGACACCGGAATGTCGGACCGGGGATCTGACTCACGCGCGAGCATTATGCTCACTGCCTTCTCACCAGACTTACTTGATTGTAGTTCAACTTCGAATACTTACCATGACAGCTGCATACTAATACGTTCTTTTTTTAAGAGTCTTTAAAAAGATTTTATTTATTTATTATTTATTTACTTATTCTTTGTCAGAGAGTGGGAGCAGCAGGCAGAGAGAGAAGCAGGCTCTCCGCTGAACACAGAACCTGGCACAGGACTCGATTCCAGAACCCTGGGATCATGACCTGAGCCAAAGGCAGACACTTAACTGACTGAGCCCCCTTAGGCGCTCCTGATTATAGTATAATTTTGCATACTTACCCATGTGTTTGTGACTAAGTTTTAGGGCACTACCGAGGGTCAGTTAGTTGATTCCTGACTCAGTGACGAGTCCATCCAGCAGAAGCAAGCAGCGCGGGAGTGTCAAGCACTTCTGCAGCCGAGGGCTCGCTAGCAGGTGTCGCAGATGCTAGAAGGATGTGCCCCCCGTGAAAGAGTGGCATGCACTGTATGTTTGGCCAGAAAGATGACCAGTCCCCTTGAAGGATTGGGGTCTGAGAATCCGGTGAGCCATGAAATCGAGGGGTGATGCCTAGGGTCTGGCATCCAGCCCTCTGACGAGTGGCAGATTTCGTGTGCTGATTTAACATAAAGGTTGGCAGGTCCTACTGTCAGTATGTTCCTGTATTTGGCTCAGAGTAAGGGGCTCACTGGGGCATCTGAAATAATGGGGAGCAGGAAATGTGCTTGCAGGAACAGACCGTGTAACCCTTTAGCCTGCTGATGGCTTTGTACAGGTGGTAGAATCCAGTCCGACGCTCTCCTTCCTTGTAACAGACGACTGGGAAGGGGACAGAGTTCCTACGTGCCTCTAATCATCAGAGTGTTCCAGAATTTCCCCCACAGGCCCAACAGTCCTACATGGCTGAGCTGGCTCAGGCCAGTTTGAAGCAGCATGGTAGCTGGGGAGTGGGGGGCAGAGCCCTCCCAGGGCCAGGAAGATGGTTTTGGAGACCATGCAGTGAGGGGGCTCCCTCACTTCTGTGCTGGAAGCGTATACCTTCTTGGTCTTTACATGGCCCTACCTCGACTTCGTAAGACGAACACATGTGAGTAAAGCATGGAGACACCCCAACCCACTGCTGCTGAGCCGTGACCTCCGGCTGATTTGTCCACTCCCGGCACCTGAGCGGACCGTAGTGGGAATGCTTGCTTCACCTCCCAGCGCACGACCCGGCCATACCTTCCCTACTCTGTTGCTGTTACAGAGAACTCTCGCTGTGCTCGCTCAGGAAGACAGGTGGTCGTGTGTGGACTTGCTTTTGTTCTCTGGCTAGTCCTTGTTCTGGGGGATTAGCACCATGGAATGTGAGTATATTCCCGGTCAGGCTACTGTTTTGTTCGGGGTCACTAGAACATGCCTTGGAGTGTTAATGCATCGAGACGTGAGGCTGTTGGTAGGAAATTGCATTAGGCAAATCACGTTGTGTGTGATTTTGACCTGGAAAGTGACTTAGAAGAGAATGAGAATGAGCCTTTGCAACTCAGTTTGTGTAACACTGATGTGATGATAGAGGACATCCCCAGCAAGCCCGGTGTTGGCGACACGTTGCATGGTGTCCCTCCAGCATAGCTTGGAGAAGGTTTCCAGACGAATCGCAGAGTTCTGCTGCCTGGCAGGATGACTCCCATACATTCCTCAGCGGGGAGTCTGTAGAGATGGTTTTGGATGACCTCTTCGGGTAATGTTGGGCACACACAGGCACGTAACAAATCAGTCATGAGACTCTTCTCCTCAGAGAGCCTGGCCCTCAGAAAAGGGGCAAATTTAGATTTGCTGAAAATACATGAAAAGTTGCCACTCTGAAAAAAGTTAGGAAGCAATAATTACACAAATTATCCAGGACTTTCCTGTTGGGCTAGAGACTGATCTATGTGCAAGGAGATCTCTTCCCAGGGAGAAAAACAACAAACTTGAAGGAGATTTTGTGATATTTTATGAGGGGGCAGTTACCACCAGTTTATTGTTTGGACTAAAGGAAGGTTTAAAGTCCCACCCTTGGTTTACAGAAGGGAGGTTTTAGATTAGACATTCGGAAGAATTTCACGATAAGGACGAAACTCCTAGAGTCTTGCCCTACAGAAAAGGTGTCAACTGCTTGGGTGTATAGAGAGAGAGGGACCTTCGCGTGCCAGGGGACCATCCCCTTCCTCATCCCACAGGCCCGCAGGTCCTACTGGGCAGCAGTAGGTAGGGGCTAAGGGAGTGCTCACCCTCCTAATCACCCAAGCAGCATTCCTGTCCACAAACTGCGGGGGGAGGACTGGAACTTGGAACACTTCCCTGGGTGATTTTGCTGTGTCCCTTTGACTGAAAATTCTTGCTCTGGGCTCTTGAACTTTGGCAGTGGAGTCCGAGCTCCGGAGCCCTGCAGTCTGAACAGGGCGTGCAGACATCTGTGCAGGGAGTGTCCTCTGAGAGTCAGGGCACAGAGACCGTGGAAACTGGACCGATTTTTTTTTCTTCCTGTGTTGTCGGAGGAGCAGCTGGCGGATGGGGCCGTGCTGAGTATCCCACAGCCGCACGCCAGCTCCAGTTCGTGGAAAGGGCCGCGAAGCCCCCAAAGGGAGGGGCTGTGTGCTGTGACCTCCCACCTGTGCCTGGAGCGGTCCTCTGGTGTGAGATCTCGTATCTTAAACATTGCACAGGAACGTGACATTGGCGGTACATATTTAAAAAGCTGAATACCATTTGGTTTGGGTGTTTGCACGGGTAGAGGTCAGGCTCTGGGGCAGATGTGGCAGAAGTGCCTCTCTTGGGCAATGTGGTTCGATAGACCAGCAGGGTATATGTCTCACCAGGGAAGAGATGGGCGAGGTTGGCCATTGGAGATAGACGCATGAGGCTTTGTCTTCCAAGTGTGAAAGTTCCGTGAAGGCGTTGGAGGAGGGTGAGAAGAGGAGGGGACTTGTATGATCTCAGCCCACCATGAAATGACGTCCCCATGTCTCAAGGTTCTAGAAATGCCGGCATTTCTAGAATACTCATACTCAGCATACTCGGAGGATGAGGCTGGCATAGGAAGAACCTCGTGTGATTGTGTTTATTTCAGTCCATTAGTGGACAGGTAATCAGGGCGATGACAAGTTAGCTCAGCTTCTTGTCTGGGCCAACCCGCCTTGCTGTGGGGTTAGCTACAGATTGGACCCTGATGCCTGGTGGCCATCTGAGGGCCATGTCCCTAGATCGGCCCAATACATCCCCACGGCTATAGGATGAACCCCTGAAAATTATAATAATAGCTACGTTTCTTGAGCATACTAGGCATTCCTCTGGCTTACATCCAACTCCTGTAGTCCTCAGAACCCCTCAAGGTCAGTGATACTGTGCTTCACTTGCCAACGGGGAAACTGAGGCTGAGTAGTTAGTAGCTTGCCCAAGACCACGCAAGCTGGTAACTAAAGGAGGCAGATTGGAGCCTAGCTATGACCAGCTCCAAAGCATATGGTTTTTTGTGATAGCTTTGGTGTTTGTTGTCATGAGAGGACATCACCCTGCCGGTTCACTGACAAGCTCCCTTTTAGTGCATTAAGCTCTAGACAACATTCATAAATTCACAGTTAGGCCTGACATTGTTCAGCTTCGCTTTGTACCTGTAATGGGACAAGGTAATATTTTTGAGTAGCGCATTTAAGTACGCTCTGTGGCCTCAGGAGCCGTGTTCACAGTCTGGACGCGTGCGCACCCAGCTTTCCGACGTGCGCGCACCCGGCTTCCCGACGTGCGCGCACCCGGCTTTCCGACGTGCTCGGGCCAGCCTGGTGTTAGTGAGCCCCAGACTCAGCGGCTGCCTCCGGGACGCGCAGGGGAAGCACGTGGTTACGTAGGAGGGCCTTGGGGTCACTCTCGAAAGTGACACACAGGAAGAAAACTCTTACTGGGGCGCCCGGGTGGCTCAGTGAAGCGTCCGACCCTTCGTTTCAGGTCAGCTTACGATCTGAGGGTCGTGAGACTGAGCTTTGCGTCCCGCGTGGCGTCTGCTTGAGGTTCTCTCTCCATCTGCTCTCCTCCTGATGATGAAATAAAAATAAATAAATAGGAAAAAAGTCGTATTCATGTAACTTTTGGACCATAAAAGAGTTTGTCTTAGAATTGATCCATGTGCAGGCCAAAATACTCTATTTCATTGTATTTACCCATATTTGAAGTGTTGTTTTTTTTTTAAAGTGTGGATTTTTAAAAAAATTTGTTGTAGATATCGATGAATGTTCAGAACAGCCCTCGGTGTGTGGGAGCCACGCCGTCTGCAATAATCAGCCTGGAACCTTCCGCTGCGAGTGTGTGGACGGCTATCAGTTCTCAGAGGCAGGAGCCTGTGTGGGTAAGTTCTGCGGGCGACTTGTCAAATTGGGTAAGTTCTTAGGATGACTTGTCACTCCGCTCGTGCACGCGGGGTGTGTTGCCCACAGTCTGAGTGCAGGCGCCGCCCAGTCATCATCTGGCTAACATGGGGGCCCCGCCTTCTGTTGTTCGGGGAAGCCGTTTTGGAAGACTGACCAGACTTTGTCCCTTCCCTCCACCTACCCAAGGGTCGCACACCTAAGCAGAAGCAGTGCTAGAATAAGCCACGAGCCTTAGCAGAACTTCTTGGCCCTGTCAGAGGAGGTGAGGAGAAGCTGTTTGTGGGGCTCACCATGCTGCAGGCCGGTGCTGTGGGGACTGGTGCTCGTGGGCCAGCCCCAAGGGCCAGACTGTTCAGACGTTTCCATTTTTTCCTGCTGCCACACTTGGACCTGGCGGGGGCCAAGAAGTTTAAGTTCAAAGATTCTTGGAGATGTCCGGGTCCGGCAGGCAGCGTGCTGAATGGGCCTCCAAGCTCAACTTGTCCTCCCAATTTTATTTATTTATTTTTTAAAGATTTTATTTATTTATTTGACAGACAAGTAGGCAGTGAGGCAGGCGGTGGGGGGCGGGGGGAGCAAGTGCCCCGCCAAGCAGAGAGCCCGATGCGGGGCTCGATCCCATGACCCTGGGACCATGACCTGAGCGGAAGGCAGAGGCTTAATCGACTGAGCCACCCAGGTGCCTTGTGGTCCCAGTTTTAAAACAGATTCTTGTGTCGCATCACGGAGCCGCCCCCTTCCTGCTGCCTGGCTGCTCGCTGGAGCCAGGCGTGCTCCCTTCCCTCCGCCCTGACGCTCAGGCAGGGCTGCCGAGGTCCCAGGGCGAGGTGACGGCCTGAGGGCGGAAGGGAACAGGCCGTTCTCGGGTTTTGAACGTGACCCAAACATCTGCACATTTTGGGAAGCCGGTCCCCTTGCACGGAGTGCAGATCCCGGCCCTGCTAAGGTCATTTTTTTCTCTCTCGATAGAGAACAACCATTTCTGTGTGTTTGGCCCAACTTCCTTCCCTGCTTTTTGGAGATGGAGGCAACTTGAACGTTTATTTTTCATGACAGCCCCGTTTCCATTACGTCTGGACTCAGCCCTGGCTGGTGGGAGAATGCGGCTCCAGGGTCGGTGGCTGGGAGGCGCGATGTCCCTCTGCTGAGCGCACTCACCGCAGGGCAGGGGAGGCAGATGTCTGCTCCGAGGTGTTGGAGTTTGAGGAGGACACCTCACGTGTCTGGACCTCGGTTCCTCGGGCTGGATCGTGGGCTCACAGGGTTGCCTAGAGCCCTCGGAGGTCCCTTGGGAGCTGCTGGGGAGGAGCCGTAGGAGCCGGGGCCCTTCTGTCCCCCGCCACGACCTCCAGCCTTTCATTTCCCTGCATGTCACATTCTGGGTGAGATTTTGTCTGAACCGGGGATCCCACCGCTCGGGAACACATGTGACAGTCACCTGAAGCCTTGCCACCGGGTCTAGGCCTCGTGAGGCCTCCTGAGTCCCCACTGCCCGCAAGCCCGGCCGCCAGCCCCCATTGCCCAGCTCCTTTGAGAGCCGCAGCGCGGAGAGGCGGCTCACAGGGAAAACCGCGTCGGCCTAAACGCGTTCCAGCCAGTCGCTCTGGCTTGTCGCTGGGTCACCTCTGCCGAAATTCTCCGTCACAACTGTATGCTGCACAGAAAGCCCGGGTTGGAAAGATTTATCCCAGGTCTCAGCAGGGAAGGGAGAGAAGAGAGTTGGGACAGCCGAGGAGGCCAGTGCGGTGGTCGCCGACAGTGAAGGGCTGGGGCTCATGCAGGGGCTGCGGGCCTCTTTCTGTGAGGTTCGGTTTCCCGTGGGGAACTGCCTCGTGGACTTCCGTGTTTGGCATTTTCTGTAAACCTGCGACCTTTCTCTTTTCCACTGCATGCCAGCTTTTACAGTTAATTAGAATGTGCAAAGTATGAAAACAGGCCATAAATCACCTTTTTGTGAAGACACAGACAACCACCCTCTGCATGGCCATAGCCCTAGGATACACGGCTCTATGTGTGGAACGTGGGGAGATTTGAGGTTCCACTGACCCCCTCAAGTGGGTGTCTTTGTGCAGTGCACAACACCATGTACCTGCCCATCCCACATGCCAGGAAGAGGGCTTGCTTCACCCAGTGTTCTCCCTTCCCTGCCTGTCGTATTGTTGGGAAAAATTAATGTAAAACATTCACTTTTGTGACTTTATGTTCAGAACTTAAAAGTAACTAGGGAAACCACCTTCCTTAGAGCTCTTTACACCCTGTACACCTTTCCCTCCTTCTAACCTGTGACTTCTTACTCTTGGTTCTCTTTCCTTCTTGGAATCTCCCCCTTCTCTCCTGTCACCTCATTTCCAGCCCAACCAGCCTGCAGGTCGTTCTGGGGGACCGCTGCCAGGAGGGCGGCAGCGGCTCAGGACCAGCAGCCCGCTTTGCTCCTTCCAGGTCAGGGAAGGGTCCTTTTCCATGCTTCTCTTCAGAAAAGGCGGCACTAGGAAAGCACAACCCCACTTACAGTCTGCCCGGGATTCTAGTTAAATTTTAATTCTCATTTGAGCCTGGTTTTCTCTCCTTTCCAGAATGCACCCCCTTCCTCCCAGCATGTCGTTTCCCATTTGTGGAAGGGGTGGGATCAGAGTTGTAGAGAAATTGCCAGCTCAGCAAGGTCAGAAGCCTTTGAGGAGAGCACAGCGGGGTGCCCCAGTGTCCCCTCCAGTGGCTTAGGTTCTCGGGGCAGCCTCTGTCCTCTGTGACTGTCCTGACCCCTGTCTGAATGAATGTTGTCAGCAAAGCCATCTAGAAATTCCAATTGTGTGAGAACTGAGATGCACTGCCAGGGCTGTGGGCTGTGTGCTCATTGTCAAGAAATGTAGAAGAGACTTTTCCTCTTAACTGACATGAAACCTCCCTAAAAAATGCCTCATGTATTTTTGAAAATGAAACAGGTCGAACTAAACAGTTGGGAATGGTAGGGCTGGCTTTTAAAACTTCTTTAAGAAGCAAATGGCTTTGGCATGGAAAAGTGGTCTTCCGTTAAAAAAAAAGTGATGTAAAAAAACGCAGTTCTAAATTGCCTTTTTCTAGAAATGATTTGAGGATTATAGAAATGCGTGTGCAACAACAATGGCCAGGTGGGAATGTCGAGACCTACCCATGCTTGTCCCGTATGGAGGGTCTCTGTTAATTGGGGTGGAGCAAATGAAGCTGTGAGCAAATGTCACTTGTAAAATGGCCACCTACGAGGTATAAATGACATAAATATGTGTCGGAAGAGATAGAGAAAAGAAAGCTGAGTGAGACTCATTTCCTGGTGGTTTTGTCTGCGGGTACTTTCCCGACCTTTGAGGGACCCTCATTTGTTGAAAGTCGGGCAGCTAAGCTGAAGGAGTTGTGGGGGAGGAGGGGGACCCTAGAGAAGAGAAGAGCCTTAGAGATGAGGGGACGGGAGAGAAGACAGAAGGGCCCAAGGAAGCCGAGTGTGTTCTTGGACTTGTTAGGTATCATCTGGGTGACTGTTTTCCAGAAATTTGGAGCCTTGAGGAATACCCTCTCCTTGACCTGTCCCCTGACAGTGCTTAGAGCTCGCTCTCCTCTCACGGACAAGAAAAACTGGAATCAGTCTTGGAAAGACTCAGTGAGGAGGAGAAGGAAGAGAAGCCCTCCTTGCTTGGGATAGTCCAGACACCAAGGGCCTCCTTGAAGGGAAGGAGAGGAACATCAGTCCTGAGGGACAGAATTCTGTCATGGGTCTTAGAGCTTTAAAACCAGAAGCTAAATGGTGCCTTGGGAACACCAGAGAACCCTCACCCGCCACTGAAAGTACCCCCGAGACCTCAGCCCTTGACTTCCATCTTGAGGCAAGAGCACAAGACGTTATTACCAGCCACCCCCTTGGTCACTCACCCGCTTCCCAAGCCCTGGTTCTGTGGGTTCTATCTTTGGGACCCTGTAAAGAAGGACAGCTCATCCACCGGCCTCCCCACAGAGGAAGAATGTGAGACTCTGAGAAGTGACGTATTCAAAGCCATGTGGCGGACACGTGTGTACCTGGTAGACACTCGGGGATGCTTACACCCCAGAACCCACAGTATCTCTACACCTGTCTCACCGCCCTGGAAACATTTACTTCTTCTGTCACGGGAAATGCCTTCCGCATTTGTAGTCGGTGCTCGACCTGCCTGGTGGGCCAGGGGTCAAGCCACCATGCAGAAGTCTCAGGTCCTCGGCTCCAGGTGCCCCAGCAGTGTTGCCGCAGCAAGTGTGTACATACACCCACACATGCCCACCTCCGTGTCTCGGTGAACGGAAAGTTGGGTTTGAGGGAGCCGGTATAGAGAGTGGCCTGAGACGGAGCCCCAGGGTTTTGCCAAGGTTAAGTACCAGGTGGGATGAACAGCCATGGTGTCTGTCTCTGAAGACTGATTGGAGGCAGGTGGCAGAAAACAGAAAATCCAGGGGTACTAACCCACTGGGGGGGCAGAGGAGGAAGCCTGACAGGATGTCTGGAGGTCCGGGGTCTAGGCACAGTCCCCTTAGTGGACTAAACCACTGATGTAGAGGGAACTTGCTTAGAAGGCTACCGTGACCGCTTGGGGCCTCTCTCCAAACACTGTGTGTCAACCTTTTGTTTGAAGCTGTCGTGGACCAGCGCCCTATCAACTACTGCGAGACTGGCCTCCACGACTGCGACATACCCCAGCGGGCTCAGTGTGTCTACATGGGAGGGTCCTCCTACACCTGTTCCTGTCTGCCGGGCTTCTCTGGGGACGGCCGAGCCTGCCAAGGTGCGTGCTTGCTCTGATTTTTCTTTCCATGGAACCTGAAAGAGAAATCCCATCTGCCAATTACCGACTCACCCTGAAATTAAGAAAATTACTCTTTCAACTCTGTTGAGTATATGGGCTGTGTTTTGTCTCTCTGCGTAGTGTGAACCCTGCATTTTCCTTTGGGGGCTGTTGTCATTGGAGAAAACGCTTATCCTCCCCCTACTACTTTGTTCTACGTGACTTGCTCACTCAGGCAACAATTAGACTCCTGTTGTTTACTAGGAACTGAGGAGATTTTCTTTGGGGAAAAGGCAAACAACTCTTGGATACATGGGGCTTGAGGTCCGGCTTTTTGTTTAGTAAGAGATATATAAATATATAAATGTGTATATATAATTCACCTGGCCTGCTCTCACCTTCTGCTCTGAAACAAGCCCAGTCCCCTTACTGAATAAATGACTACAGTCAAAGAATAAATGATTACCCAGAATTCTTTTAGATCTGCGGTCAGTCCTTCATTGGCTCCCAAGATGTTCTTAAAGATTATTTCAGGAAAGAGAACTATGAGAAAATTACCCCCACCCCTTGATTTGCAAAATTGCTTAAAAGCACAGCCAACAGTATTCCTGAAAAGTCCAAGCTTTTCTAAGATTATAAATTCTGAGATACTTTCTTTTCTACTGAACACATGAATTTTCTCTTATCTCTGAGGTTTTTCTCTCCACCCTTAATGATATCTCCAAACTCAGAGGTTTTTGAATCCCTCTCTTGTGATGAGAAGACTCATTTTATAATGCAAATGAAACTTCTCTGTTTTCATTTTTCATGCTTGATTTTCCATGAAAACACTAGCGTTGGAATGAAACACATTTATAAATACACTGGATAGAATTTAGAGAGCTCGTGTTTTGATGAGTCACGTTTTGTAAATTTTAAATCGCTATTCCCAGATCAGAAACAGAGTCCCCCTAGAGCTGAGCAAGTGGTTTAAATTACTGTGTCAACGATGAATTCCGAAGAAATTTCACTGTCTCCTGGGCTTGGTGGCTGTTTTGCAGATGTGGATGAGTGTCAGTCAACCCGATGTCACCCCGACGCCTTCTGCTACAACACTCCAGGCTCCTTCAAGTGCCAGTGCAAACCTGGTTATCATGGAGATGGCTTCCATTGTGTGCCCGGAGGTAAGGTATTGGAGACACTTGGAACTGGTAGGCCTTGCCATGTTTCTGCTACTGAGCACATGGCCCTTGGAGAAGCGCTAAGGTAGGGAAGTTGGAGTCTGTATGGAGAGTCTTAAGGGATGTTAAGGTAGGAAACGAGAGCACAGCTGCAGTGTACAACCGGTTGTGCACTGCACAACGCTAGGGGGTACCACGCAGACCATAACTATACTGGTGACCTCAAGTCTGGGCATCCTTGTAACTTGAGCAAGCAGTTCAGGGTAAAAATGCTCTGTACTAGTCAGGGTTCTCCAGAGAAACAGAGCTAATAGGATGTGTGTGTGTGTGTATGTACATGTGTGTTATAAAGAGATTATAAGGAATTGGTTTTCCCAATTATAAAGCCTTGCGAGTCCAAGATCTGCAGTTAGCGAACTGGCCCAGGACAGCCCATGTTTCCATCTGAGTGTGAAGGCAGAGAAAAGCTGGTGTCCCAGGTCATTGATCGTTGGGAAGGATGGATTCTCTCTTACTCAGGGAAGGGCCAGCCTTTGTGTTCTAGTCTAGCCTTCCACTGATTAGATGAGGCCCATCTGCTTTCCTCAGTCCATGAAGTTAAAGGGTGATCTCATCCAAAATGTCCTCACGGAAAGACCTACAGTGTTTGACCAGATATCTAGCATATCTCTACCCTGCGGTCCAGCCAAGTTCACACATAAAATTAAGCCATCCCAGCTTCCTGGGAGTCATAGGGAATAGAGCTCGGGCGGGGGTGGGGAGCAGGGTCGAAGGGCCACCACTGGGGGAAGATGCTGGCTAAAGACCCTAACAGAACTGTCCACATGGCTACCTATGACACCTGACTGTGTGGTTTCTGAAGTGACCTGGTGACCCGAGGCTTGCGTGGCGTCTCATTAGACAGTAAAGGTAACGGTAGTCCTAGGTCCCTATCTGGAGCCTGTCTGGGAAGGTAGGAGGCCTCCGCAGGTGCTGCCGAACGAATACCCGTAATTGACGGCCGTTTGTGTAGGTGCCTCACCTGTACCGTTTCACGTGATGTTCGTGATCTTCTTTTTCCGAGAGAGGGCAACTGGGGGAGGGGCGAGGGAAGGGGCAAAGGAGAGAGAGAATCCCAAGCAGACTCCACGCCCAGCCAGAGCCTGACAAGAGGCTCGAGCTCATGACCCTGAGATCACGACGGACCCGAAATCAAGAATCCGATGCTTAACCGATGGTGCCTCATAATCGTCTTTTTAAAATGAACACAATTACAATCTCCATTTACACCGAGGATCCTGAGCTGAAAAAGATAAAGGTGTAATCAAGTTCCCACTGGTAGTAAGTGCTGGAACCAAGACCCAAACCCAGTTCTGTCGGATGGACTCCAGCCTGGATTCAGTCCCCGGAACCACACGCTGTTCTGTCATGAGATCAAGAATATGCCGGACGCCTCAGCCTGGAGTCATGTGGTTACTTATTTGTAATTATTGCCGCTGTTATTGCCAGACGTATTTATGCCACTGTAAATATGTCCTGTATATGCACAATTATATAACGTTTCAACAAAATAGCCATTTTACCACCACCTTGTTAAGCAATTAGTAACTATATCAATGCCTATCTACACTAGCCTGTGAGTGTAGGCTGCATATGCGTTTTACTTTTTTTTTTTTAAAGATTTTATTTATTTATTTGACAGAGATCACAAGTAGGCAGAGAGGCAGGGAGGCAGGCTCCCTGCTGAGCTGAGAGCCCAATGCAGGGCTCAATCCCAGGACCCTGAGATCATGACCTGAGCCGAAGGCAAAGGGTTAACCCACAGAGCCACCCAGGCGCCCTGCACTTGCGTTTTATTCCTATGTCCCCAATATCCGGTGGAGGATGTGGCCCATGACGGTGCTCCCCGTCACCAGTCTCCCCTCCTACTATCAGTGTAGGAAAGTATTTATTTTCCACCCTCTCAACAGGGCTAGGTGTGACCAGTTTTTAGGATAGTCGCCCATCAAAAAGAAAAATAATAAATTTAAGGTTAAAATTTGAACATATAATACTGTACGTTTCTCATCTACATTGTTTTCTTCTGATTAGAACAAGGATCTGCGTCCTGTCATTTGCACGTCAAAATTGGCCCAGCTCCTGTTTTTGTAAATGAAGTTTTATTGGAGAACAGCCATGCTCATTAGCTTATGTAGAGCCAGTGGCTTCTTTCATTTGACACAGGCTGAGTTCAGTAGTTGTGGCCAAGACTATGAGGCATACAAAACCTAAAATCTCTGCCACTCGGCCCTTGACAGGAAGTGTTTCCCAACCCCCAGCCAAGATAAACCGAGGAAGAGCCAATCTTTTATTCTTGAAGTTGTGGGTAAAAACCATCTCACTGCCCATAGATTCTAATAAGCAGGTTATGTACAGAAGAATTCGTGATAATCTCAAACATTCCAGCAGCTACTAAAAATGACTAACGCTCGTTATTTCCTTAGGCTTGCTTCATATCGCCGGTTCAAGAAGCAGCAGATGTTTCATTTTTTGGTTTTTGTTTTTTATTTTTAACCTCACTCCTTGCCCCTTCCCTAAGGTTCTGTTAACGAAACAGAAACAAATTCAGACCTGCAGGCTGGGATAGGAAGATGGGACAAGGACAAAACCAATCAGAGCTATCTGCTAGGATTGCTGATGGACTCAATCCCGTTCTCTCAAGAAATTCAGCATCTAGTTATGTCGTCAAGAGAGGAGTGCACTAGAAATGTACATGAGTGTTTTGTTGAGTATGGCTGGTAACGACAACAGCAAACCAAATGATTGTCAACAGGAGTGCTGGACCAGTGAGTTTTGGTACAATTCCTACAATGAAATAATGTACAGCAGTTAAAATAAGTGAGCCAGAATCAATGGGTAATTCTCAAAAACATGGTAAGCAGGAAAAAAGTGACAGAAGGATATATACAGCATGATGCCATTTATGTAAATATAACACTATGAAAATAAAGCCATGTGTGTATACATATGTAAGAAAGCTACAAAATGCACATATAGGAATGAAAAACAAAAATCGGGGCTCAAGGTTGCCTACGCGGTGAGAGAGGAGGTTGGGACCGAGGAGGGCTACACAGGGGCTGCCTTTGTATTTCTTTTTTTTCTTCTTTTTTCTTTTCTTTTTTAAAAGATTTTATTTATGTGACAGACAGAGATCACAAGTAGGCAAAGAGGCAGGCAGAGAGAAAGGAGGAAGCAGGCCCCCTGCTGAGCAGAGAGCCCAATGTGGGGCTCTATCCCAGGACCCTGGGATCATGACCTGAGCCAAAGGCAGAGGCTTTAGCCCACTGAGCCACCCAGGCACCCCGCCTTTGTATTTCTAATTTTTTTTTTCAGCTGGAAAATGAACACAGAGGTTTTCATCATATTTTTCTAAACTTTGACTAAAATATTCTGTGAAATATTAACAGAGAGAAAAATAATATGTGTGTCATCCCAACTCCTATTGCCAAGCACAGTGAGGTACAGGGAATCAAACAGTCAGCACTTAGCTTGGTCCTACTGTATACAGTGGGGACAATTTTTTTAAATAAACTAAACTGGCTTTGAGGGTGAGTCAGCCAGTTAAGGTCACGGCTACAGCAGTGTCACCCGATGACAAGACAAGAAACTCGGATTTGTCCCCCCGCGCCTCTGCACTCTTGCCCACAACCCGTGTGTGGACTGTGGCATCAGTTCAGCAGACTGCTATCATTCCTTTTCAACGGAATAGAACAGAAAACAATCAGGAAAACAACAGAGTAGGTAGAGTGTGCATAGTAGGAAAAAGTGCCTTTTGGTGAAATGATGCTCGTCTCTGTGTGTGGATGAGTATGTGTGCAGGCGCATAAGTGTGTGTGTGTGTGTGTGTGTGTGTGTGTGTAGTTGCTGAGTGAAGTGTATTTCTGTGGGTCATGGGCAGAAAGTTTGAGGGCCACCATATTACAGTTGACTCTTGAACAATGTGGGGTTAGGGGCACTGACTCGTGCCCCACCCCACCCTCCCACCCTGCAGACATGAAAAGTTGAAAATAGTGTATAACTTTTGACTGCCCCAGAACTTCACTACTCATAGCCTACTGTTGACCGGAAGCCTTACTAATAACATAAACAGTCAGTGAACACATAGTTGGTATGTTATATATGTCTTATATACTGTATTCCAACTATAAAGTGAGCTAGAGGAAAGAAAATGTTATTAAGAAAATCATAAGGAAGAGAAAATATAGTAAAAAAAAAAAAAATCCACAGTTCAGGGTGCCAGCATGACTCAGTTGGTTAAGCGTCCGACTCTTGGTTTCAGGTCAGGTCATGATCTCAAGGTCACAGGGTCAATCCCTGCGTCGATCTCCACGTTTAGCTGAGTCTGCTTGAGATTTTCCCTTTCCCTCTGCCCCTCTCCACCACTCGTGCATTTTCTCTCTCTTCCAGTCCCTCCCCTAATCTCTCTCTCTCTCTCAATAAATCAATCTTTTTTTTTAAAGATTTTATTTATTTATTTGATAGACCGAGATCACAAGTGGGCAGAGAGGCAGGCAGAGAGAGGAGGAAGCAGGCTCCTCGCTGAGCAGAGAACCCGATTCGGGGCTTGATCCCAGGACCCTGGGATCATGACCTGAGCCGAAGGCAGAGGCTTTAACCCACTGAGCCACCCAGGCGCCCCTCAATAAATCAATCTTAAAAAAAAAAAAACAAACAAACAAACAAAAAAAACCACAGTTCAGACCTGTGTTGCTCAAGGGTTAATGGTAGTTATCTATTGTATTGTAATAAAGGATCCCCAGAGTTAGCAGCTGAAGACATAAATACTTGTTATCTCACAGCTCTGAGGGTCAGGAACTCAGGGGCAGCTTAGCTGGGTGGTCTTGGTTCAGGGTCTCTCATTGGATTGTCGTCAAGGCATTCGCTGGGGCTCTGGTCTTCTCTAAGGTTCACCAGGGGCTGAGGGAGCCATGTGGTTGCTGGCAAGCCCCTGCGCCTCACAGGCCGCCAGACTGAGGACTGCAGGTCCTCACGGCCTGGGTCTCACAGGGCTGCCTCAGTGACTTCAAGACCTGGCAGCTGTCTTCCTCCAGAGCAGGTGGTAAGAGAGAGCGTGACTACATCCAAGATGGAAGCCAGTCTTTTGTAACCTCATCTGGGAAGTGATAGGCTGTCACTTGTGATACTCTTAGTCACAGGGCAACCCTCCGACAGTGTGAAAGGGAATTGCCTAATATGAGAATGCCAGGAGGCAGGAGACTGGGGCCATCTTGGAGGCTGCCTACCACAGCCACCAGCCTTGTCTGGGGGAATGCAATTGTCTAGAGTGTTGGAAAGTAAGAGACTGGATTAGTAGCAGATCAAAGAGGCATCTACAAAGTCCTGGCTAGAGTCATAAAGCCTGGTCCTTAAGGGCACATACCACGCCTGCCGATGTTGGATTGCGTCTCTTCACGCTCGGCACCCGTCACGCTTACCAGCGTGTTGCGCCAGCAGACACAGTACACATCTTTAGACACAAAGGAATTCAGGAGATCAGAGAGCAGGGCTTCAAGGAAAGATGAAAACATTTAGGATAATACAACTTAAGGAAAACTGAGAAGCAATTTAATGGACACTTTTTGTTTGTGTCTTAACGTTTCTGTTTCCCTGTGCACTTTGCTTCAAACAAACCCAGTGTTAGAAAACTTGAATTTCCCAGTGAGAGCTAGAAGGCCTCTAGAAATTCTATAATTCATCTCCTTTGTTTTATAAACAAAGAACATGAGGCCTGAATAATTTTTTGGTTTACAAAAAGTTCCTTGAACTCCTTATGTAAGAGAATTTTCTATGGCAGTTTTTCTCAAAATTGAGTAAGACCTTTAAAAAATATTCCTGTGGTCTCTGGTGTTAGATTATTTTTATTATAGATAAATCCATGTGCGGGAAAGAGCCCCTAGGAGTAGTTGGCCCCTGGTGGGGGCAGAGTAGACAGGAAGAGGATACATAAGGAAGGCCCCCCCAAAACGAGTTCCTCCACCCCAACTATATCAGAGACTACACTAGTTACTTATTTTGGATTAACACGGAGAAAGAAATTTAATCAGGTAAGGAAATGAAATGCAAGTGAAGAGATTTAAAAGGTGCTTTTTTCCCCCTATTTCTCTTTATCATTTTTCTCTCATTTTCTTTTTCCACAACCTTGAGAAAGTCACCCCAGACTTCCTGCTCATCCCTGGATAAATATCGGGTCTTGGCTGCTTGCTCAGAGCAGATGAGTAAAAAGAATCTTGCCCGAGTCGTCATTTTATCAGGCAGGAACAGGGCCAGGAAATGTGTCTTTATTACCCCTCCCATCCCGCCCACAATGGAAAATTCCCCATGGAGGGCTGAGACCCTCAGCAGGGGGCTCCCACTGGGGCTGCTCCTGCTAGCCGGGCTGGGAAGCCATCCCAGGAAACCCAGTGACATCGCAGCTTTCCGTAAACACACTTGAAATTCCATATCCTGAGTCCCAGTTGGTAGTTTTCTCCTCCTCTTTGTAAGTTCAAGATACAACAACTTAAAAGTTCCTCTATAAATTGTAGATCACTTGAGACTCTGTGTGTTGGCCAAACACCATGTCAACACAAAACTGTCAGCCACATAAAATGGAGTCACCCCTACTTCCTTAAAAGTTAGGTGTTGTTGACAGCACAAGCTCAACACCAGGCCTGTTCTCTAGTTGGAAAGGCAGCACCATATACAGACGCTGGTGGAAGGAAACAGTCTGGGGGCACCTGGCTGACTCAGTGGGTTAAAGCCTCTGCCTTTCACTCAGGTCATGATCCCAGGGTCCTAGGATAGAGCCCTGCATCTGTCTCTCTGCTCAGCGGGGAGCCTGCTTCCTCCTCTCTCTCTCTCTGCCTGCCTCTCTGCTTACCTGTGATCTAATAAATAGATAAAATCTTTATAAAAAAAAAAGGAAACTGAGTCTGTGGACCACAGATAATTTCAGTGTGTGCATTAAGCTAGCTTGTATATATCACCAATGACATAACATGTCTGGTGTTAATGAGCTGTTCTGGGCTCTGGGCTTGTGGATACAGAGGGGCTGAGCCAGGAATCCAATGACCCAGGTTCTAGCTTGCGCTGAGCCCTTTCCTAGTTCTGTGGCCTGGGAACCCCCTTCCTTACCAGCCTTGGCTCTCTCATGTGGTATAAAAATGGAGTTGCCTGTTGCATACTGTTCTGGTAGAGAATTAAATGAAACACGTGTGAATGGAGACAGTTCATACGGGAAACTTGCAAACCCTGTGTACGTGCAAGATACTGAGGAAGGAACAAATTCTACATCCAAGAGCCAACAAAACCCAGTATCTTATTCTCAAGCAGATGGCTTATTTGTATCTTCGCTTGGCTCTTCCTACATCAAATATGTTGTTTGTTTGTTTGTTTGTTTGTTTTTTAGTATTAGCCCCCAGGACAAAAGGGAAAGCATACCCACTCTTTCCCTTGCCAGGTTCAGCACACGCTTTCCTGGCCTCACTCACTGCTTCCGATCATGGGAGCAGCCCCATGAAGCAGGCTAGTGTGAGAACTGGCAGCAAAGACAGAAGGTACTTTAAATATTTGCTGGCAACACGCACACAATATCACCATGGAGGCCATGTTGCAGTGACAAATGAACATTTGAGTGTGGAATTTCAAATTCTGTCTGTACGTGTTGTCCCGTCATATTTCCCTTACTCCTCACAATAACGCATGAGATTAGTTACTGGCGCCATTGTGGTCCTCCGGTGAGGAGTGTGGCACATCCAGCATTGCGGACGCGCCCAAGATAACACCAAAAGTTGTGGAACCAGGAGTCGAAAACACTTTTCAGACACAAAGTTCTGTGAAACAGATTATTATTTATTATGTTACAATGTATCTTATTACTAATACATTATATTAGTTAACATGTATTCATATGTGAATGAGCATATTTATATAAAATTTCTCCCTAACATAACTGGTAATGCCCTAGAGTACATGTTGATAGCTACCATCCCCACAGGCCAAATCTGGCCCACTGTCTGTTTTTGTAACTCTCATTCATTTACGTATTAAATTTGGTTGCTTCCGTGCCACAACTGCAGAGGTGTGGCCGCCCTCCAGCCAGTGTGGAACCAGCTACAGCTCTGTGTACTGGGGGATCGTTGATTCTAGGCCATTTCCCACAGATAGAGAAGGATTTCCTTACCTGGGGATCCTAGTTGCACGGTTAAAAGGCCATGTTTCCTGCCAAACACAAGGTCATCTTTGAAAGGAAGCACAGATTTGGAAAATGTGCCCTGGGGTGTTTGGTCTCCCAAATCTTTGATCTCGACTCAGCATGGATAATCAAGAAGCTTGAGATGATACAAAGGGTGAATTTCTCTTAAAGAAATACAAAGAAACGAAGTCTCTTAAAACAAATTTCTGTGATGCCCACCAAGTGATGAATGGATAAACAAGATGTGGTCTAGCCATCCCGTGGAACACTGTTCAGGCATAAAAGGAAATGATACACTGCTGGATCCTACACTGTGAATGATTTCGGGAAAACCTGCTGAGTGAGAGCAACCAGGCACAACGGGTCATGCGCCGTATGCATGACCGTACGTGTCACATTTATAGGAAATGTCCAGGAGAGGCAATCCATGGAGACAGAATGCAGGTTGCTGGCTGCCAGGGGCGGGGAGGAGGTGGGAGTGGAGAGCATGCTGTTTCTAGGTGTGAGCTTTCCTTTGGAGACAAGGACGGTGGATCAGAATCCCATAGAGGTAGTGGTTCGATGTCATATCATGATTGTACTAAATGGCACTGAAGGGCTCACTTCGAAATAATGTTATGTTCTGTCCGTTTTGCCTCAGTGTTTACAAACTGAAAACAAATCGCATAGGAGAGAAAAGAAAATGTAAATATCATCTTCTTGACAGTGACATCTGTTAAATAACATGATATTTTAAATTTTAGAAAGTGAACAACACAAAACCCAACGATCAGTTTTCATGGGTCTGCGTCCGCCATGGGGCTCCCACCGGGCGACCCAGCTGACCGCCTCCCCTGTGCTTGTCTCTGTTGCAGAAATGGAGAAAACCAGATGCCAACTAGAGAGAGAACACATCCTCGGGGCAGCGGGGGTGATGGTCCCACAGCGGTCCGGCCTGTTTGTCCCTGAGTGTGACGAGCATGGGCACTACGTGCCTACCCAGTGCCACGGCAGCACGGGCCAGTGCTGGTGCGTGGATCGTGACGGCCGGGAGCTGGAGGGCACCAGGACCAGGCCCGGGATGAGGCCCCCATGTAAGTCGGAGGGCAGCACTGCACTGGGCTTGGGTCTGAGAAGGACCTTAGGGACCAGAGTCCCAGTGCCTTTGAGCATCCCTGGAGGTCTTGCCCAGGGCACAGGCGGCATGTTCTGTCTACCTTAAATCCTGCACTGCTCCGCCAGCCCGGACCCCGCTCCCCCCTCCCTTTCTGCCCTCTGCACCTCTCTTCTCTGTCTCCCTGGTCATGCACCCACCCCCTCCATCACTCTATCCCCACCACCCCCCATACCTGTTCTCTTCCTCTCTGCACGCCTGTTGTGTACAAATGCTGGTGGGACCCGCTGCAGCCATCCTGCGTGGGTAGCACAGGGTATGTGTACTGTGGGTCCCCCAGGGCACACTCCGTGCAGTGGCCGCCTGGCCTTCCAGCTGCGTGCTTTGTGGCAAGCTTGGAAGAGGCCCCCTGAAGGCCTTCCCTGGGAGGTGCAGGGCCAGGAGCAGGGTCGGGGAGTGTGAGGCCAGTGGGTCTGTGCTGCCTGGGACCTCTCAGCCTCTCTCTAGGATGGATCCCAGCTCGACAATCCTGCTTCTGTCTCGGATGGAGGAGATGGTCATTGTTGCACATAATCAAAATCAAACTCAATCAGTCCTTGAATCTCCATTCTCAATTCAGCTAGTGACCAGCTATTTTTGCAAAGCTGCTAAGAGGCCAAGTGAGTAGGAAGTGGTCTTAATTCAGCTCAGCATTAACTGAGCTTCCAATGCTGGGACCAGTGCCTGGGGGTCCAGACGGGTAAGTCACAGCGCCGGCCCCCCAGAACCTGGTGGGACAGGTGAACAGGGGCAGGGCAGGGAGAGGAGCTCACCGAGAAACCCAGAGGCTTATATGGGCGGTGGGCCAGTTGGGGAAGGTGTTGCAGAGCCAATAGGTTACCAAGCAGAGGCAAAGGCAGGAGCTCTGGGGGGGCTGGGGTTGAGGGGCCTGATTCAGGCAGCAGGTGCAGAATGAGAGGTCAGAGAGGGGAGGGGAGCCTGGGGGAGGGCCTGGGATGCCCAGCAGAGGGCCTGGGCTTGATCCCGAGGGCAGCCGGGAGACTGGGGAGGGTCTTGAATAGACATTGATGCAACCAGGTTCGGGTTTTAGAAATACAGCGGCTGATGGGTAGAAGCTGAGCTGGAGTGAGTGGCCCCGGCAGGTGCCTAACAGGCGATTGAATGACCAGCCGGCAGGCTGGCAGGGAGTTTGGAGAGGAGGGATGGATTCCAGAGAGAGAAGAGGTCAGCCAGTCTGGTTCATGTCACTGACTGGGTCCAGTGGGCAAGATAGGCGGGCAGGGAAAAGAAGGGGAAACGGCCCCAGTGAGGACCGTCCAGCTCTCTCTGGTCAGAGAACCTGAGCCAGAGCCCAAGCCCTGGAAGGCCCACGTCCGGGCCCCCAACCTGTAGCTGGGGCAGCCTGTCCCTCCTCAGGACATTCTCTCGTCCTGGGGGGAGTTGGGAGTCATGCTGGCTTCAGGGGCAGCACTTAAGAGGCGAGGCTGACTCTCGGGAAGAACGGGCCCCTGACCCGTGTTCTGTTCCTGAAAGACCGGGCGGGCTGGGTGTCTGCTCACGGGGCTGGGTCTGTGGGGGCAAGCAGGGCCAGCTTGCTCTGAGAGCCCCTCCAGCCTGGGGAAGCCCAGCACCTTCCCCTGGGGTGTGAGCTGCCTGGGGGCAGGGGTTTTGGGGGGGCTGTTCTTGCTGTCCTTTTGGTTCATGTGTCTGAAGCAGGGCAGGAGTGGTTATAGTATTTCTGTTCCTAAGGGAAGGCTAACCCCTTGCTTTGTTTTCGCTTTCCACATGACCTTTAATATGAACCTCGGGCCTTGCCTTAACATCTTCACAAATGCCCTCTGTGGTCTTTCCGCTCCTTGTGTTTTTAGAGGTACAGTGAGCATTGTGTGGTTGTGCCATTTGTGGTGCCATGAAGGTGGCGTGACCCCGGGTGTGTGTGCATCTGTGTGCCCACGCGCGTGCATTGGTGTGTGTGTTCCTACTGCACGCAGGCCTTGCTCACTGACCTCTCTTGCCACCCAGGTTTGAGTACAGTGGCTCCCCCGGTTCACCAAGGACCCTCCGTTCCTACCGCGGTGATCCCCCTGCCGCCTGGGACCCACTTACTCTTCGCTCAGACAGGGAAGATCGAGCGTCTCCCCCTGGAAGGAAGCAGCTTACAGAAGACAGAAGCCAGGACGCTGCTGCACGCCCCGGTGAGTGCTGGCTAACCGCCCTGCGCGACAGCTGGCTTCAGGGACCTGGAAAATCAAGCCCGGGGTCGTTAGACCAGCCCCAGGCCTTGACCCCTGGACTCGGGAGCCTCGTGATTTCCATGGGACCCCAGTTGCCATCTCTGGATGGGGCCACTTGAGCTGCCCGCCCATCCAGGAGGGGATGAGGCAGAAGCAGGAAGGCCTTTCGGAGACCACCGTGGCATCTGACCCCTTGCGTGGGGCATCACAGGAGTTGGTGTCTCATCTGGGTGCCTCTCCCAGGTCGCACCTTGCTGTGCCGAATTAGTGCGGTGGCTCGGGGTTGGCACATCAGCTCTAGAGCCTCGTATCTGCCCTGAGGCAAAAACAGCCTTCAGCTTTGAGCTTTTCAAAGCATCAAAGATGCATTTTGTGAGCAGGAGACTTGTCTGTTCGAGGTCGGATGCTTTTTTTTTAAGATTTTATTTATCTATTTTTGCAAGAGAGAGAGGACAAGCACACGCCAGATGGGGTGCTGTAGAGGGAGAAGCAGGCTCACCGCTGAGCTGGGAGCCCAATGTGGGGCTTGATCCCAGGACCCTGGGATCATGACATGAGCCAAAGGCAGATGCTTAACCCAGGCTCTCTGGGGTTGGACGCTTCTGAAAAGCCATTTAGTTTCATCTGCCATCCTGACCACCCCCTCGGCAAGAAACCCGGCCTGAGACCTGGGGGCTTCCGGCACAACTCGGTCAGGGTTGCCAGGGTTGAGGGGGACCCGCAAGTCCCATAAGGAGTGAAGAGGCTTTTCTCAAAACCTGTTGTCATTAGCCTTGATCGGACTATTCCGATCATATTCCTGCCCTACACAAAACCCTCTGATGGGTTCTCCCTTCACCCGCAATAAAACCCAGTTCTTCCCATGGCCCCCAGCCACTTCTCGCACCCCATTCCCTATCACCGTCCACCCCTGGCCCCCACCAGCTTCAGCCGTCCGGCCTTCTGTCTGGTCCGAGACACGCCACACACATCCCCGTCTCTGGGCCTTTGCACTTACCGTCCCCCTGCCTGGAGTCCTCACCCTTCCCGGCACTTTTGCAGTTCCGTGCCTCGCCTCATCCCACTTCTTTTGGCACGGCACCTCTCTGGGAAGCTGTCCTGGCCATGTCCACACTGCTGTCTCCCTGTCCTGCTTTGTCTTTACCTTAGCACTGCTGGATAAGTTATACAACAACTTACATGTCTGTATCTGATGAATCTGTTCCCACTAGGGAGTAAGCTCCCGACACCAGCAACTGCTGTCTCTGTCACGGACATGCCTGTTTCCCACTGCTGGGTCCTAGAGCCAAAACAGTGCTTGGCACGTGGGGACTGTTTGCAGAATGAATAAGTGACCGTTGTGTTCTTCTGCTGCCTCTCGGAAGCATAAATCTCTTCCGGGGCAATCATCATTCTTTCTTCGTGTCCTCTGGTGCACGTGCTCAGGGTGCAGGAGGGGGTTGAGCCCCTGTGACAGTCATGGTTGCCCAAGACAAAGACAGAGCCCCAATGTCAAGTGAGGCTGTGAAAAGCAAAACACTGAGGTAGGACGAGTGGAGGGGAGGGCCCTGAAACAGCGGGATCAACGTTCACTGAGTTCTTCTAGTGTATGTGTCTTTGGTGTAGTTTTACCGTTTTCACTGCTTTACCGCGATGACGCAACCGGCACCCCCATCCACCCTTCATCCCACAGAAACACTGTCCCCATTAAATAATAGCCCCATCCTTCACCAGCCATGAGTCTACTTGTTGTCTCTATGGATTTGACTCCTCTACGGTGCCTCATGCATTCGGAATCCTATGGTATTTATCCATCCATCCATGGTGTGGCAGGTGTCGGAATTTCCTTCCCTTTTTTTTTTTTAAGATTTTATTTATTTATTTGACAGAGATCACAAGGAGGCAGAGAGGCAGGCAGAGAGAGGGGGGAGGCAGGCTCCCTGCTGAGCAGAGAGCCCAATGTGGGGCTCAATCCCAGGACCCTGGGATCATGACCTGAGCCGAAGGCAGAGGTTTAACCCACTGAGCCACCCAGGCGCCCCAAATTTCCTTCCTTCTTAAGCTGAATAATATTCGTGGCACAGACTGAGCACACTTGGTTCATGCATTTTTCATCGATGGACACTTGGGTCACTTCCACCCATTGGCTGTCATGAGCAATGCTGGTGTGAACACGGGTGTACACATTTCTGTTCAAGTCTCTGCTGTCTCTCTTTTTGACCATAAACCAGGCCTGGAATTTCCAAATCATATGGTTATTCTGCAGAATTTTTAGAAAAATTTTTTGAGGAACTGCCATACTGTTTTCCTTAGTAGCTGCACCATTTTACATTTCTGCCGGCAGAGTACAAAGATTCCAATTTCTCAACCTTCTTGTCAACACTTAACTATCTTCTGGTTTTTAATAGTAGCCATCCTAATATGAGTGAAGCGGGGTCTCATTGTGGTTTTGATTTGCGTTTCTTTAATGAGGGATAGTCTCATGTTCTCATGTACTTATGGACCATTCATGTGTCTTCTTTGGAAAAATGTCTACTCGTAAGATACCTAGGAATAAACCTAACCAAAGAGACTAAGAATCTATACACAGAAAACTATAAAGTACTCATGAAAGAAATTGAGGAAGACACAAAGAAATGGAAAAATGTTCCATGCTCCTGGATTGGAAGAATAAATATTGTGAAAATGTCTATGCTACCTAAAGCAATCTACACATTTAATGCAATTCCTATCAAAGTACCATCCATTTTTTTCAAAGAAATGGAACAAATAATCCTAAGATTTATATGGAACCAGAAAAGACCACGAATAGCCAAAGGAATATTGAAAAAGAAAGCCAAAGTTGGTGGCATCACAATTCCGGACTTCAAGCTCTATTACAAAGCTGTCATCATCAAGACAGCATGGTACTGGCACAAAAACAGACACACAGATCAATGGAACAGAATAGAGAGCCCAGAAATAGACCCTCAACTCTATGGTCAACTAATCTTTGACAAAGCAGGAAAGAATGTCCAATGGAAAAAAGACAGCCTCTTCAATAAATGGTGTTGGGAAAATTGGATAGCCACATGCAGAAAAATGAAATTGGATCATTTCCTTACACCACACACGAAAATAGACTTAAAATGGATGAAGGACCTCAATGGGAGAAAGGAATCCATCAAAATACTTGAGGAGAACACAGGCAGCAACATCTTCTTAGGAACATCACCAAAGGCAAGGGAAGCAAGGGCAAAAATGAACTATTGGGATTTTATCAAGATCAAAAGCTTTTGCACAGCAAAGGAAACAGTTAACAAAACCAAAAGACAACTGACAGAATGGGAGAAGATATTTGCAAACGACATATCAGATAAAGGGCTAGTGTCCAGAATCTATAAAGAACTTAGCAAACTCAACACCCAAAGAACAAATAATCCTATCAAGAAATGGGCAGAAGACATGAACAGACATTTCTGCAAAGAAGACATCAGGATGGCCAACAGACACATGAAAAAGTGCTCCACATCACTCGGCATCAGGGAAATACAAATCAAAACCACAATGAGATACCATCTCACACCAGTCAGAATGGCTAAAATTAACAAGTCCGGAAATGACAGATGCTGGCGAGGATGCGGAGAAAGGGGAACCCTCCTACACTGTTGGTGGGAATGCAAGCTGGTGCAACCACTCTGGAAAACAGCATGGAGGTTCCTCAAAATGTTGAAAATAGAACTACCCTATGATCCAGCAATTGCACTGCTGGGTATTTACCCTAAAGATACAAACGTAGTGATCCAAAGGGGCACGTGCACCCGAATGTTTATAGCAGCAATGTCTACAATAGCCAAACTATGGAAAGAACCTAGATGTCCATCAACAGACGAATGGATAAAGAAGATGTGGTATATATACACAATGGAATACTATGCAGCCATCAAAAGAAATGAAATCTTGCCATTTGCGACAACGTGGATGGAACTAGAGGGTATCATGCTTAGCGAAATAAGTCAATCAGAGGAAGACAACTATCATATGATCTCCCTGATATGAGGGAGAGGAGATGCAACGTGGGGGGTTAAGGGGGTAGGAGAAGAGTAAATGAAGCAAGATGGGATTGGGAGGGAGATAAACCATAAGTGACTCTTAATCTCACAAAACAAACTGAGGGTTGCTGGGGGGAGGGGGGTTGGGAGAGGGGGGGTGGGGTTATGGACATTGGGGAGGGTATGTGCTATGGTGCGTGCTGTGAAGTGTGTAAACCTGGCGATTCACAGACCTGTACCCCTGGGGAAAAAAATATATGTTTATAAAAAATAAAATTAAAAAAAAAATGTCTACTCATATCTTTTGCCCATTTCATAGCTGGCTGGCTGGCTTGTTACAGAGTGGTAGGATTTCTTTATGTATTCACTTTGCATTTCCATAGATATTTTAGAGTAAGCTTGTTTCTACCAACGGGGGAAAAAAGCCTGCTGGGATTTTGATCTCGATGGCACTGAATCTCTAACTCTCTTTAGGAAAAAAATGATATCTTAGCGATATTAAACCTTACAATCCATTAGACTAATTTTTCTCTTCATTTATTTGAGTCTCCTTATTTTCAGTCTGTGATGCTTTATAATATTCAGTATAGTATCTTACATATTTAAAAATATTTGTTCTTAAATATTTCCGTGCTATTTTTTTGGTGCTATTATAAACATTCCTTACTTTTTGCTACTATGTAGAAATACCATTTTATATTGACCTTGTACCCTGCAACCTTGGACTGAATTCAGTTGGTAGTTACAATAGTTTTATAGATTCCCCAGGATTTTCTATATAAACCATCAAATTGTCTTAGAGTGGTTTCACCTCTTCCTTTCCAATATTCCTGTCTTTTTTTAAAAGATTTTATTTATTTACTTCAGAGAGAGTGTGTATGCACATGTGCACAAAAGAGAGAGAGAAAGAGCGAGTGCATGAGCAGGGGAGGGGGGCACAGGGCGAAGCAGACTCCCCGATGAGCAGGGAACCCACCTCAGGGCTCAATTCAAGGACCTGGAGACCATGATCTGAGCCGAAGGCAAACACTTAACCGACTGAGCCACCCAGGTGCCCTGTTTGTGTCTTTTTTTAAAAAGATCTTTAGGTAGATAAAAATTTCTTAGATGATATATAAAAAGCATTAGTCATAAGAGAAACAATAATAAATCTAAATAAATATTTTAAACTTTTGTTTTTGAAGGATGCCATTAAGAAAATGAAAATAAAACAAAACAAAAACAAACAAGAAAGTGAGAAAACAAACTACATAATGAGTGGAAATATATATACACCTACACACACACACACATATATATATATGTATAATGCAAAAGATTTTCATCCGAACTACATAAAGAACTACTACACCTCAATAATAAACATTTTTAAGTAGACTAAAGACTTGAAGAAACTTCATTAAAAAAGGTGTCCATGGGGCACCTGGGTGGCTCAGTCAGTTGGGCGCCTGCCTTCAGCTCAGGTCATGATCCCAGGGTCCTGGGATCAAGCCACACGTTGGGCTCCCTGCTCAGTGGAGAGTCTGCTTCTCCCTCTCCTTCTGCCCCACCTCCTGCTTGTGCTCACTCTCTCCCTGTCTCTCTCTCACTGTCAAATAAATAAATAAAATCTTAAAAAAAAGAAAAAAGTTGTCCAGATGACTGTAAGCGCATGAAAGATTCCCACCATCGTTGGTGACTCAGATGCTAGTGAGTGGGCCATTCTTATGCTGTCTGTACTTCCAGGATAAAGTCATCATTGGACTGGCCTTCGACTGTGTGGACAAGATCGTTTACTGGACCGACATCAGTGAGCCTTCCATTGGGAGAGCCAGTCTGCATGGTGGAGAGCCAACCACCATCATTCGACAAGGTGGGCAAGCAAACACCACTCTCCCTTCTTGGTTTGGCTTCTGGCAGCCCAAGTGGCTCTTGGGGAAGAGCAGAAGGGGTGTATGGTTGCATACAGGATATAGGGATTTGAGTGGGGCTGGGTTCTTGGCCTCGATACCACCTTTTCCAGCCTTCTCTAAAAAGCCCTCCAAGGACTCATCATGAAATCGTGAACACCTTATCTAGGATTTGTTGCTAGCCTAAGAAGAATAAAATTAAAACTGGCTGTTGAGCCTAGAATTGATTCTCAGAATGTCTGCCTTATGGTATATGCTCCATTAGGTAGCTGCGTCATAAAGTCGGGAGGATTACAAGCATATTGGCAAACATTATCCCTGATAGTTGTCTCTTCCCAAGACAGTTTTCAAGTCAGAAGTTATCACTTAAACCTGTGACATCACGGTGGAGGGGCCTTTTTTCCCTTACCCCCATGGCACTTGCTCAGACCGCCTGTGACTGAGTACAGCAGAGCAGGCTGAGCTTTCACAGGTATCCTTCCAGTTTTAGTTGCATCACTGATAACACGGCGCCTAACACTTTGGCACAGCCCACCCCTCAACACTTAACCTCGATTCCTTAACTTACAGAGGTCGATTTAAGTCAAGGACTCTGTGCGTTGTTGTAATGTCTACTTTCAACAAGTCATAACTATTTTATGTGGATATGTTTTATCAAGATTATAAAGACCCAAGGACCTGTATAAATTCCCCTTTACTGAAAAGGTCAAATGTCACGTATTGCTAAATCAGTAACTCGTCAGCTGACTTGCAGGTATTTTCAATCAAAAGACGCTGTCATGCCAGTGATAGGTCTTGTATAGCATCGTCTCGCTTCCTCTGTAGGAACAGCACTCAAATCGAAGGTACACCTTCAAAATGTTTGAGCCTCATTTGGTATTTCTTTCAACTTGGGGCTGAATTCAGTTGCTTTCCCAATTTCCAATTTAATATCTCTGTAAAAATTGATATTCTGGAAGGGTCCCTGTGCGTGTGGAACAGCCTGTGCGGCAGTTTCTTTTGTTTTGTTCTGTTTTGTTTTTTTCCTTTCTTGGCTCCTTCACAAAAGCTGATGCGGCAGGAGCAGGAATCAAGCTGAGGCTGAGTTAAACATGTCTAGCTTCGGACATCGATCCCGCATCCTTTTCTAGAAGTCAAGGTGCTGCTTAAATGATGTCTGCCAGTTTTTGTGGTTTGGCTTAATGAGCAGAATTTTGAAAATGCCTTTTTGTGTCTTGTCTCTCTCTCTCTGTTAAAAATGTTGCTGTTATCTTTGGTTGGACTTGCGAACCCAGTGGAAGAGGGGAGTAGGTCATCACTGCTATTTCCTGTTGCTTCTGGAACTGATAATCATCCGAGAAAGCTTTAAACTCAGTAAGAAACATTCCAGGCAGAAGTCCACTGTGAAAATAAAGAATGAAACTAGAATGTGACCTTTGTAGAGGCAAGATCACTGGGGATCAATTTTCTTTTATTTAAAAAGAGAGAAAGAAATTTCCACGTCAGGACAGGTTGGTGCCTCGCTAGTGAGTGAAGGTAGAATGGGGAGCTCTTCTTTATTTCATGCTGTCCAAATGCTAAGCATCTCTCTCCTTCCTTGAGTTAAACTAACTAAAGATCTTTAATAAGTCTCATAATCTGTTCCCTCTTGATGTAAGCAGTATGGAAAATACTGCCTTGCTGTCTTGCCTTCTTGCCCTGATTGCACAGTAAAGGGTGAGGTTTTCCAGACCCTTCTTTGGCATGATAGTTCAAAAGGAAGTATTTTTCCGGGTATATCTGGGTGGCTCAGTTGGTTAAATGACTGCCTTTGGCTCAGGCCTGGGTCCCAGGGTCCTGGGATTGAGCCCCATGTCCGGCTCCCTGCTCATGGGGAGTCTGCTTCTCTCTCTCCTACTTCTGCTTGTGTTCTGTCTCTCACTGTATCTTTCTGTCAAATAAATAAATAAAATATAAAAAAGAAGAAGAAGAAGAAGGAAGTATTTTCCTGGTTGGAGGAGGAAGATTGATTGCTCTTGGGTTCGAAGTAGGGACCAGAGCTGTTCATAAGGAGACAGAATGACACGGGGTTTCTGGGTGCCCCTGGGTGTCTTGTGAAATAGTGCCATTGAACAGCCTTTCCCCCTGACTCTTCTTTGTGTCTGAGTGCACCAGACACTCTGCAGTGTCACTGGCAGAGGACGTGCTCATCCCAGATATACCCCAGAATGATTTATTCTGGTTTTTGTCTGAAAGACACAAGAGGTCTGCAGAGGTCAGACTCGCTGCCCCTTCTTCTCTAGGGATATGGGAAATATTGTAATACCTCACAGATCTCTACTTCTGGTTTGAATAATAAAAACCTTGCTCAAGGGCTGTTCCTCATTCTTAATAAACTTGCCCTGGCAGGGGTCCTTTCCGGGGGGTGGGGCTTTGGTGTTTCCAACATCCACAGTCAAGGTCATGTTAGGCACCGAAGGAAGGCTGCTGTGAGAGAGCTGAGGGTCTGAACCACTTACACATTGACAAAGGAGCACATGATTCCTCAGATGCTGGGGGAGGATTTCCTCCAACCCAGATTCCTTGGGTTAGGGTAGCTCCATCCTTGACCTCTTCCCCTGTTGGCTTCCAGCCGTACTAAGTGACCTTTAGCTCTCAAATCAGTAAGAGGACAGAATCCTAAGTGACAAATAAAACCCTGGATTGGGATCTAATGTTTAATTTGCTTTTATACATCATCAGGGAATCAGTGCAGCCTGGAACTTGTGGTGAGGTTAGACGGGCACTGAAGGCTCGTCCCGCAGCCGGCTTGTTGTGTGGCAACCCTGGCTGGAAAGTCAGTCGCTGACAAGCTAGTAAGGACTCTGGGAGTGTTACTTGTGATCATGGACACCCCTTCTTTGTACTTCTAATACTTGCAGAAAAGAAATAACAAGCTATGATTTCTTGCTATTACTTCTCTGAGGTGACCCTTTTCCCCCAATAACTAATGACTAAGGCAAATCTGTTTTGTTCTCTGGCAGTTCTCCCACCCCCATGGACTCCAGCCACCCACAAGTACATAGAGTCCACTTCAAGCTGTGTCCAATCTTCCTTTATACTCATGTGCTGGTCCCTCTGTCTGGCAGCCCTCATCTAGGATCTTTGCCTGGCAAACTCCTACTAGTCCTTTGGGAGCCAGCTTCACGTGTCACTTCCCCTAGAAATCCTTCCTGGGTCTCCCCAGGCTGAGTCCGGTGTCCCGCCTCCACGTTCCCATAAAACCAGAACTCCGTCTGAATTACGAGAGCTTGCAAGCTCCCGGAAGCCAGGGCCACAGCTGAGGTGTGATAGTGGGCTTGGTTCCCAACGTGGTACCCAGGGTAGATGTCTGCCAAGTCAATGAGCGACATTTTTTAATTCATCACTTTGAATGCTGGTTAACTTGCCATAGTGAGCATTCCACATTCCCTTTTGTTTTCCCAAAGTCCAAGGATTGAACACTGTGTGAAATAACACCGAGTAATCAGAAAAACCGAATCTCACCTGCTGAAAAAACCCAGAAGTGTCCTGTGTTTGGTTCTAGATCTTGGAAGTCCAGAAGGCATCGCCCTTGACCATCTTGGCCGCAACATTTTCTGGACAGATTCTCACTTGGACAGAATAGAAGTTGCAAAGCTGGATGGCACCCAGCGCCGGGTGCTTTTTGACACCGACCTGGTGAATCCCAGAGGCATCGTGACCGACTCTGTGCAGGGGTAACGTGGTGGAAATCTGGTCGCGTCTAGTCCATTTGCTGCTGCTCTTTAATATAGTTTCAAGCGTCAGTCTCTAACTCTGGCACTGCTCTCCGGACATGAAGGCCTCACAGGACGAACAAGTCCCAGTAGGTGGCTTAGAGATATGCACAGGGAAATGCCAGGACATTGATCCCTGTTCCCCTCCACTATGGACTTGATCCCATGCTCCACCTCTAAGTCTTTTAGGAAGGGGCTCCGTAAGTCAGCAGCTCAGAAGTTGGTTATTTCCCTTTGAGTTGAATGTGGATCAGTACCTGAGTTGTACCAGCCCCAGAAGGGTATCAAGCAGCATGGATATCCCTGGGGCTCAGGCCGACACACCATGGACCCCCAGAAGACCCCTTCCCGGGTTTTGTCATCCCATCGATGCTTTCTCTCTTGCTCCCTACAGCAAGCTCTGAATCTTACACACAAGGCCCCTCTGTGGCTTCACACTTTGATCCCTTCCCTGCGAGGCCACATCCCTAGTTCTGTGGCCCCATGGCCACCTCCCTAGTGGCCGGTGCTGTGCCACCCTGTGTAGGGACAGCAGACAGGAACTCCCACATGTTTGTCTCGGTTGTGGTGTTCTGTTTTGGGCCCTATTTTTGAACTGCTTTAACCAGATTAACATGAGGTGGAACATGTCAGTTGTGTTGAAGGGAAGGGAAGTCACCGGTAACAGAGTATCCAAATCCAAACAGAGAGCCAAATCCAAGACTCCTTGCAAAGGACCTGTCTTACCGCCTCCAGACTGTTATCTCCATCCCGTGTTTGAATGTCTGCTAATGTCTTCGTTGTGGTTTCTTTTAAACCTGCTTCCGTGAACGTCTCACCCACCGTCATTACTCGCCTGCCTCTTTCCCTTCCTTTTCCTCTTCTAGGAATCTGTACTGGACGGATTGGAACAGAGATAGCCCCAAAATTGAAACTTCATACATGGATGGCACAAACCGGAGGGTTCTCGTGCAGGAGGACCTGGGCTTGCCTAACGGGCTGGCGTTCGATGCCTACTCGTCTCAGCTCTGCTGGGTGGACGCAGGTGACCAAAAGCCCCAGGCCTGACTCCTGGGGTTGGAACAGTGCTTTATTTTTCTTTAAACATTTATTCTTACCCACTGTGGGCTGGTGTCTGTAACGGGGAAGACGGTGTGAGAGAGCTCTTTTACTCCCCGCCCCGCCAAGAATTGCTTCCCATCTTTGCTCTGCAACGTATTGTTTCTCTAGGCTTGACGCTCACTGTCTAGGGCGAGTTCTCAGTCTTCTCCGTCAGGGGTTAGCACCTCTAGCCCGCAGGCCGGGTCCAGCCCGCCATCTGCTTTGGTACCACCCGGGTCTTATAAATGGTTTTTACATTTTTCAATGTTACATTTTAGGAGGTTACATAAATGCCTCCGCCGTGTCCTCAATTTTGCCTCTTGCCCCACAAAACCTAACTTAATTACCATCTGGCCCTTGGAGAAAAAGTGTGCTGACCCCTGGAGCCTGTCCTCATCCTAGTGTTATCTGTTACGCAATTCATGACTTACATTCCTCTCGCTCGCATCTGTCCCTCCGGGCTCAGGCAGGACTTGGAGCCAAGGAAGAGAAAAGTGTTTGGTCCTGCTTTCCGCCCTCGCCCTGGGGTGTCCCTCAGGCAAGGGATGTGGGCGGGTGCTCCATAGGGGAGCAAGGTCAGCCGTCCCCGCGTCTCTGGAGCTCCTGCGCTGTTCGCAGCACTGTCAGCTGCCATGGTTGGGGAGGGCTGCGAGGAGGGCATCTTGTGTCCGGTGCAGGGGCTCTGAGGACGAGGAGGGAGGGCCTGGGAGGCTTCAGGGGGCAGGGACTTGAGTGAGAGCTGGGGGGTGTCATCAGTCCTACTATGTCCCCAGGCACTCCAGGAGTGGGTGGGAGCAAGGAAAGGCCCCTCTGCTCCAGCCGACATCAGAACCAGATCTGGGTGCTCCCCCCAACCCCCTGTAGAGGTGGGGATTGACCAGGGCAGAGAGAAAGCTTTCCACTGTCAAGAAGAGCAGGTCACATGTGTTCTCCAGGATCTGTCATCATTGTGCTGACTCCTCTCACCCTTGCCCTCCTTACTCATCTTGACACAAAGGGGCCGTTTCTCGGGTACACAACGAATGCCTTGTTTTCGCTCCGCACAGGCACCAGTCGGATGGAGTGTCTGAAGCCCGGCCAGTCGGGACGACGCAAGGTTCTCGAAGGGCTCCAGTACCCTTTCGCAGTCACCAGCTACGGGAAGCATCTGTATTACACAGACTGGAAGACGTATGTCAGTGGGGGGTGGGGAGCCTCCCCTGCCACCCTGTCTCTGGGAGGCCAAGCCTTCCCTGGGGGAACTCTTAGCATGACCTTCCAGAGTCCAGAGATGCCCGCCCTCTGCCTTGCCCTTCCAGTTGTCAGGAGAGAAGGGTGAAGGATTTCGGGGGCTGAGGGTGCCTTGGGGGCAGGAGGTGCCCTTTATTTGTCTGTTTGCTCCTGGATGGGCACCTCCTCAGACTTCTGGAGCTTGTCTGTTCTGTCCTCGCGAGCTAGCCCGGGGTCCCCCGGCGGGTGGGCCCCATGCCCCCGCCATGCCCCTACTTCCTTTCGCTTCTAAAACTGCAGTGTTCTCACAGCCCCTGCTCGCCCACCCCTTCCTGCACAAAGGAGGGGTCAGACCACGCCAGTGGCTGCAGCCAGGGCCATCTGGAGAGAAAGCCATTTCTCTAGCTTGGAATTTAGAGCTGAGGGGAGAGCTTCGCTAATCTTTGTCCCTTTTTAAGCAGCCAGAGAGATGCAGGCTTGTCCCTCCGGAAGAGGAGGAGGGGGGATGGCTGGGAGGAGCTCAGGCCAGTGTGTCCCTGTGTGGCCTCCAGTGTGTCCCCCAAACCACAGAAGACAGAAGGTTCGAGCCAGCAGATGTGCCTTTACCTTCCACCTTTTGGTGTTCTGCAGGAATTCCGTGGTCACCGTAGATCTTGCGATTTCCAAAGAGGCCGATACCTTCCAGCCCCTCAAGCAGACCCGGCTCTACGGAGTCACCACGGCCCTGTCTCAGTGTCCTCAAGGTAACCCACGCTGGTGCTTGCTGTTCAGGAGCTGGGAGGGCCCTGGCTGCAAGCCCACAGCCCCGGCCGCTACCTGTCTGGCCCCTCGCAGCCCTGACCGCGGGGCAGGGGAGACTCGGTTCCTTCCATCATGGGTCTTCATTAGTTAGTGGCTGAGCCAAGTGGAAAACGCTAGGGGACGAGGCGGGGACGGTGGACCGGGGGAGGGAAAGCGCGCATCTCGGGCTGGTCTAGAAGTAAGTGGTCTTAGGGTTCCAAACAGGAACATCCGTGTTACCATCTCCTGCTTTAAAAGTCCGTCCATTTGGCCCCCCAGCCACCGTACTCATCGCTACTCCTAACAGTCCCGAACGCGCCCAGGGAGCTTCGTGCCAGAGCCGGGTGCCTCACACACGGCAGCCCTACATGCTCAGGCCGGGTGCTCCTTCGTTCCCTTGTCCTCGTAGCAGCCCCCCAAGGCGGGCACCAGGCTTGTGCCCATTTCATGCATAGGAAAAGCCCAAGCCACGGGCTCACAGAGGCACGGCTGGGGCTGAGCTGGGCAGCCTGGCTCCAGAACCTGCTCTCCCCGAGCTCGTCCTCCCCAGCTTCCCACCACCGCACCCCCTACCCCTCGGCCCGGTGCAAAGCCGAGGGGACAAGAGAGACACTGCACACTTTGTGCTTGGAAATCCCAGCTCCGTGTTATAATCTGAACCGGAGAAGCCTTCCCGGGTCCCGTTCAGCAGCTTTGGTGCTAAATCTGCACGGTCCCCGGCTCAGGAACCGCGAAATGATAGTCTTGCCCACCTGGCAAATCCTAGTGAGGATTCCCTGTTCCTGCAGCAGCCACGTGCTCGGCCCCCTGGAAACCAAAAAGGGGGCTCATAGGGGGGCTGCTCTCTCAGGGGGCACTTGAGCTGATTTCTGCCTTTTCCAGGTCACAACTACTGCTCAGTGAACAATGGTGGCTGCACCCACCTCTGCTTGGCCACCCCCGGAAGCAGGACCTGCCGTTGCCCCGACAACACGCTGGGGGTTGACTGTATTGAGCGGAAATGAAGACAAGAGTGTCTTATTCCCTCTGGACATATTCAACACCCTGCTTGAAAGGGTTCAGACTGAAAACTCTCTGACCTGGTGGCCACCACGCCCAGGTCCTACCCAGCCTGAGCCCCAACTGTGTTCCCCTCACTGTCCCCCAAAACATATGCCCTGGGCTTCCGGAATGGGAAAGCCTCTTCCCCTGCACACAGAAAACCCTCCCAAGGGAGGACTATATGCCCGTCCCAGTGTTCTGGAACCTTTCCCCAACTTTGCACCCCAGTGGTGAGGGGAGCCTCCCCAGGACTGAACTGCCGTCTCCGTGGCCTTATGAGCTCAGCCTCACTCTGACACACCTGCCATCCTGTTATCTCCCTGACAAACCAGCCAGGGCCACCGAGGCGAGGCTGTGAATGAAGGAGGGCATTAACCCTCCCCCTCTTTGCCCTCGGTGCTCTGATTTCCCTCCCCACACCCCTGGCTTTTCCCTGAGTTCTGTCCCACCTGCATCCTGCCCTAGGCCCCCATCACAGTGAGCAAACCCTGCCCCTCCTTCAAAACCCACCCTGTCTTAGGGCTGCGTGGACACTTGTGGGCCATAAGGAGAAGCCCCTCCCAGATAAGTGACTGGCATTTCAGCAGTAGCCTCTGGTAAGCAAAGCCTTCAGTCAAAAGAGTATCTGGTGGTAGGAATTTCAAGGTGTGGAGTCAGGTGTTTGAGGGTAAGGATTGTTTGGAAGTGCTTACTTAAGTTACACCAATGGTGACCAACGTATTCCTCTTTGCGCAAAGCACTTGGATCCCAGCATCTGGTCTCTTGAGTGGCCTGGCCCTGTGGCTGGCACCGATCCCCCCTCCCTCACTTTAGGCATAGCTGGGGGCTGGTACGCCTCCCCCAAGTTGATGACCTCCCCGCAGACCTTCCTCACCCTCCCCCACCCTTGTGAGAGCTGACCACCAGTCACCATGAGCTCACTTCTCCTTTGTCTCTCCCTCTGCTCCTGGTCTTGCTGGCGGTCTTCTCATCGAAGAGGACCAGATTGTGTATTTATACCCCTGACCCAGACCCTTGATTGCTCATTGGTGTCATTAAAGGGACCACGGCCATCTGTCATGTTGATGTGTTTAAAAACATCTCCAGGCCAGATGAGTAGCTAATGTTACCTTTTATCAGCTGTTTCCCAGAGTTGCAAAATAACGGGAATTTTTAATTGAAAGCTGGACTTCAGGTGTGAGAGGAAAGGTTAGGGTAAGGGAGTAGCAAAGGCATAGCGGAAAGGTTTCACAGAGATTGGTCAAGAGGAAAGAGTAGAGAGGGCTATTTAACAACAGCAACAAGGAAAGCTCCTTAATAATCCCAAAGAGGAAATGGTACCTTTTGCCAAAGAACGCTCACACTTGAGGACATGGAAGAATTTGCTTGTTTTTCTCCCTGGGCCAGAGATCCTTGCCCTTATCTGCAAAGCTCAGCGAGCTCATTCCTCCCCGCCCACCCCTCCTCCCCACACTGTCCTCATCTGCTTCAGCAACGCGGTGGTGCCTGGATGGGGAAAGAACCTTTCCCTGGATAATTGGAGTTTGTTGTGAGAGCCAAATATATCCCCCCGAATCACATGATTTGGGGATACGTGGGTCTTTTATCCAGCCCAGCTCCCTGAATTAGTTTTGCTTTTTTTTTTAATGTATTTATCATTCCATATCAAGCCCTCTATATCAAATGTTTGTCATGATTTTGTATAGTTTTTATAACTTTTATTCATTTTACTAGATTCATTCTAAAAGTTTCAAATGGTCAATTCTTAAACTGTGGAACCCACTGAAGGTGCTTATTAACTGTTCCCCCAGATTTATACAAGTATTGGATGATTCCTTAAGTTTACAGTTGTACAAATATCAGTACAGAAAATTAAACAATTTTTTTTGTTAAAAAAATCTTTATCTTGTTTGAAAAGACTTACTGTTGGGTGATTTGTGATGAGATGATAGCCATTTAATAATCTGAATATAGAATTACCATATCCAGCAATTCCACTTCTAAGTCTACAGCCGAGGGAATTGAAGTCGGGCTCAAACAGCTACTCGTCCATCAGTGTTCACAGCGGCATTTTCTCATAACCGAAGGTAGAAACAGCCCAGGTGCCACTGATAGACGAAAGGATAAGTAAGTGTCGTACTCCTGTGATGGGACATTTGGCCATGGAAAGGAAGGAAGTCCCAGCACGTTGCAGCATGGATGAAATCCAAAGTCGCTGTGCTGAGTGAGATACACCAGACACCAGGAGCAACTATTACCTGATTCCATGTATGCGAGGTCCCTCGATTAGGCAAGTTCATGGAAACCAAAGGTAGACTCGATGTCACCGGGGCTGAGGGCAGGAGAAGGGAGAGAAATCACTTAATGGTTTCAGAGTTTTTATTCAGGGTCATTGGAAGAGTTTGAGATGTAAATGGTAGTGATGGTTGCACAGCATTGTGATACTCAATGCCATTGAAACGCACACTCAAAAATGGTTAAAATGGCAAATTTTATCACATCACATATATATATTCTACCACAACTCAAAAAATTAAGAATATAATATATATTCTTAATATATATATATTAATTATATATACAAATAATATAGTATATATTCTTATATAATATACCAAGAACTGTTAAATGTGCACTTTATTTTTTTTTTTTAAAGATTCTATTTATTTATCACAAGTAGGCAGAGAGAGAGGTGGAGGCAGGCTTCCTGCTGAGCAGAGAGCCTGATGCGGGGCTCCATCCCAGGACCCTGGGATCAGGATCCGAGCTGAAGGCAGAGGCCTAACCCACTGAGCCACCCAGGCGCCCCTAAATGTGCACTTTAAATAACTCAATTGTATGGCATGTGAGGTATACCTCAGTATAGTTCTTTTTTTTTTTTTTAATCACCATAATTAAAGAAAGAAAAAAAAGCTTGTGACTGAAATTGGCCAAGTGCTGATCACGTGGTAGTTGGCTACATTCAAAAGATTCCAAGATTCTGGTCTGGGTACTTCTGTGAAAGGACTTTGCAGATAGAATTAGTTATAGTTATTAGTTACCTATAGTTTTAGCGACCTAAAAACGGAGATTTTTATCCTGCACAATGCAGGTGGGCCCTGACAGCCAGAGGAGGAAGGCAGAAGAAACAAGGCAAAAGCACAAAGCAGGCCAGATGAGGCTGAAAGGTAGGAAGGACGCCACCGGCCATCGGGTGTCTTCAGAGCGGAGCAAGGCAGTTACAAGCCAGGAGCAAGGTTACCTCTACCGGCTAGAACAAGTCCTGGCCAACAGTCAGCAAACAGACTTCAGACCTACAACCATAAGGAACCAGGTCCTGCTACCACCTGAATGGACCTGGGAGCGGGTTCTTCCCCAGAGCCTCCAGGAAGGGGCGAGGCCCTGCAGATGCGGTGATCTCTACTTTTGAGTATGTTTGTCTGTAGTTTTGTTTAAAAAACAAAAAGGTAAAAAGCTACCTCATAATCATCTCACATATACTTGCATCCAGTTAGAATATGTGTTACAGCATAACTGATAGGTGGGGCTTGCACAGGTGTACACAAAATATAACCAAAAAGCCTTGTGTGTTCTACAGCTCATTTTGGTTTGCAGACTTGGAGCCCTGCATTGGCAGAAAACTCACTCTAGGGGGATTCGAGTTCCGTGCGGTCATTTCTTAGTCACTGTGGGCTCAAACTCAGTCATATCCAGGAGTCCTGTTGAACCCCCTCCTTCCTCAGGGTTCTCCCCAGACCCCTATCTAGACTGTCTACAGCTTGCGGACCTGCCGCTTAGGACGCCCCCAGGCCAACGCCCCCCACCCCTAGTCTCAGGCTGGACTTCAAGCCGCAGTGGCGGTGGCCGTGTTTGGCGGCTCATTTTACAGCGTCTCTCTCTGTGCGTCTTGGGGTGTTTGGTCCTGTGGTCCTCATGGGTCACTCTGCAGCCTCCTTACCCCCGCCCCTTGGCTGACGGGGGCTACGGTGTTTCCCTCGCCACAAGTGCAGAGGGGTAAGGTGCAGCTGTCCCTCCATGCCCCAAGGGGGACATGGCAGTCAGGGGGCTGCCCCCTTCTTCCCTCTCCCTCGGCTCTGAGCCCCCCTGGGGGCCCCTCCTCGCATGGGCGTGGCCTTGCACTTCTCTTCCTGCTTATCCCTTGTTCACCAGCACCCCAAGGACATCCCTCCTGGGAACATGCAGAGCCTCCATGGCCGGTCTCTCAGGGCGGGATGGAGAGAGAAAGGACATCCCAGAGGACGGTGCCTCAGATGATCAGTTTATCTAACACGTACACGTGCATAATTCAAGAATCCGAAAAAGAAAGAAAAGCATCAGAGGGATGAAAAGTACCGTCAATAATGTGATAATCGCGTTGACACACGGTGACAGCGGCAGCTATGCGTATCGTGGTGAGCATTTTGTGATGTATATGGTCGTCGAATCACTACGTTGTCCACCTGAAAATAAATAAATAATAAAGGCATAACTGATCTAAAAAGGCTTCTCAGAGGGAACAGATGCTGGGTCTTGAAAGGCAGGCCATGTAAATGCCATCGTTTCGGCCAGTCGTCCTAAAGCAAAGTGAATCTCACCTGCGACCTCAGCCATTTCACGTCAGGACTCACGACAACTGGGGTTTCTTAACTGAGGAATTAAAGTTTTGGGGGGGTCTGCCTGGTAATCCCAGCACAGCTTCTCCTGTTTCGTTCATCCACTCATGGATTTAAAGAACCATCACCACAGGTACCTGAGTGACTCAGTGGGGTAAGTGTCTGACTCTTGGTTTCGGCTCAGGTCCTGATCTCAGGGTAGGGGGGGATCGAGTTCCTCCAAAACCCCCACATTGGGGCTCCTTGCTCAGCATGGAGCCTGCATGAGATTCTCTCCCTCTCCCTCCGCCCCTCCCTGCTCCCTCACACTCTCTCTAAAATAAATAAATCTTAAAAAAAAAAAAAAAAGCAAAAACCACCATGCATTGGTTCTCCTGACGCAAAACACATAAACGGTAAATTTAGAATGTTTAACACTGAAAGAGGTACAAAGCGCAGTCTCTGTTCCCGCCCCCTAGGGATGAGAGTGCGTGCGTCGTCGGGACACATCAGTGCTGCGGATCAATGGGTAACGGGTGGCAGGTGTTCCTGAAGGGCGGAAGAGCAGAGGGGCTGCTCCAGACTCTGCAGTCAGTGCTCCTTTCAGACCCGACAAGCAGGCAGGGCCCGCTCCCTCACGTTAGCTTGGCAGATGCAGGGAAGGGGCTGGAGCGAGCCCCTTGACCTTCCCTACCCTGGCGTTTCCCGCCTGGGGAAGGGATGACATGAGACGCCAGTGCCCAGCTGTCCACCCACCGCTGATCACGTGGGTCTGTGCTCCCGGCGGCTACACGGGGGCCTCCATGTCCCCCATGCTGATATCCACGCGCGCCCTGCGGGCCCAGCTGCCATCCTCCTCCTCGAGGGCTTCAACGGGGAGGGGTAGCATGGGGCTGACCTTCTCCCCTGAGACCCCCACTTCCTGTCACATCAGAGCCTCCTGAAGCGGGCGGGGGAGGCCAGAACAGTAAACGCACAGGCCACTTCCCACAGGGAAGGTGGCCCTGCACGTGCCCCCACCCAGTCCAAACCGCCGGACGGGCCGCCCTGACCTTCCCCACCCTGTGCCTCCCTCCACAGTCCCTTCCTTGCCCTCCTGTCTGGGGGATGCTTCCAGGGTGGCTCCTGAAAGACTTCCAAGGACAGAAGCACATCACATCACAGTAACAGTTGATGGGGAATGGGAATGACAAGGACACACCGACTCACTAGGATTTCTCGGGAAGGGCTGAAATCACTCGCGTTCGGGTCCCGCCAGACACACCTGAGCGGCGCCGTAAGGGTTTGATTTCCTAAATGCCAACATGGACCACACGCTGGAGCTTCTGTCCCTGCGGAACTAAGCAAACCTGTGACAAAGATGTTGCAAAGATAATGGATATGTTGGGGGAAAACGTGGTCTTGAAAAATTCCTTCAGTGGGAGCCGGATTGAGTGGCTCCGGGACGACTGGCCTGCAAGGAGGAGGCGCCGGGACCCCCGCAGCGCTGTCCCTGCCCCGCCGTGGCGACGCTGTCCGCACTGGCACTGGCCGCGGCTCCTCCGGGGTCAGGAGGTCCCGCCGCAGGCCAAGCACCTTACCGTGCGGAAGGACCGCAGGGGCCTTTGTGAAACAACAACAGCCAGAGTTAAGGGGTGGAAGGGCCACGGTAGCTTCAAGAACAGGCTCTCCGCTGGCTTCACGGTGGCTTGAAGCGAGCTGGGACTCCATGCGCCCCGGTGACAGCCTGAGAGACTTCCAAGGTTTCCCTCCGGGCCGGTCTTGTCACAGGCGATGCCACAGGAGACCACTAGAGGGCAGGGAAAGCCTCCCTATGCCTGCCTGGGTGGGGGGGTGGCGATATGGGGGGGTGGGGGGGGGGATATGGGGATATGGGGTGGGGTGTTGAGGCTCCCAGGCCTGAAGGCCCAGATAACTTCCCCAAAAGACTTTGCTTAGGCTTTCCCATCGTCCTGCTCTAGAACTTTCCTAATATTGGTTAGTTGCCTCACCTGCTACCAAAGGAAGTCGAAATGTCACAATTTCTCAGCGTCTTCAAGCCTCTCAATGGCAGATTTCCCCCACAGAGCCCAGCACCCTTCCTCCCAGCGTCCTGTCTTCCTCAGTCAACATTTGCAGAAGTCCGTGGCGCGCCTGCCACAGCAGCACGGTCCTAAGTGTGCTCATGTGTACACGGACGTGTATACTCACCCCTCCGGAGCCCAGGTTCCCAGTGCATCTAAGTGGAGGCTGCCATGGAATTCCAGAAAATGCGGGTGCTATGCCAGGGAGACCCAGCGAGTGGGTATCTAGTTGCTTAGGAGATATTAATGCCTGGTGGTGCAAAACGATCGGCTCAAATATTAAGTACGGACCCTCCAGGAAGAAGCTTTCATCTGATGAATGTAAAAGCGAAAGGGGGTGCCTTCCTCACAATAATCTTGTAAAGTAGAAGTTATTGTGCCCATTGCACGAGTCAGGAAGTTGAGGCCCAAAGTGACGTAACTCCCCAAAGGCCAGTCAGTCAGTAACTACCAGAGCAGAAGGTGCCTCCGGATCTCGTTTGCTCTATAGGCCATACTCAACACATCCTTCCCACCTCCCTTCTTATAGAACATTTTAAGTAGAAATTAGAGGTTTATTTTTACTGCATTTTTAAATTTTTAAAAAATTTTATGGAATTTTACTTGTATTTCTGTATTTCTTTAACACATTTACATTAAGAAAACTGGAGGGGCGCCTGGGTGGCTCAGTGGGTTAGGCCGCTGCCTTCGGCTCAGGTCATGATCTCAGGGTCCTGGGATCGAGTCCCGCATCGGGCTCTCTGCTCAGCAGGGAGCCTGCTTCCCTCTCTCTCTCTCTCTGCCTGCCTCTCCATCTACTTGTGATCTCTGTCTGTCAAATAAATAAATAAAATCTTTAAAAAAAAAAAAAGAAAACTGGAAAGTCAAGGTTAAGTTCAAGAAAAAGAAATCAGGGGCGCCTGGGTGGCTCAGTGGGTTGGGCCGCTGCCTTCGGCTCGGGTCGTGATCTCAGGGTCCTGGGATCGAGTCCCGCATCGGGCTCTCTGCTCAGCGGGGAGCCTGCTTCCCTCTCTCTCTCTGCCCTTCTCTCTGTCTACTTGTGATCTCTCTCTCTGTCAAATAAATAAATAAATAAAAATCTTAAAAAAAAAAAAAAAGAAAAAGAAAAAGAAATCACCAGAAAGCTCACTATTTAGCAATCATTCCATTAATACATTGATATCTTATCCCAGAAATGTAAACACACACATACACACACAATTGTCTTATGTGTATATTGTAAAATGTGTATAACAAAAAATGGGTTCCTGCTTAATACACTTTTAGTGTCCGTAATGGTATTATATTCTATGAATGGACAATCTCACAAACTCTCTTATAGACAAACATTTAGAATGTTTCTTTTCTCTCTCTCTCTCTTTGCTATGGCAAATAACTCTCTCTCTTTGCTATGGCAAATAACACAAACAACATTGTACTTCTATCAAAATGTCCTTATTCACTTCTCTAGAATAAGACTCAATATTATGCAAAATGGTAAAGCTTTTAATATATACTGTTCAGAAGTTTGTACCAACTTATACTCCCACCAGCAGGAGTGTCTGAGAGCACCTACTCCCTGCGTTTTTATTCTTTTTTTTTTTAAAGATTTTATTTATTTATTTGACAGACAGAGATTACAAGTAGGCAGAGAAGCAGTCAGAGAGAGGAGGAAGCAGGCTCCCTGCTGAGCAGAGAGCCCGATGTGGGGCTTGATCCCAGGACCCTGGGATTATGACCTGAGCCGAAAGCAGAGGCTTTAACCCACTGAGCCACCCAGGTGCCACCCCCTGCGTTTTTATTCTTGAAGAGTTCTTTTTTCTTTTCATCTCTGCCAGTCAGACACATGAACACCGAGGGCTGGTTGTTTAGTAAAGCTTACATTCTCTTAGTTGAGTTCAACTTTTTAAATGTATATTTATCATTGTAAATTCTTCTATCAATTGCCTGTACAAGTTTTTTGGGTTTGTTTGTTTTTTTTTTTTAATTGGAACAATTTTATTGACTTATAAGCACCCTATCTATTTTTAAGTTAATTAGCCTTTGTCTCATATATTGTGAATGATACATCCCAGGGATTTTTGGGTTCGGGATTTCTCTACCTTACAGGAGGCTTTAATCTATACGTAGTGGGAGAGGGAGAAGCAGGCTCCCTGCTGAGCAGAGAGTCCAACATGGGGCTCTATCCCAGGACCCTGAAACCATGACCTGAGCCAAAGACAGAGGTTTAGCCGACTGGGCCACCCATGCGCCCCGCATCCCACATATTCTTACAGTTTTGTCTTGATGTGATGTTGACATTCCTCCCACCGAGAAGAATGCTTCCGTTCCTTCCTTTGAATCTAAGGGGGCCCGTGACTAGAGAGGGGCTACCTTGTCATGCCTGGGCTAGACTGTGCGAGATAGAAGAGTTTCCTGGTTGCACTGGATTCTCTCTCTAGCATCCCGGCCTCCACAATGTGAGGAGGCTCAGGCCGCATGGGGAGGCCACGTGGACGTGTCTGGCCTGGAGGCCCCGCTGAGGCCCCAGCCTAGAGCAGGCATCGACCACCAGACATTCAGGTGAGGAGACCTCCCAGGTGACTCCAGTCCATACTGCTAACAGCAACCCTGTGGCCGCAGTCTGGTGACCCTAGTCAGCCCTGTGTTGCCTGGGCCAGCCCTGTTTTAAATCAGAACCTCAGAGGCCGGGAGCAGGCTCAGTATTCTTTTGAGCTCTGCACGAGTGACTCTGGTATGTGGCAGGATGAGAATCACTGAAAAAGTTTCTGGGGGAACAAAGAACCTTATGAGATGTTGATAGGGAGCTGTTTGCATCCATAGATAAATCGGGGAAGAATCATTATCTTTTTTTTTCCTTTAAAGATTTATTTGCGAGAGAGAGTTGAGTGGGAGGGGAAAGGGGAGAGACTCTCAGCAGACTCCCCACTGAGCATGGAGCCCGTGCAGGGCTGGATTGCACGACCTGACCCGAGATCACGACCTGAGCCGAAACCAAGGGTCAGATGCTCAATGCACTGAGCCACCCAGGCACGGTGAGAATCAACGTCTTGATAACACTGAGGTTTCCAATCCACCAATACGGAAAGTCTCTCCATTTATTTAAGAAGAACTATAATTCCTGAGCAATTAGGACACTCTGGTCCTTAGCCTAAATCATGTATATAATCATATTTTTACTGATGTGTCATCCGGGCCCAGAGAGGTTAAGACACCTCCAAAGACCACACAGTGAGCGTGCCAGAATTCCGAGCTTGATCTGTCTAATGCTCTTTCTCCTTCAATCTGCTGCCTCTTCTCACTAGTAAGGAGGCAGACAGCTCCCAGCCAGTTCTGGTTTAGAGCATTTTATTGGTATAATCAATTGCCTTTAAAGAGAGATGAGGGATTGATAAAAACGAAAGAGAAATAAGGTTATCTAGAGTAACATGGAAATATGTCCAAAATACCAAGCTAAGTGAATAAGGAAGGCATAGAACACTGTGTATCCTACTACCCATTCTGGAACAACCAACCACATGTGTTTGCACATGGGGAAGGCCTGGAGGGGACACGAGAAATTCCTCACAGTGGCTCAAGGTGGGGGGATGGTTGGGTGCTGGTGGGGTTAGCGGGGTTAGTGAAAAGGATTTTAACTTTCCATTGTAGACTATCCTCTGCTGTCTTCAGAGTGCTTTATTATAAGCATGAGTTACCTTTACAATTAAAAGAATTTCTAGTTATGAGAGATGGGGAAGAGGGTCCCCATGTTGCCAATTGCAGAATCTTGAAAATGAGAAGCTCCTCGGTTCCCCTTCCCCACTGTGGTGACTGTGGAGTAACTCCATCCTTCTGAAGGTCACGGGTACGGGCTGCGCCTGGCAGGGGCGGGGGCGGGGGAGGCAGGTGTGTATGCCTGTGGGAGCAGACCTGTCCCTGTCGTGCCCCGTGTTCCCCCGGGAGGCAGGCTGGGTGTGTCGCTGTAGCCGCTGCCTGCAGGATGAGGCTGTGGGCTGTCCCCGGGGTGTGCACAGACTGCTGACCCCATCTCCAGGGCCGCTCAGCCATGGCTCACGAGGGCTTGCAGCAGTTCCTGTCCACGGACAAGGGCACCATGTGGAAGTGACAAAGAGGAAGCTGTGGCTCTGGGGAGGGCCGCCTGCTCCTGCACTTTGGGGGATGAAGGGCTCCTGCAAAAGGCTCAGCAGGATGGGCCATGCCCCCTAGTGCAGCCTCGGGGGTCCCCGGAGACCCAGGAGTGGATGAAGTCTTCACTCTGGCTCTCTCTCTCCCTTGTGTCATTGCCCACAGCCAACTGCACCCAACAACTCGCCCTCCCCAGGGCACTTTTCACACAGCACTGAAATGGCCTATTTCTGTGTCCACATCCCACACTGGCCTGCGAGTGTTTTGAAGGCAAGAACACCGTCTTACTCCTCTTTGCTTTCCCGATGCCTGGAATCCTGCAGGCAAACAACAGGGATATAACAGGCACACCCTAAGTTTTGGAGGGAGGGACGGAGGCACGGACGGGGCTAATGCAGGGGAAGCTGACATATTCCCACAAAAATGAACGTGCCTCCAGCCCAAACTCTATCTTGTCGCCTAGATGTGGCCCCGCACACACCAGCCCGCTGCCCCATGAGTGTGGGCCGGAGAGGTGCGTCTTGCTCTGCACACACAACACACCCCAGAGACACTGGGTGTCTGTCCTCACTGGTGCTCCTGGGTGTCCAAGAAGAGAGCAGCCTTATGAAGGCTGGTTTGCAGAGCCCCAGGTGGCGCAGGTCGGCCATGAGCACTGTTGGCCACTACTTATGGGGGGTCACTAAGTGGGAGACATGCGGGACAGGTGCAGGCTGTTGCAGGCTCAGGGCCGGGGAGTCTGCCGGGGTGCTGGCCGGCTCCCGACTCACACCTGTGTCACCGCAAAGCCGAGCTACATAGACTGAGCGCAACGCGAGTCCTGAAACATGGTCTGGGTGAGCCTCGGGAGTCGAGAACCCGGCTTTGGGGACCGAGCCCGGTGAGGGAACAGCGCAGCCACCGCCTGTTCACCTAGGGGGTGATTTGACCGACGACGTTGGTTCTTAACACTCGTGGGAGCTTCCCCAGTATAATCTGAGACTACCCCACACACGGAGGTCAGGGGGAGGCCGAAGGAAGAGGCAGGCTACTCCTGGTCGGTGGGTGAGAGATGGTTTTTGTTTTTGTTTTGTTTTTTAAGATTTTATCTATTTATTTGAAAGAGAGAGAGCACAAGCAGGGAGCGAGAGGAGCAGACTCCCCACTGAGCAAGGAGCCCGATGCAGGACTTGATCCCAGGATCTTGAGATCATTCCCCGAGCCAAAGGCAGGTGCTTCGCCGACTGAGCCAGCCAGGCGCCCCCGGTGTCAGGTTTAATACACAAAGGGAACTTGGATAGAAGGCTCATCTTGGGCAGAGGCAAGGGGAATGGATCCCTACAGCTGCTCACCAGATCTTAACAGTTTCTACAGAGAGAGGCCTTAACTGGGGCCAGTTAAGTAGACTGGGCAGGTGTTCTCAACACCACGTCATTATCTCGGGGCTGCGTCCTTGGAGCCGCCTCTAGGAACAGGAGAGGCAAGCAAGACCCCCCATTCTGAGGACGGGGGAGGGGCCGAGAAGCTTCTGATTGCCTGGGCCTGGCTTGGGTCAACTGGTGGTCACATCTTTTTGAAGACTTCGCCCAGAAGCTGGGCACCGGGGCCCTAAGCATAAGCAGATGACGCTTTCTGCCCAGAGGTAAGCGGACATGTTATTTTAGGACAAATGATTCTATTTAATGACTATGAATGTTTAATGCTTCTCCTCTTGCCAAAAAGAATTGAGACAGCTGCCCACATCTTCAGGGAAGTGGATTTTGATATGTTAGGGAGTTCTGTGTTCTGGAAGGCTTCAGGCTTCTCTCAAAGGCTTTGTGGCCATTTGCATGTGAGATTCCTGTGACCCTGGCTTGAGTCACAGGGTCACAGGGGACAGTGGGGAGTAAAGCAGCCTTGAGCCAAGCAAACTGTGTGAGGCTGAACGGGGGGTGCCCAAGGAGCTGGGGAGGAAACAAACGACTGCTGTGGGCGTCCCTCCTCAGCGGGTCCTACGGTCCTGGCAGAGGGTCACATCACTGAACTGTCCTCTTCAGGGGCCAGAAACTGGCCACCGTGTGGAGAAGCCGTATCTGTTCATTTCACTGCGATGTTATGATCATCCCAGCCCTGAGTTTAGTGACTCCTTTAATATTTTTATTCCCTTCGCTCTTCCTGCCTTTGACGTACCCTGGTGATACAACTGAGGAATCATTCCTTTATTTTGAAAAGCTAGAATTTGCTGGTCACCCATTTCATTTTTTTTTTAATAGTATTTGCTTGTGCATCTGGAGTTGAAGCAAAGATAAAAGCTCCTCTCCCCAGGGCAGTGTATCATCTGCTCATTATTAACAAGTACTTTGAACACGGAGGAGAATCGGGATTTTAGCGTGGGGTTAGTTGGCGATTAGAGCTCCTCTGCTGTATTCTTTTTGTATTATTCATTCACTACTCAAAGATCCACTCCGTGCTTATATGTTGCTTACAGAACCTCATGGCTATTTGTAAAAATTCCTTTTTTTTCGAGCTATAATTGACAGATAACATGATATTAGTTCCAGGTGTCCCCCATCAGGATTTGACGTCTGCACACATGGCGAAGCGATCACCACAGTAACTCTAGATAATAGCCATCACCATACAGAGTTGCATGTTCTCTTCCTTGTGATGAAAACTTGCAACATCTCTTACCAATTTTCAAACGTGCAATACAGTATCGTTGACAATATAGTCAGCATGGTACCCATGACGAGCCCAGGATTTATTTTTTTCATTTAATAAGTGGAAGTTTGCATCTTTTGGCCCCCTTCACAGTTATTTAAATTCCCAACAACATGTATTGTTTGCTCTACAAAACTGTTGTTAGGAGGCATCCACACTCCCGGCGGGGCTGGGCTGGAGGAACCCAGCATGTGCAGGTGCTTACTCACTGTGCCGGGTGCCGGTGCCGGAGAGCCTCGGCTGACATCCAGCGCACCCCTAAGCCAGAAGCACGACAGGACTGGGGAGGCTGTTCTCGAAGCTGGATCGCACGGGTCGTGAGGCCTCTGCCCGACTGAGTCCGTCCATCCCTGGGACAATTCCACCTCTCTACGATCACACTCCAGGGAGCCAGTCTGTCCCACGGCCGTATGTCCTTCTTTATAACGACGGGAATGCCCGCAGGAGGGCAGCCGGCGGAGGGCGGGACCTGTGTGCGCCCCCAGTGAATGTTAACATGTTAACCTCACACACAGGCTTATCTCTGCAAAACAGCTGATGTATCGCTGTCTTGGGCCACCAGCCTTCACTGGGGTTTTGTCCACAAACCTCCTCTCTCTCAGCGACCATGACCTGCATCTAGAGGGCAGCAGCGACACACGGGTTCCAGCCTGAGCAGGTCCAAGAACACTGCCGTGGGCAGCATCTCGAGGGAAGGTGAGCCCAGCCCAGGCTGCGGATCCCTGGCCCGGGTCACGGAATTGCCAGAATTTCTGGATGACCCGCTGAATCCAAGGGGAAAAGCGCTGGCGGAGAGGAGATGCTGGGGTAGGAGGACTGGGAGGACTGGGAGGACTGGGTCTTCATCGGGTCGCAGAAGGCCTGGAGTCTCTGCCCAGCCCTGTTGCAACGCGATCTTGGGCAAGGCCAGCTGTGAGTGCCCTGTTGCAAAGTGACGCTTCCCTGAAGGGGCAGGTGGGCGGGAATTCTCTGTGGGCAGAAAGCGGAACCGAAGCTCTGTCCCTGCGGGTGAAAGTCCAGCCCACGAGCCACCCCGCCTCGGTGTGCCTCCACATGTCACCAAATCAGCCCTGGCCGCAGGGCCACCCCACGGCGGCTGTGACCCAGACTCCCAGGGAAGTGCCCTGGCCTGGGGCCCTCTTTGCCCCGGTGCGTGACCTTTCTGCCCTCCACACAAATCCTAATTTTTGTAAGCAGACCTCACCCGTCGTTTGAAAAACATCATTCTCGGGTCTCAGGCCTAATTTTCAATTTCTGGTATTTTTCCTCTAGGCTCAGTGTAGCTTCTTTTTCCAGACCTCAACTGTGAAAGACCCGTTCTCACACCCAACGCCCTCAGGCTTTGGCCCAGGCCCCTCACCACCCTCCTTGTCAAGCCTCCTTGTCCTCCAGCAGCCCCGGAGCGTATGCGTGCGAGCGTGCGAGCGTGCGAGCGTGTGTGCGTGTGTGTGTCTGTATATGTGTGTGTGTGTGAGACTTTCCCCCATGAGGCAGAAGCCAGTAGATGGAACAACATCCAGTCAGTCAGTCAACAAACATTGATTAGGAACTTCCGTGTGCGTGGCCCAGGGCCAGAGCAGTGAGAAAACAAAATCCCTGTCTTTCCGGTGGGGGACGGCCCGGCAGTCACTGCTGAGAAGAGCAGGGTTTTGAGGCGACCGGACCAGGCAGGGCCACGCCGCTAACACCAGAAAAAGGCGAAGCGGGTCTCGAGCTGACCCAGCCGTGCACACCCATCCCGGGCGGGGCTCGCCTTCTGCTCAGTGCCCGAGGGCCTCGGGTTTCATCTAGGGAAACCTTAGGAAAGCATTGTTTCTCCCACCAGGGTCTGAACGCTGTGAGATCTCCGAGAGTCTTCACATCTGCCTGCAGGCTGCTCTCTTTTAAGGAGAGGTTGGGAGGAGAGAAGATGCGTTTCTTTCCAGGCCTCACAGTCTGGAACTGACTCCAGACATTTGACACCCGGGCAGTGGCGGGGATGCCCCAGGGGGGAAATCAGAGGAAGGTGGATCTGGGGCGGGGGGTGAGAGGAGCTGGACGCGAGCCAGGCCAGGTAAGGTGGGAAGAAGCAGGGACCCGAGGGTCACAGGACCACCAGTAAATGACGTTCCTTGAGTGCCGAGAGGAGGTCAGGCACTCGTCACAGTGGTAGCCCATGGGGGGTGTGGGCATTGCACGGTGAGGAGGCCCCATGTCAGTCCTCCTGTTCATCTCCAGCTGTGTGTCCCCTCGTGAGTTACTTAGCCTCTCTGGGCCTCATTTCACTCATCTGGGAAACACTTCTAATGATGCCTCTTTTAGGGGATGGTAGAGATAATGTCTGGAAGGGAATGGGCACAGGAGAGGCCTTCCATAAATAACGCCCATCTTAGTTACCATACATGCGTACAACGAGTCTGGGAGGTTTATTCCCTCGCAGAAATCTTAGAGATCGTCCAGTCCAGTGGTTCTCGAACTTGGATCAGAACTACCCAAAGACACATTAACACGTACATTTCTGAGCTTTACCCCGCAGAGGTTCTGATTCAGTATGTCTGGGTAGAACCTGAGAATGTGCGTTTCTAATAAGTCCCAGGTGATCCTGATGCTCTTGGTTCGAAGACCACACTCTGAGAAACACTGCGGTACCGACGTTACTGATTTTAGAGGTAAGAGTCCTGAGGCTCAGAGCGTTTGCTCCTCGCCCATGGTCAACAGAATCTAGGCTTCCCAGCTCCTGTCCAGGCGAAGGTTGGAGACAGGAGAGCAAAGTGCCAGGCACCCATGGAGTGCCAGATGCAAGAAGAAGTCAGAGACCAGGCAAAGGGCTCCAGGATGCATCCAAGGTTCTAGTAAGAGGACTGAGATTGACAGGGAGCAAAGGAAGGGAACAGGCCTCAGTGCAGGCCTGAGCCACAGCAGCCTAAGTCTCTGGGCTCAAGGAAGTGTGTGTGAGGATAAGGTGTGGGTGTGCAAGTAGATCAATAATTACACAGATGGTGTGGGTGTGGATGGGAGATGAATGTGTGTCTGTGCATGAGTGTGTAAGTGTGAGTGAGTGTGTTTGAATATGTGAGTCTTGTGTGTCTGTGAGAGAGAATGTATTCATCTTTGGGAATGAGTATGTGAGTGTTCGGGTGTGAGTCTGGGTAATAAGTGTGAGTGAGCAAGAGTATGAGTGAGTGTGTTTGAGATGAGTGTGAGCATTTTGGGTGGGTGAGTATAGAAGGTGTGTGATTTGTGTGTGTATAAGTGTGTGAGGATATGTGTGTGAGTGTGTTTGAATACATGAGTCTGGATGGTGTTTAAGTATGTGAGTTTGTGTGTATGTGAATGGGGGTGTTTCTATGTGAGTTTCTATAGGAGTGAGAGGACGTGTGAATGTGGGTGTACTAGTCCGCTTGGGCTGCCACAAATTACCACAGGCCGAGCAGCTTAAACTATATAAGTTAATTTTCTCACAGATCTGGAGGCAAGAGGTCTGAGATCAAGGTGTTGACCATGTAGGTCAGGAAATATTTTCCTTCTACCCCTCTATGTTCTTCGCTGATACACTAAATTGACATGAGATAGATTAACAGGGAGAAATCAAATTTAACTTTGTATGTGCAGGAGCCCCATAAAAATATGAGACCTTGAGGGAGTCAGACAACTGAGGCTTATTGTGCCATCCTAAGCTGGAGCAGATAGAGGTCTGGGGCTTTGGCGGAGGAGGGGGTGGTCTACGGCACAGACCACGAGAAGAACAGATGCTTGTCGTGCCTTGCAGGTTCGTCTTTCAGGTAAGACCGTTATCTCTGGCCATTGCTGTTATTTGAGGCCAGGACCCCATTTAAATTCTTCTAGGCAATTAAGAGAGAGAGAAAATTTTGTCTCTGAATGTTCTGGGTCTTGACTGCCTTCAGCTCAAAATAATAAAAAAGCAGCACATTCTGAGGTCACATACTCTCCGCCTCAGCAGGTTTGGCTTCTTCTAAGGTCTCTGTCCGTGGCTTTAAGGTGGCCACCTTCCCCTGTGTCTTCACATGGTCATCCCTCTGTGTGTCTGGGCCCTAATCTCATTTTATTATAATGACACCAATTAGAGTGGAGTAACTCCTTTTCTAATGACCTCATTTAACCTTAAATGCCTCTTTTAAAGGTCCTGTGTCCAAACGCTGTCACTTTACTGAGAGTCAAGACTTCAACACAGGAATATCAGGGGGAGAGAGTTGGGCCTGTGACAGTGTGTGTGTGTGTGTGTGTGTCTGTGCCTGTGCTTACAGAAAGTTCCAGAGGACACCCTCATCAGCGGCCTGTCCTTCAGGAGCCCTGGCATGTAAGAAATCTGCCTCATCCTGGGCTTGTGAGTTTATGAGGGAGGCTGAAGAGCTCTGACCTGCCACAGGTTCACGTGATTCTTGTCAGGATTGGAGACGAACTCCTCCTAAGTTCCCGTAGTGTGTCACCTGCGTTAGGTGATGCTTTCCCCCAAGCGCTGCCCCGTGACAGCCTCGCCTTCACAAGCCCGCCCTCGCTCACGTTCCCTGCACAGAAGAACAGTTCGAGAAGTGTGACTGCCCTCCAAGGACACGCTGGTTCTGCCCACACCAGCCCCCGTGGCCTTGCCTCCGTCAGGAAGCACTCCTCACACGCTCTGGTCCTTTGCTTGTCTCCGAGGCCAGATCCCATGATTTTTAAAGCTAGAAAAGATGTTTTCGAGACTCCTTCTAGTTAGGAAAGCTTGTTCTTTCATAGAGAAAGAACTGTTTGTGGGCCTGAGGGGGGATGTGGCAATAATTAATTTCAGGCCTTCTGAAAGGCGTGTTTTCCATTTGGAACGGATTATTACCCAATAGACCATCCTTTATAGGAACCGAACAAAGACTCGCTGACACAATCCCAACTGTTGGCTGTTCCCAGGACAGCTGGACGATTATTCTGCTTCTGGGTACGGCACACACAAAAGCAGGGACCCGAGTATGCAGGGACTCTTCGTTTGAACCGGACAAGTGCTGAGCAACGAGCCACCAGTAAAAGGTCTTGAGGGGTCTCTGGGGCTGCAGTCCTGTCACGAGGGTGGACGGCAGGCCGCAGGCCGGTAAGCATGGGGACTGGCTTACTAGTCCGACTCTGTCACCGGGCCCATGCCATCACTGGCACTCACTAAATGTTTGTTGACCGAATGACTGGCTGAATACTGAAAAATTCGAAGTAAAGGGAGGAAAAGAGAAAGCTGGAGAGATGTGATCACAGCCTTCCTTCTGGAAGGGTCACTGCCATGGTGACCCTTCCTTTCAGAAAAGCTTTTGGACAGGACACATGTCAGTCTACCTAAACTCCTTACGGAGCGCCCATTGTATGCAGAGCCCTGGAAGGGAATCAAAAGAGCTGTTCTCAAGAATTTTTATTTCCTGCTTCTGTGCTAGATTTAAAAAAACCATAATTGTAACTCTAGACATGAATTAGGGTTCTCCGGAGAAACAGAACCATTAGGAATATCGACAGGACCCAAAACGAGATTTCTTTTCCAGTTTACCAAGATGCAATTGGCATATGACATTGTCTAAGTTTAAGATGTACAACATAGAGGTGTTTCAGAAAAAGGTTTATCCTGAGGGACCGGCTCAGCAGTTACGGAGGCTGAGAAGTCCTACCGCCGGCTGTCTGCTGGCTGGAGGCCCAGGAAAGCCCATGGGGTCATCCCAGTCCAAAGCCGAAGGCCTGAGATCCAGGGGAGACAATAGTGTAAGTACCAGTCCAAGTCTGAAGGCCTGAGAGCCGGGAGCACTGATGGCCAAGGGCAGGAACAGATGAACTCCCAGCTCAGGAGGAGACAATTCACCCTTCCTTTGCCTTTCTGTTCTCTTCAGGCCCTCATGGACGAATGATGCCCATGGGCATTGGTGAGGCCATCGTTACTCAGTCTACTGATTGAAACGCTAATCTCTTTAGGAAAGGATCTCAGAGATACCTCCAGAATAATGTTTAACCAGCCCTCTATTCACCCCTTAGCCCATTAGGCAGGCACATAAAATTAACCATCACAAGACATGAGGAAAAGGACTGGATGGAAAATAAAAAAATAATGGTCATTGATCATACTGAGGTCGTGGGAATATGGCTAACTTCATTTCTTCGTCCTAACTTTCTATGTCATTTTTTGGCTTTTACCGTCAAAATAGGCTTTTTAAAGTGTGTGAAATGTCTGTGTTGTGGTCACTGCAGTCAGCTTGGACCAGGAGTGCCTCCCTGCAACCCCCTAGAGCCAGGATGGGGGCTCAGTAGCACATGGGGGACGACCCCAACAGGGGCAAACCCCAACCATTCTCGGGGCAGAGTAGGGCCCAGATGTGCACAGAGTGTTCTCTACACCCTCTGCCCCAATAACCTGAAAATCTGCCTCCATTTTTCGCTCTTCTCTGTCATATTTTCCCACTCATTCTTTCATTCAGCCGATCTTTGTTCAGTCGCACCCTATGAACCATGAGCTACCCCAGGCCCTGGGCAAAACAGACTGAGAATCAGGCCCTAGGCGCCCAGCTTTGGCTTCTAGAAGAGGTAGATATTTAAACAAATATGGAAACAGGAACAATGCTGTGACATCAGAGCTCGGGGCTGGGAACCTGAGCTGAAAGAAAGGGAGGCTTCATGGAGGAGGTGATGCATTTGAGGTGAGTCTCAAAGAAAACGTAGCAGATAAATAGTTCCAAAGACTTTCTGTGAGGCGGGAACTATGCCAGGAAGGCATGGAGGATTCAGCTGCTGTTGCCTCATGGGGGGCAATGGATGTTGTTTATAGGAAGTGGCTGTGAGGACATGAGCCCAGGCTCATCTGCAAAGGAGTGTGGACTTATCCTACGGGCAATGGCTTGCTTGGGTCTAAAAGCAGAGTGGGGACATAGTAACTGGCTATTTAGCAAGAGAATTCTGGGGCCATCAGAAGGGTGGGGAAGCCAGGTACCGGGCTAGAAGAGCAGAGAGAAGGCCGGGGCAGAGGGTCGATGAAGGTCTGATCTAAGGACCCAGCAGTGGCTGTTAACAAGCTACTGTATTACTGTGACTTTCCCATCAGTCAGGTGGGAGGGGGAACCCAGCAGATGCAGGCCATCTCCTCTAGTATGAACATACTCCCGACGCCAGGATACCCTCTTAGGTCCTTATGGACCCCTCTGTTTCTGCCGCTGACGCTATGCCTACAGGGTCCCTGGCTGCCCTCCTGCCCTTGTGCCTGGAAGGCAATCTCCAAAGCCCAGGGTTGGGCTCACCTCTTCCGTGAAGCCCACCAGGGAGACCACTCTCCCTCCTCTGATTGTCATGGCATTGATGTCCACACTCTTTCATCCTGGTTTTGCACGATAGTTACACCTTCTGAAAATGTGTCACATCTCAGAGTACAGACGAAGCTCTTTGTGGGGAAGACAACATGATCTAAAGCCTGTCTGGGCCTCAAGGTGCCGGCACGGTAAGCCGGCCTAACCGACAGCAATAGATGATTGAGTGACTGACGGATTGTCACCTGTCACTCTGCTGTCCTCAGTGCTATTTGTGGACAGATGGGGGAGTGGGGGGTGGTTTGTGAGAACAGGCACTGGGCGGGAAGCCAGAAGCCTCTGCACTTACCGTAAACTCACAACCTCGGGCCACTTCACATCTCTGGACTTACTTCCTCATCAACGAAAAAGCGAAGGCAGATCTGTAATCGCTAACTTCTTGTCCCTTTTCACTGACAACAGAATCCCCTTCCAAATGTGGGCTTATTAGAGACAATAGGTGGAAGTGAATCTGCTTTGCACCAAACCCTCCTCTCCCTCTCCTCCCTCCCTCCTCCTTCTCTCGGATCCGTAGCAGACTTAGAAAAACAGCTGCTACACTGCCAGCCTCGGTGGTTTCCTGCAAGACTCAAAGGCCTCCAGGCTCCAGGATGGCACAAGTGACCTGCGGGACAGCTCTAGGTCTGCGCACAGCTCTCGTCTGTTATGCTGTGGCTGGGTCTATGCTGGGGCCTTGGTCAAGCCCGTGCTACCTAACTATAGAGAAACAGTTACTGCAAAATTTCCCGAGGAAACCGAAGCCAGGGTTTGGTTTCCACTTCGATTGAGCAACTTCCTTCCAGGCACTCAGGCTCCTCAACAAAGTGTTCTCTTTCAACAGGGACAAGTCCGGCAACACACAGGGGTTGTGATTGTACGTGTGACATACATACACACACGCACTGTCGGGAGGAAGCCGGGCCCATGGTTACTCTCTTGTGGGGGACGTTTATCGAAGTTTGGCCACCTTAAAACTCTTAAGAACCTGGGCTAGGTTGAGTCATGTTGATGGGCAAGGTGGAGGCAAGGGACAGTGAAGGATGTGATGGCAGATTTAAGCTAATGAGGGTCACAGCAAATCCCAGAGGACAGTTCACGTCCCATAGGCAGCCACCTAAAAGTAGTTTAAATCCACGCTGAAGTGGTCCAAGACTCTCATGAAGAAACCTCCCTTTCAAAGTAGTGTCTTCTCTGCAGGACAGCTGAGGCTCGAGGTCCCCCACCAACCCAGCTGCTAGGCCCCCGCCTGGCCCCAAGCACCCCGGGCAGGACCCTCCACCAGCCTCGCCTGGCCCTGAGAAGGAACAGGAAACCCTTGGCCAACCTGGTCGCCTCAAAAAGGCCTAAATTCCTGGGTTTGCTTTTTTCTGACCTGTTCCTAGTTATGTTTGGGCTAGTTCGGGCTGAGGGACTACAGGCGCTCCTTTCAGGTTTCCCCTTTCTGTGGGTACCTTGATCCCAAACTTCCCAAACCCCACTGCCTACTGGTTACCACTTTTGCCAAATCTTGACTTCCGGGTCGCTAATCCATTTCCAGGCTGCTAATCGAGTCTGTGTCTCTCTCTCTCCCTGTCTGTCTCTGTCTCTCTGTCTGACTCTCGCTCTATATATGTTCAATCTCCACAAATAACTTCCAGCTTCAGCCTTTTCTGTCCCTAAAGGAACAACTGTAGTCAAAGATAGCCCACTGACCCTATCTACCTCTGAACAGCACAGTTCCTGTGCTCGCCTCTCGGGTGCTTGTCATAGGGACTCTTGGGAACTGTGTCATCTCCAACAGAAATGACCTGCAGAGTCATGGTGGTTAGTGTAGACAGGCAGAGGGCGGTGTTATTGTACATGTTTATGGGGGATTCGGCCCAAAGGACCCCTCGGTACTGTGATGGAGTGTGTGTGTGTGTGTGTGTCTAGAGAGAGACAGACAGAGATGGAGACAGAGTTGAGCGTTCTTACCAAGGGGCTTCTGTCAGCATAGATGGGACCCAAAGCGAATGAGCTGTTCGTTCAGTATATGTGCTGCCGGAGCGAGCACAAGCTGTTTGCTCATAGGACAGACGAAATATGGCCTTCCTTTGGCATTCCCTGCAGGCGACGGCAGCTCTGGTTCTGGACATTTACCCCACGATCCGGGAAGGGCCTTGGAAGCGAAGGTGGTCAGGAGAACCGCCCAGCGCTCTGCAGTGGATTCTGGTCATTCCGTGGGAGGTCCCCCTGCTCTACGTGCATTTCACATGTGACGATTTCCCTGTCTCAAGCCGGCTTCGTCTCTGCGGTCACTCATTTCCGTCTAATCACCTTTGGGCACCAATACAATTTAGGAGTAACCACCGGACAGGCCCAGGTTCCAAAAAGCTCCACACGATGATATGTTTATCGTGCTCCAAACACTTTTTTGGGCCCTTAACATGCTCTACCTCATTTAACCCCGGAAGGGTGCTTTTATAACCCTCATTTTTTTTGTTTGTTTGTTTGTTTTTTTAAGTAAACTCTACACCCAACATGGGGCTTGAACTCATGACCCCAAGATCAAGAGTCACATGCTCTATTGACCGAGAGAGCCAGGCACCTCATGTAAACCTTATTTTTAAAAAATCACTTTTGGCAGCTGAGGCTAGTAGCCTGCCCATGGCCACCCCGTCATGATGAGGGTGGGATTGGGAGTCTCCGCTGCAGTCCCCACCGGCGGAGGAAGGAGTTCTTGGAGCCGACCCGCCCAGCTTCAGTCCCCACTCGTCGCACGCCAGCTGCGAGTCTTGGGTGAGTTTCCGCACCTGTGGCGCGGGGCACTAACAATAAATGATACTTATTCTCGGGGCCGTAAGGGGCTCATCGTCATGTGGCTCATCCACCCTGCCTCGTGTTTACGAACACCAAGACAGACTGACAAATGTTTAATCTGAAAACGACAAGTTCAATGAACTCTATACAGCCTCCAGGTCCTCCGAGTACTAATGTTTTGCCGCCTTTTAAAATCTTTTCCTCCTCTGTGTACATGCTATCGTTACAGATATTTTTGTGGGACCATCTGAGAAGTGAATTGCAGTAATTGTAGTATTTTGCCCCTTGCTTCTAGGAATTGGGAGATATAGCTATCTATATAGATATAGCTAGCTAGATAGCTATATCTCCCAATTCCTGGGTTCACTTTCTTCTGACCTGCTCCTTGTTATGTTTGTACTAGTTTTGGTTGGTGGACTACAAGAGCTAGTTTCAGATTTCAGTTTCTAGATATATGTAAATACACACACACACAGATATATACATATATAAGTAAATTGACTACGCACACACACGTCTAAAGCGACAATACAATTGTCGTATTCAGGAAATTCAGCATCAATACAACATATGATCTACTATAGAGCCCATATTCAAATTTCACCAATCAACCCAATACTACCTTTTAGAGAAATTGCTTTTCCCTATTCCAGGAGCCAACCCAGCATCACACTTTGTCCGCAGTTTCGTGCCGCGCTCATCTCCTTCACTCTGGGATAGGCTCTTCAGCCTTGCTGTGTCACTCATGTCAAACCACACAGGGCTTCTAGAACGCCCCTCGCCTGGGCCTGTCTGATTGGTTCCTTGGGATTAGGTTCAGATGACGCACTTTGGGCAGAACCGCTACATAATGTTATGTCCTTTGTGCATCACGCAGAAAGGGACATGATGTTCGTTTGAATTTGTGGGGAGATACCAGGGCACTATATATATCCTGTTCCTCTCAAATTTGCACCCAGGGGTTTCTAGCACAGACCAGAAAGCGACACATTCCACGACACAGGCACCCAGTCTGCGCCTGGCTGCCCACGTCCGCCCACGTCCTGCTGTGGGTACCCCTGCGTTGTCCCCCTTCTCCCCCACTGTGAGGACAGGGTCGGCTCCCCATGCCTCCTCCTCACCCTTCCCCGCCTGTCACAGAAGTTTGGACAGAGAGGGACTCCATAAATACTTGTTAAATCTAAATAAATGTTAAACATGCGTGATCAGAGGTCCTGGGTATCTGGTCAGGATTAATGTCTCAATCATGGTGACGTAAAGAAAGATTTCATTTATACTGAATTGAAGTGAGGCTCAAGGAACACAAACATTCTTTGTTTCATCTGCCTGTGGGGGACTCCGACAAGGAACTTGGAGTGGAATGAATGTAAAAAAGAAGGAGGGAAGGAGAGACAGAGAGAGGGTGGGGGAAGGAGTGAGAGGGGAAGGCAGGGAGCGGGAGGGAAGGAAGGGCTGGGGGTGGGGGAAGGGAGGACTCAGTAGGAACGCACCTCCTGACCCAGCCACTCTCCTCCGTGCTGGGTTTACAGCAGCAGAGTAAGAGACCACCTGCGTGTCCTTCACCGGAGAAAAAGCACATTGTGGTGGATGTGGATTCATTCATTTAGTCAACAAATATTTACTGAGAACCTCTGCGGCCTGGCACAGTTCTATTTGTGGAGGCTATAAAGCAACGTCCCTACCTTGAAGGAACACACACTTGAGTGACGGCTAGCTGACAATGCACAACTATCCCCCACGTGCACACACCCGTGGGACCACACTTACACTCATACATACACATCGGGGTGCAGAGAGAGGCACAGAGGTACAACACCCTGGGCTGCCAGAAGCAATAAGCGAGATTCGAAAACCGAAGAAAACTTAAGAACACAGTCAGCTGAGAGAAGGCAACAGAGGGGACGCCGCAGTCCCATCTGTAGAACTTAGTGTCACACATATACTCACACACGTATACCCCATGCACGGGCAGGAGTGCACATTTACCTCAGGACAGGTACGGACTCGTGTAAGTGTGGAAGCCACACGGCGAGGACGGAAGTCGGCAGGGGATAGATGGGAAAGACGGACATGAAACAGACAAGCTCCACCCAGATGAAGGACAGGAGGCCGGGGACCAGGGTGTCTGAATGTACCGAGGCCAAAAGCCCCGGAAGGGAGACTCTGTCACCAAGGACAAGGAAATGGACACCTTCCCCCTCCTCCCCACATTCTGGAACCAGGGTGGCCTGCAGTCTTTGTGCTTCTCCCTTTGTCTGTGCTGCTCAGCGCCCTGGGGAGCAGCAGGAGTGAGCATGGTAACAGAAGGAGGGGCCAATGGCTCCACTTGGGAAAGCTCAGTTTTCCCCTCTGTGAAATGGGAATGATAAGAGCAACCATTTTTGGCCCCCGGGACCCGAGGCCTGTAAAGCTCTCATCACAAGACCTGGCTCACAGTGCATTCTTGGAAATTCTTTATTAACGTCCTTATCTTTTGCTGCCGTGAAAAGATTGCCAAACCCGCTGGGTGCCAGAGCCTATTCGGAAGACGGCTGATAAAAGTCTGGTAACTTTTGCCAAATGATGCCTGTGGCTTTCACTTTCTAAACACGGCAAACTTGACCCTTCTTGGTCAGTTCCCGGGATCGGGGGCTAGAGATCACTCTGGTACAAACCCCACCTGGGCGTGTTCTTGTGGAAGAACCAGAGGAAACCCAACACGGCCCTGCTGATCTGTCTGAGAACGTATCAGATTGCTCGTGTTTAGTTTTCAACGGACTGTGCTCAAGATGGATTGTTTTTTCTAGAAATTTGCTGTGGGATCCCACAAGTGACCGGGCCAGAGCCGCAGGAAGAAGCGGTGTGTGTGAATGCGGGTGTGCCAGCTTACTGCAGGTGCTTGCTGAGTTTCCATCCGTTTGTTGTATGGCCCCAAATCTCATGTTATGGCACCGGCACTCAACCCTCTGCTCAGACCGGCGTTTATGCCTGAAGTTGGCAGGGTAGCTCTGGCAGGAATTATGAGCACTGTTTGGAAATCTGTCCTTATCAGAGGCTCCAGGTTGCAGCATGGCGGTAATTACAGGCCGACCCAGAGTTTCACCAGAACAAAGGGTGGGGCAGCTCTTTTTGGCTGAGATTACAGAGCTGTCACGAGTGCTCAGCCCACTGAGTGGTTGGAGAACAGAGAGAAGGGTCCCCTGGGAGGACAGGGGGAGGACAGGGACACGCAGCTGTAAGTCCCAGGCAGCTGCATTTCTGCCCTCAAAAACACAAGTCGACAAGCACAACACTTGGGATTGACTCCTCAGAGGTCCGCAGAAGGTGCTGGACGGCGAACTCCTTGTGGTCAGGGACTGTGACTAATGGACCTTGTTCTCCCAGAGGCTGACACAAGACGTGTCTCAAAGCAGCCATTCAGTGTTTGCAAAATAGAGTCAAGGGTTGAGGGAATTTGATTAAAGCTAAAAACAAAGGTAGCTGTCATATCTTTTTGCAGGGCTGCTGTCAAAATGAATACCAGCTCTTATGTACAGAAGGGCACCTAACCACCACCTTATCAGCTTCTAAGATCTTTTTTCCCTTTAGAAATGCCAACTGCAGTGTCTCCCTGGGTGCAATTACCAGGAATGTTCTCGCCAGTTCAACCCTATATTCCTGTTTGCATCAATGGAATAGCGTGTATGCACCTGCCAAATGCTCTAATTCTCCGTTCCCACACTCACCAAAGCCAGGTCACTGGAGCATCTCTGATCTACAACTGCTGGCTCCCGCTGGGAGCAGGGCAGTGGGGTGGGTGGGGGGAGGAGTGGCAGTTGGGGAAGGGGAAGAGGAAAGGCTCCTTCTCTCTCCTGCCTCCTGGGGTCCAGTCTTTTCCTTAAACCTGCAGAGCCGGACCCACACACACATAAAGAAAGAAGAAACGGAGGTTCATTTTGCTCTCTGATGTCTCGCATCTGGTCTTCCCGATCATTTCAAGGTGTCTTCTTCTTCCAAGCAGCTGCCGACCAACCGCAGTCCGTGCTGGGCAGACAGGAGTCTCATGAACCCACACTCTCACCTTTCCCTGCGGACTCCCTTACTAGGCCATTTACTGTGAACACCTCTTTGTTTAGAACGAGCGCTTGTCTCTGCTACCTGAATCACAGATGAGTACAAATATATGATGGCGCATGGAAAATTTCCCTCAGTCTCCCCAGCCTTCTGAGCCAGTTTAGAGCCAAAGAAGTTCTCTCCCTCCCTGGATACACTACATCTATCAGAGCAAGTTCCTCTTCTTAGTCAGTGTCTTACAGACAACGGTAATGGAGTTGATCTTCTCAGTTCTGGAAAGAACCCGCTGAAAAGCTAGGACTCCAGCTCAGAACCAGGAGGACAGCTTTTCCCTTTACTCCTCATCAAATTCATCACTAGGTATCAGAGGAGATTTAGAATTGACAGGTGTAGTGGTTTCTTGATCAAAGAGCGGTGTCTGGCTGTGCATGTCCTGGCACCAGCGCCCACGCAGAGGATCTGGTGAAGAGCGTGGTGCTGAAGGGGGGTAACGTGGTTTGAATGGCGCTCTGCTGTGGCCATCTGCGTTGCCTTGAGCAGAACCGAGAACCGCTCTGGGCTGTCTGCACTGGGAGACGGTCTAGCCGAGCAGTTAGGGCCTGGCCTTCATGCCAAAGTGCCGGGGTTCAAATCCTGGTTCTGTGTTCTCTTTTTTAGCAACTTAACATCATGCACCTTGGACCCAGTTGTCATGATTATAAAAGGAGAATAGTAATTGTACCTATTTATAGACTAGTCCTGAGGATTCAACGATTTAATTTACATAAAGCTCGTAGAAGAACCCTGGGGACCAGGGCAATGGCTCAGAAAAAGAAAAAAAGAGTTGACACTATGGATAAAATGGGGCTCATGTTGCCCACCTTACGGGAGAGTCTTAGGAACGAAGAGCCCCAGCTCCGTATCGGGCGCCCACCAGGCCCTCAGTTGTGCCTCAGTCCCTCCCTTTCCGACGCTGGGGCACCCAGACACTTACTTACGTGAGCACACGTGGGAGCTGTGAAAGAAGAAAAGCAGGAAGCAGATGCCGTGGGTGATGGTGTGTTGGAGCACATGGGAGGTGGGAGTGTTGTTACCCACAGCGGCCTAGGACCCACAAGGTTCCCTGTCCTCTCTGCCATCCCTCTGCCTCCAGCTTGTCGCTCAGCAGGGCAGGCCCCTCGGAGGCACTGGACCAGACTCTCTCTCTCTTTGTTGAACCTCTCTCCGGAGGCTGCTGGATCAATATGGTGGCCCCCAGCACAAGCCCAAGACTCTGGGACAGTCTACGGTTCATCTGAAGAATCATCCATCTTCCAGAGCAAGCTTTGGCAAACTTCTTAAAGAGCCCCAGAGGAGGGGCGCCTGGTTGACTCAGCCTGTTAAGCGTCTGCCTTCAGCTCAGGTCGTAATCCCAGGTTCCTGAGATCGAGTCCCACGTTAGGCTCGGTGTTCAGCAAGGAGCCTGCCTCTCCCTCTGCCTCTCTCTCTCTCTGTATCTCATGAACAAATTAAAAAAAAAAAAAAAAAAGAACCACAGAAGAAACCTTTACTACTTTGTGACCATTTGCCCATATGCTCTCTGTCACCATCACTTGATTCTGCCTTGGAGTTCCAAATCACCAAGGACAATACCTACACGAATGGGCATTTACCAGGAAAAGTTTATTTAGGGGCACGGAAATTTCAACTGCATTTCATTTCCACGGCGCACGAAATGCATGTCTTCTTTTGATTTTTTTCTCAGCCATTAGAAAATCTGAAAACCATTCTTAGTTCACAAGCCACACAGAAACAGGCACGGGGCTGGACTTGGCAAAGAAGCCCTAGTTTGCCAATCCCTGCAAATCTCTTTCCTGGTTTAGAGGATTTCCTTTGGATGGCTAGACACTGTTATTTTTTTTTCTTTTAATGTGATGCTCAACTTACCGTTACCCTTGTAGGCTCACCCCAATGTATGTGGGGGGTCTTCTTAAGTGGATGTGGTTTGTGTATCTGTGAACAGTGTATGCCAAGGACTCCTGTGCAATTTTCTTCTCTTCATTCCATTTTTCTGGATCTGTGTCTGGTGGACACCCATTAATTAACTGATTATGATAAAGTACATGTAGGATAAAAACCACCAGTCTAACCATTGTGACAGGCAGGAAGTACGTTCACCAACTCTCTCCAGTCCCAAAACGTTTTATTCATGCCGCTGTTAATTTATTCTTTCTCCCCTCTGAAGTTATGTGTCCAATGCCTAGAGGAGAGGGCTCCCCTTGCAAGTAATGGTCACCTCCGCATAAACATGGCAATGACCCTGCCTTCCTGGAGTTAGAGTCGGAGAGGGAAACTAAAACAGCGAGTCTGATTTTCAGGAAAATAACAGCTGTCTAATTTATCTTAATATTTTGTCTTGATTTTTCTCTTATTCTAATATCATTTTAAAACATGCAGTTATAAACATCATGATTTTGTAGGTTTGGGGTTTCAAGATCTGTCCAAACAATGAATTATTTTCTCCTAAAATAGCTAGAACTTCTTTCTCCTAAAATAGCAAGAACTAGTTCCTCTTTCTTGGTGGAGAGTGGAACCCCTAGACGATGCAGGGACCAAACCCAACAGTGGCCGGTTGGCATGAGGGAGAGTACATGTGCATACAGTTTCCTCATTCTTTTTTGATACACATAGACGGCTTTGGTATGTCATGAAAACAACATAAGAAATGGCCTGAGCTATTACTGACTCTCTGTGGGAGATCTTGGCACTACGATGTGTAAGACAATTTTCCATTGAACACAGGGAAAGACCTAGCAGGTGTCTTTCACAGTCTTGAGCTGTTTGTCTCAATATCTGATTTCTCTGAACCGGACATCATCAGCCATCAGTCAGTGGACCGTGAAGGCTCCCCAACCTTATTTTGGAACCAAATCCCACTGAGTATGTAAAACTGAGTTACAGTTTTGCTAGAGCAGGGCTTTGACCCAGCCTTCCATCAAAAATCTTTTTAGGTGTGTTTTTGCTCACAGAGCCTTTCTTTCTTATCTTTTCTTTGTTTTTTTTTTTTTTTTAGATTTTATTTATTTATTTAAGAAAGATATTGAGAGAGAGAAGGTGAGAGGTGGGGAGAGGGAGAAGCAGACTCCCCGCTGAGCAGGGAGCCCGATGTGGGGCTTGATCCCAGGACCCTGGGATCACAACCTGAGTAGAAGGCAGATGCTTCACCGACTGAGCCGCCCAAGAGCCCCTCGTAGAGGCTCTTACCTGCCAATTCAAACATTGGGGAAAATGTGCTACGGGTCATGCTCCTGGCACTCCCAGCTGATGGTCTTCAAACTAGCCTCCCAATTCCTGTTTCTTTGCAGAACAGAGAAATGTACTTTAGGAATTTAGTGACTTGGCAAATCTGCGGGGTGGGCAGGGTTAGGGAAGGGAGCTTGAGATCTGCACACAGGTGATCTCAGTGCCCTGTCACAAGCAGACGTGGGGGAGCCCAGTCTCCCCCATACAGGTGACAGATTTCTCAGAATGGAGTTTATAGCTTCCCTAACACATTATTTTCCCCCCAAATAAATATTGACTGAAAAGTTGTCTTCATAGTCAGTGTTTTATAGATTCTATATACACAAATGTGTACACATATATGCAAATATTTGTATATACGTATATGCATATACACACACATATCCATATACACGCAAGCACATATGCATACATATGTACATACAGAGAGCTAAAGGACTGAGGTGTCACCTCTGAGCTAGATCTGTGGGCTACTAGCCTCAACAATTAGATCATCTTTTTTTTTTCCCTCCAGAAGGAGAGGAGATAACACATTCCTTCGATTCCTGAATTTGATGGAAGCAGGTATTTTCCCCGTGACCTGTTCTCAGGCAGGAGTGTTCAACATCAGAGCAGGAATCCAATTACCACGTTGCCACTCTTCTACCCGTCAGCGGTGCTGTACTCATGACAGAAAGGAAATAGACCCTTCAGAAGAGATGAGAGGCCTTTGATCTCTGGCGCCAAGACTGCACGGGAAACATGAGGAAAGTAACGAATGTGGCCAGCAGCACCCCGCCTCCTGGGGACTATTTGTACCGTTGCGACCGTTCTTGTGCCCTAGTCTAAATTAGAGCAGAACAGTAATCTTTGGCTGGGACAGGCTGAAGAATTTTGATATAGGAAGTCCCTGTGATTGAATTTTTGGGCAGAAGCCTTGAGGGACCTTTGCTCTGTCTTTGAGGCTGACTTGCCTGGCCCATGCTATGTCATTGACAAAGCCCTGAAGGGTTTTTAGCTGATAAAATGAAAGACTCAGCATTAGGGTGACTTTAGTGGGCGCTCTCAGAGCTGTTTTTCCCCAGTGCAGATGTCACCCCGAGGTGCCCAACAGCTTCTGCTCTAACACATGTAGCTCGGAGCTCACTGCCTTCCCTCCCCATGAAGCTAGCACACAGGGTTAGCCTCCCTGGAGAGTGACCTGCACAGTTGTGCAGGATGTGCACTCAGCAAAAGCCTGTGTTCATTTGCATGCTCTCCTGCTGTCTTGCAGTGCTCAAGTTTTGAGCAAAGAGGCTCTGCATTTTCATTTTGCACTGGGCCTGACAAACTGTATCTGGTTGTGCCCGCATACATAAGCTACCTTACTACAACACCCACAGCCTGTCTGTGCCAGTGTTCAGCAATGATCTAGAACCCTCTCCCCGGCAGCCCATCTGAATCACTCAGAGAGCGTGTTTGCCCACGTGTTCTGTGGCTGCCCCTCAGACCACCAAATCAGAGGCTCTGGGAGAAGCCCCTGGAGTCTGTGTATCTCAACAACTCAGCAGACTGAACCACATTTGGAAACTGCTACCCTAAAGGCAAGCCACCCAGACATAAACCTCATAAACGGTCCCTCAGTGGGCATCAATCCATTACCTGCATTAGGGTCGGTAGGTATTATTATCGCAATTTTATAGGAATAACCAAGAGACTGTGTGACTTGTCCAAGAGATAGAATGGGGCCAGGACTCAGTGTGTTTGCCTTCTGAGGGCTTCTCTTTCCACTGTCCACGGTACTGTCCCCGTGTGCACCTGTGTGCATGTGTGTTGGTGAGGGTAGGCAAGATCTATGAGCCTTCAGCACCTGCTTGCTGTTCCACATTCTAGACCATAACCTTGGAACCAGCCTGAGCACACAGGCCACATCCAGGCATCACCTGCTAGAAGCCACCTCTCACCGGCCTCCCCCACCCGAACCACTCCCTACTCTGCTCTCTTGTGATCTTGCCACAGAGCTGTGTGGAACTGTCAGGTGCTCATTTGCTCCCCTGTCTTTTCCCCATCATACTCTGGGCTGAGGTGGCCACCGTGCTGGGACATGGGCACTTGAATTGGATGGGGACAGACCCAGGTTAACCCCTCAGTTTGGCTGGCGTGTGAGTTTGCTAGGACTGCCATACAAAGTGCCACAGACTGCGTGGCTTTGAACAACATAAACATATTGTCTCATGGTGCTGAAGGTCAGAGAGCTGAAATCAGTTGTTGGCAGGTTTGGCTCCTAACGAGGGCTGGGAGGAGCATCTCCCCTCACTTATGTAGTGGCGGCAACCTTCGGCATTCCTTGCCTCATAGAGGCTCATCCCAATTCCCTCTTTGTCTTCATGGGGTGCTCTCCCTAGGTGCATGTCTGGGTCCAAATTTCCCTTTTTTTATAAGGACACCAGTCAAATCAGATTAGGGCCGACTCTGATGATTTCATCTTAACCTGATTGCTTCTGGAAAGATCCTGTCTCCAAAAAGGTCACGCTCTGTGGGACTAGAGGTTAGGACACCAGCATAATCTTTTGTAGGGGGTGGGGGTGAAGTTGGAGTGGGGAACGACACAGTTCAACCCATAATAGCCAGTAACTGGATTCATGACTTTGAGCAAGTAATCGAGACTCACAGAATCTCAATTTATCTGTGAAATCTGGATTTTAAAAATACCTATTAAAATTACCACACATTTTTTCTTAATTTTTATCAGATTACATATGACACTTAATATTTTTTCCTTTTTAAAGGTGAAGTACAGAATGATGGAGTTAGTGCTTTAATCTGGGTTCAAAGAGATGCGCGGAGAGATGGGCTACTCACCGTCCCGTCTGCTTGCATGTGTGTGGCGCATGCGCGCCCAGGTGTGCCTCAAAGGCTGGGACTATTTAAATCCTCCAACCGTCAGAGCCCGAGGCAGACCAATGGAGAACACGTATCACACATATATGATGACTTCAAGTTTTCACTCAAATGCAAGGGAATGTCAGCAATACAATCAAGAAGGAGGCGCTTTTGGGGGCACCTAGAATCAGCCTTGTCATTTTCTCCATAGTTAGCAGCATGCTCCCCAGACTTCCTGATCAGACCTATTGAAAGCATAGACCCTCTCTCCACAGAGTCAGGCCTGGTTCGCCTGGGCAGGGTCAGAGGACCTGCATTTTACCGGCTCCTGGGGTGAGCCTTATCGGGCAAGTCTGGGAACACAGGCATGGTGGGACCTGACTCCTCACCTTGGCTTCCCCTGCTGCAGACCAGCCGGGTTGAAGTCATTGAACCTGGGGTAACCTCCGTTTCCTCAACTTTGACCTTGTGCTTGACTTCGAGTTGAGATCTTCAAGTCCTTTCCAGCTTGCAGATGCCATCCCTGTCCGTGTTGGCTCAGACTTGTCTACACTGCTCCTTGAACTCTGTTGGCTCTCCTTCCACGTCCACCTGTCCTCCCACCTGCCGGAGAGGTGGCTGTTCTGTGCTCAGCAGGTGTCTAGCCAGGCTGACCCGCTGACGAACCTGTTCAAATGGGGAGAAGGGTAGCTGGCCAGGGGATTTAGTACAGGAGCCAAACGACCTCAGCACTGTTCTTCTCCCTGACCGCAGAGAGACAGACCAGCTGGTTCTGCCTTTCAAGATACTTTGCCGACCAGCTGGTTTTAGGCTCACCTTTTATTGTGGCTGCTTTGTGAACTTTGTTAGGAAATGTGCTGGGCTGTGTAAATGCCCTTGGCAGACTCTGTGTTTTAGGATGAGCTGATTATTTTCTTGACTTTGTTTTGTTTCCTTGGACAAGAGGACAAGAGAACCCTCTACTGTGCCGGGGGAGGGGCAGGTCCACAATGCCGCAGCCACTCTGGAAAACAGTTGGGCAGTTCATTGAAGTGTTCGACCTGGAGTTACCTCTGACCCTAGGGCATGGAAAGCAAACACCCACACAGAAACGTGTGTGTGAATATTCATAACAGCCGTGAGTGGAAACCACCCAAATGCCCATTGGCGAGGATGGGCTGAGTTGTGGTACATCAACACCAGGGAATAGTCTTCGACCATAAAAAAAGAACGGGGTCCTGTTCTATGCTACACCTTACGTGAGCCTCAAATACACAACACGAAGGGAAAGATACCAGATGCGAGAATTCACATGTCGCAGGATTCCTTTCCTATGAAATGTCTGCGGGAGCCACATCCGCCTGGGCGGGGAGGGGAAGCTGGAGCAACCGCGTCATGCCTTCGGGGACATTGTGGGGTGATGAAAAGTTTAGAAACTAGACAGAGGTGATGCTTGCCCAACAGTGTGAGGCATTAAATGGCACTGAGTCATATGCTTCAAAGTGGTTCCTTGTATGCTCTATGAATTTCACATCAGTAAAAATAGAGCAAAGAGTAAGGGAGGGTGTGGCGAGGACAGGAAGGAAGAATGGGACAGAGCACGAGGGAAGAACTAGCATGATGCCCAGAGAGCGTTTTCTTCGTCTTAAGGATAATGTGACCATTGTGTCCCTAAAATAGAACAGAGCCCTCCACTGAGCCCCTCTGAGCGCTGGGAGCTCTAGCCCTTCCTTCCACCAGGAGCAGCTTGGATACAGGAAGTCACAAGACGTGTTGGCCGCCATGAAGTCTACAGCTCGACTGCTGAGGCCCCCCTGGCTTTCTCCCTCATAAGCGCCTCCAGCTCAGTGGACTCTGCTCTGAGATGCACACACAAGGTCCTTCTGGCCCTGAGGTCTGGTCAAGCACCTGGAGGCTCAGTGGACCTGTGAGGTCCCAAGGGAGAGCAAGCCCTTCTGGGCTGCTGAGTCACTAGCCCACATGTAGGGACCCCTTTGTGTCACCTCTTAACTGTGTGCGTCCTCTCTCTCCCAGTGCTTGGCAGGGTGAAGACTGGATCAAACACCAGCTGCCTGGTGGGCGTTCATGTAGGACGTGTTCTACATGAGCCCCTCACCACTGGCTCTGCCGGTCTTCTGTCAGGTTCCTTTCAGAGGGGCCTGGATGAAGATCATGGTTCAGAATGAAGACAGAGTTCTGCAGGATTCATGAACGGGCCAGTCCAGTCCACACCTGCAGGCAGAACCACTGATCTCGGTTGCTTGCCTGGACTCACACCCCCAGGACCACTCTGCTAGGGGTTTGGAGTCTACTGGTAGGCTCTAGCGACCCACCAGCATCACCCTAAAGCCAAGGCTGCTTCCCGGGTCTCTGGCTGAATCTGTGTCCTGCTCACGGGGGCTCAGCACTAACTGACCATCCTTGCATTCGGGGTCTAGACTGACAGGTGCCGCTCCATCTTCGAAGGGCTGAGAAGCTATTTGAAAAGAGGAAGGTGTGACTCCAAAGCCCAGGCCTTGCCACAGTCAGAGTCAGGGTCTCGTGTTGGGAGCCTCGCCATTCCGTGTGCCCGCGGTCCTGTAGAGCCAAGCCGCTGGCGGCGCCCCGTAGACCAGGACCCTGCTGTGTCCGGGGCAGCCAGGCAGCTCCTTCCAGCAGTTCAAGCAGTGCTTGGTGGTTTGAGATCAATGCTCAGCGGGTGACCTTCTTAGCTTTATAGCTAATTGGTCCTGGAGGATCACTGCCGGAGTCCCTGCCCAAAGGGAGAGAAGGGGACGGTCCTCTGAGGAATGAAATCTATCAAGCCCTCTTTAGTAGTCCCCATGAAGAGCCTCTTCTGGGGTTTCTTATTTAAGGTTTTATTTATTTATTTATTTATTTATTTGAAAGAGAGCGAGCACGAGAAGGAGAGCCTGTTCTGGTGCAAAACTCACGGTTCCCTTAGAATCCGTTTGCTGTTGTCTACTTGAGTACTTGACACATGACTTCATTGCTCTCCAGCCTAAGACTTTCACTAAAGCACAAGGCTTTTTAATCAAATAATTAAAATTAGAGGAGCCTGGGTGGCTCGGTCGGTTGGGCATCTGCCTTCCCCTTAGGTCGTGGTCTTGCGGGCCTAGGATCGGGCCTGTGTTGGGCTCCTTGCTCAGTGGGGAGTCTGCTTGTCCCTTTCCCTCTGCCCCCCACCCTACTCATGCTCTCTCTCAAATTAATAAACTCTTTTTAAAAAAAAAGATATTTCCATTTAAAAAAATAATTAAAATTAAATGAAAATGTTAATTCCCATTAAAAAACTCAAATTTCATTTAAAGTTAAATGACCACTGAATTCTGTTTCCTTTAAAAAAAAAAATTGCAGCATGGGGGCCTGAGTGGCTCAGTTGGTTTAGAGTCTGACTCTTGATTTTAGCTTAGGTCATGCTCTCAGGGTCGTGAGACGGAGCCCCGCATCAGGGTCCCTGCTCAGCGGGGAGTCAGCTTCTCTCTCTCCCTCTGCCCCTCCGCCCATTCTCTCTCTCAAATAAATAAATAAAATCTTTAAAAAATACAAACATTTAAAGATGCAGCCTAGCTGTGAGACTGGAGGCCTGACCGTGCCTCCGCACCCCCCCCCCCCAACACCCTGAAACATCATCCCGCCTGGACACCAGCCTCCCACCCCCGGCAGAATCTGTGCCCAGTCTTGTCTCCAGGGCTGGTGCTCATCGCCTCTCGGTCACATGATGCGGCAACTCATGCTTCTTAATCAGGACATCAGATGACTTAGTTGATGCGGCTGTTTTATTTTTATGAAGCTGCTCCCTGGTGAGGCCTGCGCAGAGCTTGTGGGCCTTTTCTTGGCTCCACTTCAAGAGCTCGAGGACTTTCCTGTGCTGAGGTGCCCTCGAGCCAAGACATCTCACGTGAGTCACCACATTAGGTCCTGAACCTACTTCAGAGCGTTCCTCGGTGGGAGGGCTGTCCCTCTGGGGTTGGGGGCTCTGTAAATAGAGCCCTGGAAGGGGAGGCTGACGTCTGGCTTGAATTCCGGCTTTGCCCCTCAGTAGCTGTGCGACGTCCTACAAGTTAGTTAAGTATCTGGTCTCCCATGTCTGCATCCGTCCAAGAGGACTTACGAACAGGAAGCAAAGAGAGAAAGGAAGTCAGGCCACGGACTGGATCACAGGTTCCTTCACACCCAGCCCCTGGGCTTGCTTGTCTGGCGACCTTGGCAGCCCCCTGACCTTCCAGAGCCTCGGGTGTCTGCTTGGGTGAACGGGAGAGACTCAGCCTGACTCTGGGAGCTCTTGCAGAAATTAGAAGAGAAAGTGTACCTACCGCGCCCAGCCCGGGAAGGAATGTTTCTGTTGACTGTAAAATGACGATAAAACACACCATCTATGTCTACCTGGGGGGACTTCCAAAAGGACCCGATTCACAATATATGTGAAAATACACTGTAAACTATAAAGTCACGTAGGATGGTATTAGCACGATTAGAATCTATTTTTTCTTTTAGAACTTTCAAACCTTCAAAAAAGTTGGAAGAAAACAGTGCAATGAAGAACTGACCGTCCTTTCCCTGGATCTGCAGCGTTTGCTCACACTCTTTGTCTATAGCTACCTCGTTCTCTGTCTGTCTGTGGTCTGTCTGTAATTTGTCAAGCAGTTTGAAAGTAAGTTACAGGAGCGCTTGAGTGGCTCAGTTGGTTAAGCGTCTGCCTTCAGCTCAGGTGGTGATCCCAGGGCCCTGGGATAAAGCCCCACCTTGGGCTCCCTACTCAGCAGGGAGCCTGCTTCTCCCTCTGCCTCCCCACTCATGGTCTCTCTTGCTCTGTCTCTCAAATAAATAAATAAATCTTAAAAAAAAACAAAACAAAGTTATGGATATCAGACATCACACGTAACCAATTTAGCAAATACCTCCTAGGAATAACATCATTCTCCTGCATAACTGAGTACATTTATTACCAAGGACCTTAATGTATATACAAGTATATAGCAAATACACAGTCTACACTCCGTGCAATCTACAAATTTCCCCAGTTATCCCCACAACCTCCCTTAGAGGTATTTTTTTTCCTTCCAAAACAGGCTCCCACATTTCATTTGGTTTTATGACTCTTTAATCTGCTGTAATCTAGAACTATGCCACCCAACACAGAAGCCCCTGGCCAGCATGGTCACTGAGCATGGCCAAGGTAGCTGGGCCACTGATTGTACTAAAGACTCAGTACTAAAGACTCTGTGAGTTGTCTCATCAGCAACCCTGGATACGGACTGCATGCTGAAGTGATAGTACACACACTACACTGGACTAAAAAATAGGAAATTAGAATTCTGGATTAAAATGATTAATTAATAATTATTAATGAAAATTATTAACATTCATTTTACCCCTTTTCTTTTTAATGTGGCCATGTAAAATTTTTAAATTGCTTGTCTGGCTCTCATTGTATTTCTATTGGATCATGTTGTTCCAGAATATTCTCTCTTGCCTTTTTTTTTTTTTCTATTATGGGCACGGACATTTTTTAAGAATCCAAGCTAGTTGTCTTGTAGAATGGCCTACAATCTGCATTTGTCTGTTTCCCTTGATTAGATTCTGGTTCAGTCTTTCCAACAAGAATACAGCCTAAGTGGGTTGGTAACTCGAGAAGGCCTCATATCCATTTGTCTCACTGGGATTACAGAGACTGATCGCTTGGTTAAGCGGCATCTGCCAGATCTCTTTGATAAAAAGATGCCTTTCCTCCCTTGCAAGCAGCAAATAACCTCGAGGGAGATCCTCTGAGACCATGTGACATCCTCCTCCTACAATCACTTACCCGGTGGCGTTAGTGTCTAGTGATGATCTTTGTCTCTATCGATCATCATCAGCGGTTGCGGAAAACACACGCGTCTTAACTTTTCATTTTAACTCAGTGGCTTGACTGATTTCCTGTTTGTGTCTTTTCTGCTTAGACCGGATGTGAATAATTCACTGCTTCCTAAATCTCATCGTGTTGCTGGTGCCGTAGCGCTCTGCTCCATAGAACCTGGAATACAATGCAGTTTATAGAACCTTTCTTGATGATGGTTCAAGTCATTTCTCTTTCTTTGTTTACTGTTAGAAATATTGCTTCCATTAGCATCCTTCAGCCTTGCCCGTGCCGCCATCCATTGCCTTCTTTGAGATCTGTTCCTAGAGTGGGTGTTGCTGAGTATTGGTGAGTAGTCTGGTAGATTCTGACACGTGGAGTCAGGTTGCCGTCCAGAAAGACTGTGCACTTTTAAAAGTTCACACTTCTAGTGAATCATCCAGGAAGTTTTTGGCTGCAAAGGAACAATCCCAACACAAATTGGCTTGATTTTTCTGGCATAAACCTGAACTCCAGATGAAAGGTGTCACATTCTCTATTTGTACCCAATGTCATTTTTTGGGAAAGGAAAGCGCACAGGGTTGTGACCTACCAGATAAATGTTATGTTGCAGTGGGAAAAGCTCTGGCTTTGCAAACTCAGATTCCTTTCTGGTGTGGAGATAGGCAGCTGTGTGAAGGACTTCTGAGTCCTGCTGGGGAGAGGAGAGGAGAGGAGGGACGGACATCCATCACTTTATCTACACTGGGTAGCAGAGCACACTTTTCCCCAAGCCCTCCACACCCTGGACATCATCCAGCTTCCCAGTCTTTGTCAATCTAGTAAGTGATTAAACTCTCTCTCTCTCTTTGCTTAATTTCATCCATCACTGATATTTCAGGGGCAAGCAATATCTGATAGTACAGGCTCTTGCTAGAGGTTTGCCTGGGTTCAGTCTGGCACCAGGACCTGCTGTGTGACAATGAGCAAGTTACTTAACCTCTCTGTTAAAGAACCTCTTGTCTGAAGTGGGATAATAATAGCTGTCACATCTATACAATCTCATGTTCTACAGATAACAGGTGACACCAGTTATTGTAGGACAATGGTGACGTGGAAATTTCCAGGAACCTTAAAAAAATACTTGGGGTTTGCAGGAGATACTTCTTCGACCTTCACTGTGGGAAATAATCAAATCTAAGTCATCTTCATTCTGTGACTAATACTCTTTTCCAGGACTGTCAAATTATGCTACTGTAGACTCTATAATGGCCAAGCCACGAAGATTTTTTTCCTAATGACACATATTGCAAGGACCAAATTCTATTAAGCCAGCCTCTGAGTCTGGACCTGGAAGGTGATTGTATCTCTGCCTTTCACAACTGGGCTAAAAGGGGTGGTATCCATTAACATAATGGGGGCTGGGTTCCCTTCTTCTGGGATGCCTGACCCTTCCAGCTCAGTCCTACCTCTTTCCTAGTGAACCTGCTTTAGTCTCACTGTGGGGAGCTCACCATGACCTCGTCAGCCCGAGAAGCAAGGATATCACGGCCGGCCAGACTGAAATAAAGGCCACCTCAGTGCCCTCCCAGATTCTGTCTGCACCTCAGAGGGAGGTGCAGAAGCCAGATGGAGCTAAATTAAGGCAGCAAACCAGAAAAAAGCATCAATGCTTTTTTTTCCCCACTGGGTGTTATATGCAACTAATGAATCACTGAACATTATATCAAAAACTAATAATGTACTCTACCTTAGCTAATTTAATTTAAATAAAAAATAAAAATATTTACATTTTTTAAAAAGTGCTTTTATACTCAAGCCGACTCCCTCTGAGGTCCTTTCGTCTCTGACAGTCTACAGTTATGACCCCAATATACATTTACCTAGCCAACAGTGCGTAAATTAGTTGACGACTTCTCTCGTTGTTTACAGACTGCAAGGGTCAAAGGTAAAGAGCCAAGTTCAATTAAGTGCCTTGAAACTGAAATCATTTGAGTTGTTGAAACAGATTTACCAAAATTAAACTCTTTGAAATTGTCTGAGAAATTATTTGAGTTCTAGTGATTGATATATTTAATCTTTTCCCAACTAAAATCCTGGCTTTTTTCTCAGCTTCTGAGAATGGAGAAAATCCGATGAGGACATTCCCTTGTCAGTGGTTCCCCTTGTCCCTGGGGTAAAATCCGACACTTGTTGTGGTGAAGAGAGTTCTGCATAGTCCATCCTCTACTTCCGCCTCCCTATCGCTCAACACCCCTTACCTCTGCCCACAGCTAAGCATCAGTCCTACAGGACCAACACACCAGGGCCTCTCTGTGTCTTGCTGGGCCCATGGAACCCCCTCACCATGGAACATCCCCACCCCCTTGCCCCTCCCCCTCCCCTGGCTAAGTGAGTCTTCACACTTCTGTCTCAGCTAAGATGCCATTTCCTCTCCGAGCGGTTCCCCTGCCCTGCCAACCCCCACGCGTGTGGGTGACATTCTTCCATATTCCCACCAAAGGTTTCAGTGGTTTTCACACCGTGATGTAACAGCGTCGATTTACCCTTCTGTCTCTCTGACCTTAAATCCTTGAGAGCAACGACGGTGTTACTTCCCTTCACTGCCACATGCCCCACACCCCGCCCTAAGGTCTGCACTTTAGAAGATACTTGGTCAATTGTGACTGATTGTTATTCATGCCCCTTTGACTTTTGATATTTTTTTTGCTATTTGCAGAGTTATCTGTTCTCTTTATATATTCTCTGCTGCTCACTGAGAACAAGCAAGTGACTCATATTTTCTCCCACCCCGAGCTGACACCTCATAGTGCCATCCGGAAGGCCACCCTCTCCCCACCCCCTCACATGTTCTGAGCCAAGCCTCAACCCTACCGTGTAGGAACCTGAATGTTACTTTGAGGAATTGACTTTTATTCAACAAGAAGCATGAGTCAGTGGAAGTTTGTTTAGGACCAGTGAAATGTGTAATTACAGCTATGTGCCAAGATGAATGCTTCCACAAGGTATCAGATGGGTTGGTGGTAAGAAAAATGTGAGAACCAGAGAGAGATCGGCTAGGGAAGCATGACAATAATCAACATAAATCAGGCTATTGGGGAGAGGAACGGAGCAGAAGAGCCAGATTTGAACTGAGAGGAGGGACTTGGCAATTTGTCAGATAGAGAGACAAAAGAGAAAAAGAGGTTCAAAGTTGATTTCAAACTCTTGAGTCTAGACAATGGGAAAGCAGGCAATACCAGACACAGAGACAGGAATCCTGAGAGGGCCTGTGTCAGGTGATGGTGTTTGAGGGAGCAGAGGTCGGCTACTAGAGTCTGTGAGTGAAAAAGCTCAATTATTCAAATAAAAATTACAGATAACACAGATCAAATGATTCCTATGTGCCAATCACGTTACAAAATCCACTTCTGTAGCACTTACTACACCACCAAGAGGTACCGTCTATTATCCTCCCATTTTATAGACAAGGAAGCTGAGGCTAAAGTCACTTGTCCACATTCACACAGCTGTTCTGGGTGGCAGGGGTGGGATTCCCCCGGTGTGAATCCGGTAGGTGGAACCTGAGGTGGGAGAGAGAGAGAGAGGGGGCTCTGAGCTCTCTGTGACCATGGGGCAGTACACATTGGGAGGCTGATCACACCTCCTGGCCCTGGGATGGGATGAGGTCATCAAGGGAAATGACCTACAGAGGGGAGAGTTGAGAATCAAGAATGGAAATGGGAAAATGGACAGGCAGAAGCAAGAAGAGAAGACAGAGGGGGAGACTAAGTAGGCATAGCTAACAGGAGAAGTGGATAGAGTACAGCATCATAGAATAAGGTGGAAACATGTTCTAGAAGAGAACAAGGAAGGTGTCAAGTGCTGTAAAGAGAGGTCAAGTAAAGAAAGTATGTTAAGGCCAAGAGATTGTTTCTTATTGGTTCATTGGTCAGGTTAATAATCATCATGTTTCCCTGAGGGTTCCCAGGCATCCACAGTGCAGAAAGCAGAGTAACATGAAGGAACAGCACACACAGAATTGTACCGGGGACCAGTCCAGAAAGGTAGAGGGGAATGTGTGTTGTGGCTTCCATGTTTCAAAGATGCAAAGCTGTAACATGGCAGGTATCATCATTAGGTTGCTTGAAACCCACAGGGTGTCATTCCAGTCTAGCTAAAGCCTCAGGATCACGGTAGGTTAACAAACTGGTGTTTAGTTTGAACACATAATCTGGGAGAGCCTTGACTCCAGTGCACAGGGGCCCCTAAGATCATTTGCCGAAGATCCAGATCTGATTTCAAGCTCTCCTTTCAGGCTCCAGCACCAGGAAGCACGGAGTATGGCCATTTCCAGAATTAGCTACAGCCCTCGTTCATCTAGAACTACTCAAATACGACTTCATTATACACATTGGCAGAACTTACAAACTAAGACAATCCCCTTCAACTTTGCTAGTTGCTAAGTCGTGTTTCAGCTTGAGCTGCCCAGTTTCTGAAACTTGGGGAATTTAAGATGATCCCCTTTGGAAGAGGAGAGCTTTCTTTCCTTTTCCTTGGTTAAATAATAAATGAACTGACATCCAGGTCCCTATGACTGAACTCCCGTCAGGGGCTTCATGGCTTTGAAGCGAGTGTTCTAGAGAAGAGGAATAGGATGTACTGGTAGATTTTAGAAAGGGTAGAATGTTAAATTTAAAGGAACATGAAAAAACCATCTTGCGTGGTCACATCTCATTGAGGTTTTGATTTCTGTTTCCCTGATGCCAAGTGATATTGAGCATGTATTCGTGGGTCTCTTGGCAATTTGTATGTCTTCTCTGGAGAAATGTCTGTTCATGTCTTCTGCCCCTTTCTTGACTAGATTTATTTGTTCTTTGGGGGTTGAGTCTGATGCATTCATTTTGGATACTAACCTTTTATTTGATAAGACATTTGCAAATATCTTCTCCCATTCTGTTGGTTGTCTTTTGGTTTTGTCGACTGTTTCCTTTGCTGTGCAAAAGCTTTTTATCTTGTTGAAGTCCCAATAGTTCATTTTTGCTTTTGTTTCCTTTTTCTTTGAAGACTTGTCTAGCAAGAATTCGCTGCAGCCAAGATCAAAGAGGTTGCTGCCTGTGTCTCCTCTGGGATTTTGATGAGATCCAAGACCTCACACCAGTCAGAATGGTTAAAATTAACAAGTCGGGAAACAACAGATGTCAGTGAGGATGTGGGGAAGGAGAACCCTCTTAGACTGTTAGTGGGAACGCAGGCTGGTACAGCCATTCTGGAAAACAGTATGGAGGTTTCTCAGAAAGTTAAAAATAGAGCTGCCCTATGACCCAGCAATTGCACTGCTAGGTATTTACCCCAAGGATACAAATACAGTGATCCGAAGGGGCACCTGCCCCCCAGTGTTTATAACAGCTATATCCATAATTGCCAAACTATGGAAAGAACACAGATGTCCATCAACAGATGAATGGGTAAAGAAAATGTGGCATATGCATACAATGAAATATTACTCAGCGATCAAAAAAAAGAAACCTTACCATTTACGATGACTTGGGTGGACTTAGAGGGCATTATGATAAGCTAAATATGTCAGAAAAAGACAATTATCATGTGATTTCCCTCACATGTAGAATTTAAGAAATAAAACAGAGGGGAAAGGAGGGAAAAATAAAATAAGATGAAATCAGAGAGGGAGACAAACTCTAAGAGACTCTTAACTCCAGGAAACAAACTGAGGGTTGCTGGAGGGGAAGTGGGTGGGGGGAGGAGGTAACTGGGTGATGGGCATGAAGGAGGGCACGGGGTGTTCTATGCAACTGACGGGTCACTAAACTCTATCTCTGATAATAATAATACACCACACATTAATTAACAGACTTTAAACTAAATAAAAAAAAATCCTACACAAGCCCTTTTTGCATATGAGTAAAATGAGGCCCAGAAAGGTTTGCTCAAGTCTTGGAGCTAATTAATACCAGTACTAGGACTGGAGCGTCCATTGACCCAGTTCTCCTTCCGCTATACTACTCAAGAAACAGTTAACTGGCCCGTGGATGAGCTAGCATTCTAGCATGCTAGAATCGTCTGATACATCCTGCCGTCCCCCCAAGTGTACACTCCGCCGTGGGTGAGAGAGCAGAGAAGGAGACTGTTAGACCCGCTCTTCAGAACATGTCGAGCAAATACCCAAGGAATCTCAACAAGTAACAGAAGCTTTGGGGAAAACTGTCCAGGCTTTGGAATATTCACTCTTGGGTTTGGGGGGTTTCCCCACAGTTTTATGGAGATATAATCAATATCACTCTTGGTTTTAATCCTGGCTTCATCCCCTCTGGTTCGTGACATTGGACAAGTTTTCTATTTGCCGCTGTAATAAATTGCCATAAGCCTAGTGGCTTAAAATGACACAGACTTATTCTATGACAGTTCTAGAACAAGTCCAAAATGAGTCTCGCAGATAAAACCAAGTGTTGGGGGCACCTGGGTGGCTCAGTGGGTTAAGCCTCTGCCTTCGGCTCAGGTCATGATCTCGGGGTCCTGGGATCGAGCCCCACATCGGGTTCTGTGCTCAGCAGGGATCCTGCCTCCCTCTCCTCTCTCTGCCTGTCTCTCTGCCTACTTGTGATCTCTCTCTCTGTCGAGTAAATAAATAAAATCTTTAAAAAACAAAACAAAAAAAAACAAGTGTTGGCAGAGGGGTTCCTTCAGGAGCTTGGAAGGAGAATCCATTTTCTTGTTTTTTTTTTTCCGGCTTCTAGAGGCTGCCCACATTCCATGGCCCCTTCCTGCCACTACTCTAATCTCTTGCTTCTATATCCCACTGCTGACTTTGACCTTCCCTCCCTCTTATAGGGGATTACATGTGATTACACTGGGCCTACCCAGATAACTCAAGATAATCTCCCCATCTCCAGATTTTTCACTTAATCACATCAACAAAGTTTCTCCTGCCATACAAGGTAACATATTCACAGGTTCTGTGGATTAGGATGTGGGCGTCTTTGGGGGGCCAGTATTCTGCTTCCCCAGATTCTATTAGGCTGAAAGGTAACTCTGGAGATAGTAATTTCAAATAGTGCTTAGATATCACTTCCTCCAAGAAGAGGTCCATGGCACCCCACCCTGGCTTGGGGTCTCCTCCTATGTGCTCCCACAGCAATCTAGGCTCACCTCTCTGCCCTTGTAATACTGCATTATAAAATTGATCTTGATCATATCTTCCACACTAGACTACAGTTTTGGAGGGCTGGCACTATGCACAATTTATTTTTTCATATCTCCTGTCTCCAACAGTGTCGGGCACATGGGAGTTGCTTAATAAAGATTTGCTGTCATGAGGATTAAATGAGACCCCACAAAATACCCAGTGGTATCTGGCTTAAATTGGTGTTCAGTATATCATGGATGCTTTTGCTAACACTCATATTCCCAAGAAAGTGGGAGACTTTCTTTGGCTGACAAGTAAAATGTCTCCATCCCTAACAGGAAAATGCAAGATTGCTTATCTTCTGGCTCAGAGAAAAAGACCCTGTGGGGCAATTAGAAGAAATGTCTTGGTTCACCTTTTCTGTTTTCATTATAACATTGTTTTGCTCAGAAGCCAGCATACATTTGCTGAAGAAAGAGTGCTGGCAGACTTCCAAGGGCCAAGTAGGACACAAGCCTGTAAAGAAGGAAGAAACCCGCTACCTCCACTTCTCCACCCCAAACAGGGAGAACAGAAATGCAACCTGGGTCTGTCTCTACCCTTTCAAATGCTGTGAACTCTTGGCTTCTGTCTCTTCCCCTCTCAGTGGGCCACAATTTGCTTTTCTCTGTATGTTTGTACCTGGTACAGTGGAGGGATGAGAAAATGGGCAGTGCGCCCGGTCATTCCAGGCAACCTCATGGCCCTGGATTCACTGGATTCTTGGAGTTACTGTCCTGCCTTATGCAAGTCATGCCTCTGTCAGTTTCTCTATCTATAAAATGCATGACTCACCTCACAGATGCCCAGAAATTCAAAGACTTTGTGTTCCTGTCATTAAATGGGAAGAGTTAAAATTAAAAAGGCTGCCAAAGACCTACCTATCAGACTATTATTAGACCAAAGCTGAAGTCAAGACCAAAGCAAGCTTTGATTTCGTTTCAAAGCGTGGAGCAGGGGACCCAGTGCCAAACTCGACAGGTAGACGCTGTTAAGAGGGAGCCTGCCTACTTCTGTGACTTGGAATCAGATTCAAACATGTCTTGCCATAGGGACCGTGATTCCCCTACAGGTACACAGGGTAGGACTTGAACCTGAAGCCTTGCCTCTCTGGCCAACCGGTAGCGTACACTGATTGCAGGAACAGCCACGGCGTGATTGGAATACCCACCATTTTGATGACCAGGTGGGGTCATGTGGTCTGGAGAAGAAACTTTTAGATGATTTGTGAATGTTCTTCTGTGAAGAGTATAACAAAGAAACAAACATGAAACCGACCTCAGTTTTGCATTCAACATGATGCTCTCCTGCAGAACCGTCGGGCCACCATGGACTTCCTGGAGACCGCTTGCTGGGTTTTATTTCTCTTTAAACCCCCATCTTGAAGTAGTTTATGTTTGAATAAATGTTGACTGATTGATTAAATATTCAAAATCAACTCGTGAATCAAACACTAGTTCTATTGTCTGTTGCAGGGATCAAAGGGAACTAGAAGACATAATCTTTGCCATTCATGGAAGCAAGTAGAGCAAACAAAAAGGCAAAGGGACTTGGTACAAGTGACAACAATTTGCATTCCACATGAAACTTATGCAATTTGGTAACATGAGTCACTCATTTACTCTCTCATTTTTATCATCTAGCAAACATTTTGTAAGTAACTTCCTTCTGTGAGACAAAGAGGGAGCAGGCGATGTTAGCTAGCCTGCAGAGCCTGGGGCTCCCCATGGGCTACGCTTCTAGATCACCCAGATAGCTGGCCTGGCTGCCACTTCTCTGGGCAAGCTCAGCTGATGGGAAAGGCCAAGGTCATCATACATCTTGAAAATAGTATCTGTGGTAGTTCAAAATCTGTCACAGAGAGGTGAATAGATATCCTTTCCCGTTATGCTCCCACCTCCCTGGGGTCAAGGTGCAGCAAGCCATGCCTCCCAGAAGCTCTTGACCATTGGCCAATCACATCATAATAAAAACAACACATTCCTTGAATGCTTGCTGTGTGCCGAGGTAAGTGCTTTGGGCTTATTATCTTATTTAATCCTTATAGAGACCTATGAAGTAAGACAATCAGCATTGACATTTTCCCTGAAAGCAACCCAAGGCTCTAGGAGGTAGAGTCACATGAAGTCTGACAGAGAGATGTTCGGATCAGTCTCCAGAGGCTGCACGTCCTTCTTAACTTCTCTGGGCCTCAGTTTCCTAGGGGCAAAATGGGACCACAAACACCTCCCCATAGGAGTGTCCCATAGACCTTGTGACATAATGCATAAAGTCGGCGTTCCACAAAGTCAATTTTCATTAGCAGATTTTACCTATTCTTATAGTAGTGGAAATGGTTACATTTTAATAAAGGACTATAAAGGGAGAATGTGTGTGTGTTTGCATGAGTGTTTATATGTGTCCTGTGAGAAAGGACAATAATGACTAGGTCATAAATTAGAACACTGGTAGAAGAAATTTTGTGGACTTGAATGTGAGACTGGAAAAAAAATTTTTTTGTGCCTCAAATCCTATGGCATACAATAGTTCTTCAAGATGGTTTTCATTTTAATTTAATGATCACCACAATAAGTCTAGCTAACATCTATTATCACACAGTTACAAATTCTTTTTTTTCTTATGATGAGAACATCTAAGATCTACTCTATTAACAATTTTTAAATGTAACATACAATATTATTAACTATTGTCACTATGCTGTACATTATATTCCCATGGCTTATTATTTCATAACTGGAAGTTGGTACTTTTAGACTTTCTGCATCCATTTCATCTGTTCCCCACCCCAGCCAGCAACCTCCCTCCTGTTCTTTATGTCTATGAATTGTTTTTTGTTTTGTTGGTTTTTTTTTAAGATTCCACATATAAGTATGATGATATTGTATTTGTCTTTCTCCGTCTGACCTGTTTCATTTCGCATAATGCCCTCAAGGTCCATACATACAACAAAAGGCAAGATTCCCTTCTTTATTGTGGCTGAATAATATTCCATTGTGTGTAACATATACAATAATAGATACATTCCATTATGGTATATATATATATATATATATATATATGCATGTTATATATCTATATAGATATTATAGATAGATAATATATATCCATATAGATATTGTATATCACATTTTCTTTATCCATTCATCCATTGGTGAACAGTTAGGTTGTGTTTACATGTCTTAGCTATTGTAAATAAGGCCGCAATAAAAAAAGAAAAAATAAGGCTGCAATAAACATAAGGGTGTAGGTACTGTTTTGAGTTGGTAGTTTCATTTTATTCAGATAAACATCTGGAAGTGGGATTGCTGGATCATATGGTAATTCTATTTTTAATATTTTGAGGAGCCTCCATATTGTTTGCCATAGTGGCTACACCAATTTATACTCCCACCAACAGTGCACAAGGGTTCTCTTTCTCCAAGTCCTTGTCAGCTCTTGTTTTTTATTGTTTTCTTGGTAAGAGACATTCTAACAGGTGCAAGGTGATATCTCATTGTGGTTTTGATCTGCATTTCCCTGATGGCTATTGATGTTCAGCACCTTTTCATAAACCTATTGGCCATCTGTATGTCTTCTTTGGAAAAATGTCTATTCAGGTCCTCTGTGCATTTTTAATCAGATTTTTAATTAAATTGTATGAGTTCTTTATATATGTGAGATATCAATCCCTTATCAGATATATGATTTGCAAATATTTTCTCCCATTCTGTAGGTTATTTTTTCCATTTTGTTGATGATTTCCTTTGCCATGCTGAAGCTTTTTAGTTTGATGTCGTCCCACTTGTTTACTTTTACTTTGGTTGCTTTTGCTTTCAAAGTCATATCCAGAACAAATCATCTTCAAAACTGATGTCAAGGAGTTAACTATGTTTTTTTTTCTACGAGTTTTATGGTTTCCAGTCTTTCATTCATGTCTTCAATCCATTTTGAGTTTATTTTTGTGTATGGTGTAAGAGGGCAGTTTCATTCTTCGGCATGTGGTTGTCCAGTTTTCCCAACACCATTTACTCAAGAGTCTGTTCCTTCCCCATTATATAATCTTGCCTCCTGTGTTGTAAATTAATTAATCATATATGTATGGGTTTATTTTTTGGCTCTCTATTCTGTTCCATTAATCTATGTGTCTGTTTTTATGCCAATGTTATACTGTTTTGATTACTACAGCTTTGTGATATAGTTTGAAATCAGGAAATGTGATTCCTCCAGATTGGTTCTTCTTTCTCAAGATTGCTTTGGCTGTTTGGGGTCTTTTGTGGTTTCATAGAAGTTTTAGGATTTTTTTTTAAGTTTTAGGATTTTTTTGTTCTTTCTGTGAAAAATGCTGTTGGAATTTTGATAGGGATTACTTTCAGTAGTATGGACATTTTAATAACACTAATTCTTCTAATCCATGAGTATGAAATAGTTTTTCATTTATTTGTGTCTTCTTAATTTTTTTCATCAGTGTCATAGTTTTTAGTGTATAGGTTTTTCACTTTCTTGGCTATTTTTATTCTTACGTGTTTTATTCTTTTTGGTGCAATTACAAATGGGATTGTTTTCTTTATTTCTCTTTCTGATACTCCATTATTAGTGTAAGGAACACAACTAATTTCTACATATTGATTTTGTATCCTGAAACTTTACTGAATTTATTAGTTCTAACAGTTGTGGGGTTGGTTTTTTGTTTTTGTTTTTTTTTTTCAGTTATGGGTTTTTATGGGGGTTTTTTTGGTGGAATCTTTAGAGTTTTTTTTGTTTTGTTTTACATATAATATGTTGCCAACTGCAAATAGAGATAGTTTCAATTCTTCCTTTCTGCTTTTAATGCCTTTTTTCTTTTTCTTACTTAATTGCTCTGGCTAGGACTTCTAATACTATGTTGAATAAAAGTGTCAAGAGTGAGCATCCTTGTCCTATTCCTGATCTTAGAGTGAAAGCTTTTAGATAAGTAATATTTTAATGGAATATTTCCAAAAGATCAAACTGGCCAACTATGGCCTCTGGGCAACCACCTGTTTTATGTACATAAAGCTTTAACTTCTAATTTAAAAGCAGAATTCTTAATTACACTCCTATACCAGCAAGCATATAAAATGGTTCTAGAATATTTCTGGGTCAATAAGATGTTCATGTTCCTAGGATTGTATATTTTTTCTTTGATTGCCCTATTCAGGTCATCATTATCCAGCTTTGGATATAACTTCAAAAAATATAACATAACACAAAATATACACAAAAAGCTTTCTCTAAGATGACTAACTGATAAAGCAAGTCTTGGCTCTGTTCTCCAAAGTTACATAAGGAAGCTACAAAATAAAGCTATATAGTAACATTCTTTTACAGGAAAAGTGTTTTTGTTGTGGGTTTTTTGGGGGGGAGATGTTTTGTTTTGTTGAGAGAGAGCGCATGAGTAGGGACCGAGGGGCAGATGGAGAGGGAGAGAGAGAATCTTAAGCAGGCTCCATGCCCAGTGTGGAGCTTGGCAAGGGGCTTGATCTCACAACTCTGAGATCATGACCTGAGCTGAAATCAAGAGTCAGGTGCTTAACCAACTGAGCCACACAAGTGCCCTGGAAAAGTGATTTACAATATACTTTCAATCTTCAGAATTACAAAGGGAGGGTGGGGAAGACCCTTACAGTTTTCCTTGTCCCACAGGTGCCCCATTCAACCATGGAGCATTTATAACATGTGAGAGTTCCACTGATACTTACACAATTTGCAATCTCCTCCCTAATATGCTCATTCTAAAACAAGAGATATTTATAGGAATTGTGTACACATCAAAATAGTGCCACCCTGCCATACTCAGCTTGGAACTCAGTTCCAAACACTAGCATTTAACAGAAAAACCAAATTTTCTTTATAGGGCTAACTGGAATCTTGACCCCATTAAAAAGTTTAGTAATTTTTTAGTAATTCTTTAGGTCTTGGCAATGTTAACAGACAATATATTGTGAATGCATTTTTGTCTCTAGGATAAAGTCAGGGAGAGATAAAGAAAGTGTTTTATGAAGGACAATGTGGCAGACTTCCTCAAACAGAAGGATTTCTCCCCATTTAAGGTGGTTCCCCCATTATTGATAGTTTGACCTTGGGCAAGTCACTTATCCATGTGTCAGCTTTGTCATCTCAAAAAATGAAAACTACCTCCTGGTGCTCTTGTGAGGAGTCAAGAAATCAGTACAAGGAAAGCACTTTGAATATACAAAGCACATAGTAGGTGCTCGATAAATCATAGCTCTTGTTAGCTGTTAGAGATCGGCGGCCACCCAAGCCTAGGGGAGGTCTGAAGGCGATGGGTACAAAGTTAACAACCATGAAGGAATGATAACTAAAGGGGGTTCTAACTATATCTAACTTTCTCTCACTCCAGCTGAGAACAAATGTAGGGGTTTCTCCAGAATCCACTTTGGGCCTGCTGCTCTGTGCATCCTACATGCTCTTGGGGACAGGGGGTGATGACTCCAAAACCTAGAATTGCTGCCCTGGTCTCTGGGCCCATTTCTCCTGGGCAGGAACCAAGAGGTTTGCAAGACAAGCACCTCAGACCCAGCATATCTCCAGCATTACGTGTCACCTCACTCCCTCAAGCTCGCCGAACCTGCTTCCCTGGTGTTCTCCTGGTGGACGGAATTCCATCATAACTGCATCTGCCAAGCTATGGACTCTCCCCTTTCCTCAGCAGCCCCCCGGCCAATCTGCCCCACATTTAATCAGTAACCAGGTCCTGCTGGTTCCAGCTCTTCAAGGTTCTCAAAACTGACTCCCTCTCTCTCTCTCTCTCTCTCTCTCTCACTGTTACCTCTGCCCCAGGTCAGATCCTCGTGTTTATCTCGTTGTCCTGCCTCCCCACGCCACTGCCCACCTCCATTAAAACCCAGTGATCCCTTAAAAATCCAAGCTCACAACCAGGCTTCCAGGGCCCTCCTTGGTCAGCCCCTGCCCATCTGAATTCTTTTCCTGCGTTTTCTGATGTGCGCTTCATTTTCTAAACTGCTGTTTCCCTGCCCACAGACGGTTGCTTTTCCAGGCCCATATCTAGGCTCAGGCTGTTCCTCTGCCCGTTACGCTTTCCTCTTCTTCATCTGGCTCCGATCAAATCCCATGTCCTCCAGGAAGCGTCCTGGATCTTCCTTTCTCTCACACTAATTTAGACCCCCTTTCCCTGGGATACGCTCTTTGTCTTGTATTTGCTACACAGGACAATCATGCTTCCATCCCTAGACTGTGAGCTCCTGGAAGACAGGCAGTGTTGTATGTTAAACGTCTTTGTATCCTGAGTGCTTAACATAGTGCCTGGCACCTCACGAATAAATAGGGACCAAGTGACTGTTTACTGAGCCTTTCTCCGGCCCCACTCACAACAGAACGCCATTGGGAGAAACTAGGTTAGTATTAGAGGTCATGCCCTAAGGTGGGGGAAACAGTTCAAACACTGCACAAACAGCCTAAAATCACAGATATTCATTCCAGAGCAGCAGAAGGCAATTCAGAAACCAGTCTCAGGAGTGGAGCATGGGAGGGATCAGAAAGGGCCTGGCAGGGGCTCAGAACAGAAAGAGAGCCGCCAGGATGGACAAGTCACCAAGGTTTGGCAGCTGCCTCGCCATATTGCTGTGCTAGAGGCTTCCAGGCCACCCAACCAGAGGAAAGGTAAAAAGGTTATTCACTCATTCAGCCAATGGTTATTGAACAACTACTAATGCGGCAAGGCCTGAACAATGAACTAAAAAGGCCTTGTCTCTTCCCACCCAGCCGAGCTGGGGGCGGGGAGACAGAAAATACCAACACAATCAAAGAAAAGTGTAATTACACAGAGTAATGAGAAGCGAGGAGAGAAGAAACAGGATGCTGTGAGAGAAAATAGCAGGGCAGGGAAGGGCTCTCTCTAAGGATGTGGTTTTCAAGCTGAAGTCGGCAAAGGCAGGAAGGAGCAGGAGCCCACAGGCCCCTGGGGACTGGCCTGGGCAAGACACTGGAACAGCCTGACATGGCTTCAAAAAGGTGGGCAAGGGAAAGCGAGGCCTGACACCATTTGCTGGGGAGGTTGGCAAACGCAGCATAGGGGATTCAGATTAAGGCATTTGTTTTGTTTTGTTTTGTTTTGTTTTAAAGATTTTATTTATTTATTTGACAGGCAGAGATCACAAGTAGGCAGAGAGAGAGAGAGAGGAGGAAGCAGGCTCCCTGCTGAGCAGAGAGCCCGACACGGGGCTCGATCCCAGGACTCTGGGATCATGACCTGAGCCGAAGGCAGAGGCTTTAACCCGCTGAGCCACCCAGGCGCCCCAGATTAAAGCATTTTGATTCAGTTCTACGGATGGTGGTTGAGGAAGAGGTTGAAGAGAGGGCGTGATGCGGTGATGGGATGTGGTTTCCGTTCGCAGGAGGACGTCCAGGCTGCTGGGTGGAGACGGGACCCCGAAGGAGGTCGGGAAGAAGGGAGAGCAGGAGGAAGTGGCTGGGACTCTACTGAACGCTCCCCTTTGGGGCTTTCGGTAATGTGTCATTTACCCTGTTTTACAGCACAGGGAAACTGAGGCTGGGAGCTGGAATGTGGACCCAGGTCTGTTCTGTCCCAGAGTAGGAGCTTAGCCCCCTACTGTGGGCCCTTGCACTTGGGTAACTAACTTCCAGACTGGCAAAGATGAAAAAGAATGATACTACCCACGTTCAGCGAGGTGGCAGGGGAGAGGGGGAGCTTGCATCCGCTGCAGATGAGAAGGCAAACTGGTGCAGTTTTTCTAGAAGAAAGCCTGTGCCTTAAAGATGTGTGTCCTCCGAGAGGCCCCCCTTCCCAGTTTTAGGTATCCTTATGAAAACAAACCAACTATTGAACAAAGTTGTCTGAACAAGTGTTGTGTCTCAGTATCTGTGACAGCAAAATAGGGCATTAATAAAATAGACTCCAGTACGACACAGCTAATGACTGATAATTTATTGGTGCAGAAAGACTACACCATATTGTCTAGTGAGAAAATTAGGTCACCAAATGATGTGGCATGATTCTGTTTTGCAATGTATGTTTGTATACAGAGAAAAAAAATTCTGGAAGGATCTACATCTGGACATTAAGAGTGGCTATTGTCAGGGAGGAAAATTTTTTCCTTCCACTCTTTTAGGTTCTGTGGTCTCACAGCAAAAATTATAGAAGGCAGATAACTGGAGAAAAGCAAGTTTAATTATATATGTACGAAAGCCCCACAAAGACAAAGCAAATCATGGACAAGTCAGGCAGCTGAGGTTTCTATAGCCTCCAAAGCTAAGGAATGGGAGAGGGGCCTGGGCCTCAAAGGTGGGGAGGGTAACTCATAGGACTTTAAAGACAGATCTTTGGTAATTGGATGTTCACCCTGGTATATGGTCTTTCAGATAAAAAGTTATCTCTGATAAAGGCCATCTTTCTTGGTCAGACCACCTATCTAAATTCTTTAGGGTAGTTCAGCTTTTAAGAAAAGCTTTCACTTTTCTTTAATCCACTGGGCCTTGATGGCCTTCTGCCCAAAATAATCAACATGCCAAAGCGGCGCATTTTGAAGATGTTGATCTGAACCCTTTCACTAGCTCTGGAAGATGGAAAACCTGAAGGCTTTGGATGTTGGCTGCTGCTGTTTTTTTCCAGGTGGTATATAATTTTACTAAATCAAAAATTTTTATTCTTTATTAAAGCAGAGCATATATATGGAAAAGGGCACACATCCTATATTCACAATGTGATGAGTGATCACTAACTGAACACACTCATGTAAACAACACATAGATCAAGAAATAGAACATTTCCAGTGTCCTAGAAGCCCACTTTGTAATATCGTGTTAAACCCACCGTATTGTGCCCAGCTTCTTTCACTCAATGTGACTTCGTGCAATTCTTCCAAGAGACTGCACTGAGTTATAACAAGTTAATAGTATTAATTGTTGAAAATCTTAGAATGTTAACACCGTGTCTGTGGTAAATATGATACCTCAAAATTATAATCACCACGTCACCTTATAAAGCACTTCCCGTAGACTCTAGCTCTAAGCATTATTATCATCCTCACTTAATCAACAAAGGACCAGGGGTGCAGGGGGTAAGTCACCCTGCCCCAGCTCACACACAGAGCTAGTAGGTGGCAAAACCAGGACAGCTTCATGCTACAGCCATGCCCTTTTTGCCCCACTTTATGGGATTGAGAGCAAAGGTAGCAGTGGATTAAATGTCAGGAATAACTTGTTCACCACTAGACTCTTTATTTTTTTTAAAGTTTTTTTTTTATTTATTTGACAGACAGAGATCACAAGTAGGCAGAGAGGCAGGCAGAGAGAGGGGGAAGCAGGCTCCCCACTGACCAGAGAGCCCGATGTGGGGCTCCATCCCAGGACTCTGGGAGCATGACCTGAGCCGAAGGCAGAGGCTTTAACCCACCGAGCCACCCAGGCACCCCACCACTAGGCTCTTTAAACATTGAGGCAATTACCAGGGAAGGTGGTTTCAGCTCTCTCTCTGAAAACCATCTAGAATAGAGTATACAGACGCTTCTAGTTCAGAAGATGAATGTCTCATCAATATTCAACCAGTTTCAATATTAATAATCTCTCGCAAGAATTTCCTTCACTAAAAATCTCTGGTGACATTTCTCATTTAACCCTACTATCTGTGGTACCTTCATTATTACAGTTTATAGTTGGTATACATCTATGCCTCCTTGTCATGTGGACTTCATATTTGCATATGTCCACTTTCCAGCTTTGGGAGTAATATTGATTTCAGCCTCTTAGTGATCACATGTGAGAGTTTTAGTTCTCATTCACAGATGGGAAAGCTGGGTCCCACTGTCAGATAGCTGGTTTCACAGGACTGGGGCAGGACTCGGGTCTCTGGCTTACAGCTCACAGCCAGCTCGACCACACAGCCCTGCATTAGGTGAGAAACTTCTTTTTTCTACCGGGAAACAAATAGTCATGGTCCCAGTTGTTAATAAAACTGTGAGTGGTTTTTTCCCCCCAAGAAAAGTAGAAACACATGAATTAGCTTTATGTATCACAAACTCTTATCTCACTCTAAGATCTAGAATGATCCTCCTTTAAATATTGTGATTCTAGGTGTCTGTAACACATTTCACAATCCAGTACACTTCGTAGAGATTTCAAAAGAAATCAGGTGAATTAGCAGGGAAAACAAGAATGTATCACCTCAAATATTTACTTAAGCACGAACACAGGTGTCCTTGTCTTACAGATCAGAGTTGTCAGCTGTGAAAAGCTGAACTCCTCTCCTTCCCATCCCTACTTCTCCCCTGGACATTATGTCTTTTGTATCAATTTTATTTTTTAAAAAAGTAAACAATTCACATCTGTAGTTTCTCTGCCTCTGAGTCTAGCGTCAGATACGGTGCCTGCGGAAGAATTTAGGACACTGTTTCCCCAGGAAGTGCACTCTGCATTCCTCTGGTTACCTTTCAGGAATTCTTAAACTAGAGGGACTATTTTTCCTGACAAAAGACACAGTATCTGCACGTCAGAGAACAGTTGATAAGCCTGTTCAGTTTCCCAAAGACTTTGGTGGCATTTGCCCTCTTTTAATGTTTCCCAAGTCAGCCTTCCAGAACCTTGCCAGGCCCCAGGTGGTCCCTGCTCTCCTCCCTGGAGGGTTTTCTCTGCCTCCTCTTTGAGAGCATCTGTGAATCTCCACTTTCACAGTTACCGTTTTTTAAGTAGATGTGGAGAGTGGGGACATCTCTCAAGAAACAGATGAATGAGGTCCCAGAACTGTCACTTCTAATGACCTTTAGACATAAGGGAAATAGCCTCAGGAGCAAATAAAGGGTCCCTCAGAGATCTGGATTAGCCCCTGTCTCAGCGGGGTGGGGGTCTAGGTGCACAGCTTGAGTGAATAGAGAGCTGGAGCACAACTCGGGCAGCATCTGTGGTTATCATCCTTGGATACCGAGGCTTCCCCTCTTTCTTTTTTAGTTTAATCGTTTGAAGTGCACAGTTCAGTAGCTCTAAGTACATTCCCAATGCTGTGCGACCATCACAGCCGTCTGTCTCCAGAACTTTCTCTTCTTCCCAAATGGAACTCTGTACCCATTAAACAATATCTCCCCCCTCCTCCCCAACCCTAGCTCGTAGAAACTGTCTTTCTACTTTCCATCTGTCTGAACGTGTCTGTTCCAGGGCCTCACAGAAGTGGACTCATACTTGGTGTATGGCTTATTTCATTTATCATAATGTCTTCGAGATCCAACAGAATTTTTTTCTTTTTAAAGCTGAATAATACTCCAGCGTGTAGATAAACCACATTCTAGTTCATTTATACATCTGTGGACACTTGGGCTATTTCCACCTTTTGACTATTGTAAACAATGTTACTATGAAAATGGCTTATAAATACCTTTTTGAGTCCCTGCTTTCAATTCTTCAGAGTATATACCCAGAAATGGAATTGCTGGATGGTATGGTTTAAGTTTTTGAGAAACTGCCAAGTCCCCCCACCTTTTTTTTAAGAGAGAGAGAGAGGGTGTGTGTGTGTGTGTGTGTGTGTGCACCTGCAGAGTTGGAGGCCAGAGGGAGAGAGAATCCCCAGCAGACTCCACGCTGAGCACAGAGCCCAGTCCGGGGCTGGATCCCTCCGCTCTGAGATCATGACCTGAGCCAAAACCAGGAGTCAAATGCTCAACTGACTGAGCCACTTTTTGAGTTCGAAGCATCTTAGGGTAAATCTAACTTCCTGTTTTTGACTTTACTGACCTGTTTATCTGGCAAAATCAGGACTCTCAGAAAGGATCACTGCTACCGAAAATGTAAATCAGGCATTTTGGATGCTGCAGCCACTCTCACAAGCATTGATGTCCGTCGGTGCGTCAGAAGAAAGTTTAACTTGATGGTAGCAACCTGTAAAGGTCCTCTGTCTTCCAAATGAAGCATTTGCATCCTAGTCATTAACAAGGTCTCCTAAGTTCCTAACAGGGCCAAGATATATTTTCCTCCACAAAGCTTTCAAGGGGAAAACATTAATTCAGTTCATCAAGTTGTGGTAGGATTAAATGAGGCATGAGCCATGCAAGGCACAATTGGAGGGGGATGTCTTTATTTTCTTTTAAATTTTATTTATTTATTTGAAAAAAAGAAAGAGAGAGAATGAACAGGGGGAGGGGCAGAGGCAGAGGGACAAGCAGACTCCTCGCGGAGTAGGGACCCCAGAGCAGGGCTCAGATCCCAGGACCCTGGGATCATGATCTGAGTTGAAGTCAGATGCTTAACCTACTGAGCCCCCCAGGCACCCCGAGGGATGTCTTTAATGTATCAAAATACTTCGGGGCTTCTTTTAGGTGTCACAAAGTGAAACAAGCCAACAAACATCTCAAGGGAAAGAAGAATTTTCCTAGAGACTTTATTTCCACAGCTTTCAGGTGGTTTTCATGTTGGAAAGATAAAGAAGTTTCTTTTGGTCCCTTTGACCCCGACATCTCTGTTGGGTTTGTGTCCCTGAGTTATACTAGACCTGACACAAGGACAACAAGTACAGACATCTGCACTTGTCACTGAGTGTGGCCGGAGGAGTCACGTGAGCCGATGACGGTAATAGCCATCACAGGGCAGAGTCGCAATCACCATTCATTATCAAGGACCTAACACACAGGGCCCATAACATCTCAGAATACATTGACAGTTAGTTGTTTAGAAACTAATTATGAAGACTGTGCCAGGTGTTTCGGTGCTCGGGCAGGCATGGAAATTGAAAACTGTAAATGACGTGGTGACGTCTATTATAAGCATCTACTTTAAAAGCTGTTGTTCTAGGCTCCACCGTGATGTTATAATATGAATTTCTTTAGCGCTCATCTGGAAAATAGTATGCTTGGTATCAATTTCCAGGTACAGCAACAATCCTAAGAGTTCTGAGCAAATACAGATAATATATAATAGTGACTCAACAAATATTTACTGCACATCTACTATGATGTCTGTAGACACATACGTATCTCTCTCACACACACACACACACACACACACACAGAAAGCAGTCTAGTCTGTAGTTAAGAGCATGACACTGGAAGTGAAACAGGACTGGGCTCAAGTGCTGGTACCACCATTTAAAAGCAGTGCGACATTGGGCAAGTCTCAGGTTCCTTATCTGTAAAATGGGAACAAAATACCTCCGGGGCAGAACCGTTGTGAAGATTAAAAACAACAACGCTTGTAAAGCGCTAGCCCAGGCCCTGACTTAAATATTCAATAAAGGGGAGCGACTGATTGTTTTTATATGTACCTGCATATGGGTTTGAAAGTAAAACTATAAATTCAGAAATCCATAAGAGGCGTGGGATTTAAAAGACGACAGCAGTTTTTAATCAAAAAGTCATTTCATGATGTATTTCTTTTAAATCCAAATTTTAAACTAGAAATACTAGCAGCTTTAAAAAGGAGAGAGCCAGATGTCAGCGCAAAGGAACGGTGAAAATCTGCACTACAAGCTGGGTGAAAGTTTGCGACTGGGTGGTTGGTGGCAGTGGTGAGGCTCAGGATTCTCTTTCTCATGGTTAGCTTCGTTCTCTGTCCTCCAAAGGCTGCAGAATTCTCAGATCCAGAGTAATGAAGATCCTCTCCGGGACAAACGCAGGCCCTCCCCCTCTGCAGGACAATCAGGGCGCCGTGACTCATAGGAGCCACCACGAAATCACTAACTGGAAATCCTTGCTGCAGCCCCACTGCAAAGGAATTGGGCCTGATTTGCCAGATGCCCCATGTGATCTGAATGTGGCCACCTGCCAAGGAGCCAGGGGCAGAGAGGGCCACTCGCTTTCCTGGCAACACAGACATTGCCTAGCTCCATCACCAAATGCAAAAGCAGCCTTGGGCAGACTCGCAGCCATTTCCAATGACAGTTTGGCTTGGATGAGGGTAGTTTCAGTGCCCGTGTTTGGTGCATCGCCTCTTTCAGCAGTCACCCGTTCTTCCACGGGGAGGCTGTGTTCTGAGGTTCTTGCGGTCCATGGAGGTACCGCCTTTCCCATCTGCTCCCGTATCTTCCTCTGGTGACATCAGACCGTGCCGCAGGCTTTGCCTTTGCCATCTCTTGGGCTGTTTGACTCAACTGTGCATGTTCTTACGTTGCCAGGAGAATGATCCTCCCCTAAGCTGAACGGAAGCCAGAAGTTAACTACAAACAAGCGCCAAAGATTGCTTCGCAGCGTGGAGGAGAACCTGTTTCTCTGCAGCTGACCCAGAGGCTGGTTGCTAATCAGCCTGCCGTGGGGCTCCCAAAGGAAAGAGTTCCTCGTTCACCCGGAGGAGGGAATCACCGTGCAGGTAGGTGACCGTGTTTCTGAGACTTCCTGTCGCCAGCTGAGCATGTGTGCCGCTCTGGTGGGCCGGCCGGGGACAGACTGAGAACTCGAGAACCGCTGAGTCAGGGGATTAGCAGATGGGGTCCTGGCAGTGCTGGGGCTCCCGGGAGCTGGTCCCGACAGGCTGCTTGCTCAGAGAGTGGTCGGGTACTGTGCAGAAAGAGGAGGAGAATGAAGATATGCCTGTGGAGTGGGCTGAGCCAAAGACCCTCACTAGAAAGACTGCAGCTCTGGTTCTTGGATGCCAGGAAACTGACATGGTTGGTCTGGGGCACGTCGTTAACTCCAAGGACTCATTTAATAAACGGGTGCAGGTGGACTCCCAGGTGCCTGAAACTCAGCAGACCCCAAGGGCACTCACTCTTTCTCTCTCTCACCCCTTGCTGCTAGTCCCCGTCTGACCTCCAGCCTCTGTTATATCCCTAGTCTGTGCTAAGGAGATTTCAAGTCTCTCCCTGCCCCTCTATCTTGGAGGCCAGACGCTGGTGTGTGAGGAAGAGGGAGTGAGCATAGAGCTATGGATAGGAGTGGGGAATTATGAAGGGGACAAGTCCCACAGCTGCAGTTGTAGGGGAGGGAAGGGGAGGTGGGGAGTCTGGAGGAGATTCGAAGGAGTGCTCAGAGGAGCCAGAATGCCCACCCAGCTGGGAGGCAACTGAGGATCATGCGGAAGACGGGATTCTAGAGAGCGGGAGTCGAGAACGAGTCCTGGCTAGGATCATGGTTGTGTGGGTCTTGATCAACTGTTCTGACCCGGGATGTGGATAGCCTGGGGATGGGTCAGCCTGGCTGGGGGATGGATGAAGCCAACCCCGAAGCCTGGGAGCCACCCCCACCGCATGAGCTCCTCTTCCCCACTTCTAAGTGTTTCCCAAAAACCTTTGAATGGCCCCTTCCCTCCCACATCCTCTCAGCTGGGCCCTCGTGATCTCTCCCTTGGCTCATTGCAATGGTCTTACCACCAGAATCCCTGCTTCTCATGTCTTCCCCCTCCAATCCGTTCCTCACACAACTGCCAAACATCATCTTTCCAAAATGAAACCTTGGTCACATCTCCAAGCTTAAAAGATTCCAGTGGCTTCCCACTGCCTGCAGAATAAAGCTCAAACATCTTTCAGGGCAGGCGGGGCATTCAAGACCTGTCCCCGCACCCCGCCATTGTGGCTTCATCTGCTGTAACTTACCTGCAAGTATCCAGGCACCTGGATGAGTTGCTCTTCCTGGAATATGACCTTGCAATCGCCTTATGACTTCCTGACGTTATCCCCTTAGCCCCGAATACCTTTTTCTTCTGTCTCATCTACCACAGCTCTCCTCATCTCTCAAGACAAAGCCATGTCCTCTGAGAAGACTTCTCCAACGCTCTCCTTCCAGATCAAGGTTAATTCCTCTGTCTCCTGGTGTGAGTGTGTGTGTGTGTGTGTGAGAGAGAGAGAGAGAGATAAACTATGTATCACACAAATCTTTCCCAGTTTTACTATTTGAAGTGGACAGTTCTGTGGCATTAAGTACATTCACATAGTTTGGCGACCATCACCAGCAGCGGTCTCTGAACTTTCTTGTCCTCCCCGACTAAAACTGTCCTCATTTAACACGAACTCTCCACCCCCTCCCCCAGCTCCTGGCAAGCAGAATTCTGCTTTCTATCTCCATGAATTTCACTAAACTAGGTGCCTTCTATTAGTGGAATCGTACGCCCTAATTCCCTTCATGACTGGCTTGTTTCACTTTGCGTGATGTCCTCGAGGTCTGTTCGTGTGGCAGCCTGTGTCAGGCAGAACTTCCTCTTTGAGACTGAGTGATGTGCCGTTGTCCGGACCTACTGCGTTTTCTTTGGGCGTTCATTCACCTACGGATCCTTGGGTTGTTCCACCCGGCAATTACTGTGATGCTGGTGCTGTGAACAGCAGCGTTACAAACATCCACTCAAGGCCCTGCTCTCGGTCCCTGGAGAATGCACCTAAGGGCAGAATTACTGGGTCATATGATCATTCTGACTTGTGTCTTTCTCCCTCTGAGGTCACTGTGCCTGGTAAGTGTCACCTTCAACACGGAAACGCAGCCGTATATACTTTCCCTCGCAGTGATGCTGGGAAAATTAAAGCACAACAAACACCCCACAAAGAACATTTGACTGTACCCTGCAGTGAAATATGTTTCCCACGTAGAGAAGTTGCAAACCCCTTGAAACGTGTAAGTGCTAATAACACTTGGACTCTAGAATTAGACTCTGGCAAGCAAGATGCTTCTAAGAAAATCCTTTCAAGAAATCCAGTTAGCGCATTTGTCAGTGACTACTTGGTTAGGACACGCTTGGGAGTGTAGAGACAAGAGTCCCCTGTTCCAGCCCTGCCCTCCCCTACACAGTTTATCTTTCTCTACTAGTTCTCTAGGCTCTGATTCTGCCATCAGTAAAATAACAAATGTTCCTGTACACTCATCAGAAAAGACCGATCCAAATGCTCAGAACACACACACACACACACACACACACACAGATCATCCGAATATCATAGCGCCTGGCACCCTAGGCAACACCGGAGCATCTTTAGCCGTCAGCAGGATCCGTACTCATCTCTCAAAGCAAGCTAAATGGAATTCTTTAAAGGGTGGAGGACACCAATACTTGATCATTCCTATTCCGATTAAAAAAAAAAATCTTCGAGTAGAAAGCACAATTCCAGGGACATTGGGGGCGTATCTGATAGGAAAGGAGCTGGCAGGATTTTAAAACGTGACAGTTGAGGAGATTGGTTTTTGTAAATAAGGAATAGGCACAGAGAAAGAAAGCCCTGAGCCAAGCTGATAAAAAAAAAATCTGAAAAAATACTCTTGGTAAAAATAGATGGTAAGTCCTATGCTTTATGTGTACATCCCATCTGGGCAGTATTGGCATGAGTTTTTCTGAAAACCTGCAGGTAAAATATTCTAGCCTACTCCACATGGTTATTTCTGGCCTATAGTACCAGTGTGCCAAAGATGTCTTCATAGTCACTGTTAGGATGTTGGTGCCAAATTACGACACTTTTCCTGTGTCATAAACCAGCACAGCTCCTTGCCTTCAAAGAACTGACCGACAAAGTTACTTTCTTTTTTCTTTTTTTAAATTCTTAAACCTTATTTTAATTCTAATATAAGTAACATACAAAGTTACATTTGTTTCAGATGTACAATATAGTGATTAAACAACTCCATCCTTCACCCCGTGCTGTCATGACAGGTGCACTCCTTAATCCCCATCACCTGTTCCACCCATCCCTCCAGTCCCCACGCCCTCTGGTAACCAGATTTTGTTCTCTAAAGATAAAAGGCTGTATTTTGGTTTGTCTCCCTCTCTTTTGATCTTTTGGTTTTTAAAAAAATCTTATTTTTCAGTGTTCCAAGATTCACTGTTTACACACCACACCCAGTGCTCTGTGCAATACGTGCCCCCATTATTACCCACGACCAGGCTCACCCATCTCCCCACCCCCTTCCTTCCAAAACCCTCGGTTTGTTTCTCAGAGTCCGCAGTCTCTCGTGGCTCGCCTCCCCCTACAATTTCCCCCAATTCTTGTAAGAAAGTTACTTTCAGATCTTCCAAATGACATCCCTCTCCTCCATGTTTTCAGGTCTTCTCCAGAAGGGAAGGGAGTACAAGGCAAGACTACTGATTTTCTTTTTTTCCACATAGACTGATAAACTAACATTAAGTGGGATGTTTTCTCCCTTCCTCCATTCCTCCCTCTTCACTCCCTGCAACTGAAGAAGCGGTCAGGGAAAAGAACACCTGTTTGGAATGATTACGGGATTCAGACGATACAATCAATCACTTGCGTGTGCAAGGGAGAAAGCCCAGGGCTGCACACATAAAAGGGGGAAAAATGAGACAGCACTTCTGACAACTAATACCCCTTTTGGGGGCTCTTGGTTTATGGATCTGTGTATCTCTATTCTAGAGAGTTCAGAAGCAGCCTGGAAAATAGAAAGGAATTTAGTGTGAAATAGGGTCGCGTTTCGAAGTAGTGGGGAAAAGATGAGGGCAGTGCCTGGTGTTAAGACAAGAGACTATCCATTAGGAGGCAAATGTCCTTTCCCTGCTCTCCTTCCCTGTAAGTGGTGTCTGTCACACTGATTCTCAGGCATCTGGTTAGGCAGCCATGGAGGGTGCCGTTCGGGGGCACTTGAGGTGAATATTGTTGGCACTCAACTCTTTCCCACCACCTTGGCTAGCCCAGTCCCCAGTGGCCACCGAGTCAGCTTATTTTCGAAGACCTCCCTTATATATCTGACTGGAATCTATCAAATTTCAGCAACCACCCCCCCCAACACACCCAAGGGATGAATGTTCTAATTCTATTTCTCATTGCTGAGAATCAGCCACGGTGGGTAGGATAGCTGCTCACCTCGTAGCTGCTTCAACGTGTAAAGGACCCAGGCCACTAGAGTGCCTAAGTTGGTCATGGAGGATCGCCACTGGGGCATTCCGAGCTGGGCTTCCAACCATGAGGGGAGGTACACCTCACAGTAAATTCATGTTGCCTCTATCCCATCAGGAAACCCTCGCTCTGTAGTAGACCTGATTTATCAGTAGGCAGCAGAGTTCCAGAAACGGTATTATAGGCTGGGCAGGAAACAAGTCAGGGAGGTTATCCTGAGGGGTGCGTGACCTTGAGAGGGGTGCTTTACACGACATTTCCTGGTCATGTATTATTCTGATTTGGTGACCTCACATTCTTGGCGTGTGCTTTTAGTGTCTGAGAAGACACTTGCACTGTATGAACAGCCATCATAGAAGCAGAGCTATAGTCACTCTTTTTATTTCCAGTTGCTGTGTCTGATTCTTTGCGAGAGTGTGTCTGATGTTAGGGGGTCTGGGGGATAAGATGGAAAGGGGAGTATCTTTCAGAAATCACGGAATTTGGGAGAATCGGAGTCAAGTGGCAGCTTGCACACCGACCACAAAGTCCACCCATAGGGGCAAGGTTCTTGTCACAGAGTCACTTCCCCCTTGCCCAGGGAGGCAATGCATTTTGGTGAGACCATCTTGCGGCAGGGAGTCCTCATCCCACTGAAGGCGGAGCTTACCTGCTCCTGGGATGCTGCCTTGGGGTTTTGCTGATTCAACTATTCTGCTACACTAACGCGTGAGAAGTGACAGGATGATATCTATTTTTTTAAATTTATGGATAAAAATCCAGAAGATTATGTTATTAAATGGCCCAGATATTTTTATTTTTTTTATTTTTATTTTTATATATTTTTTTAAAGATTTTTTTTTTTTAATTTGACAGATCACAAGTAGGCAGAGAGGCAGGCAGAGAGAGAGAGGAGGAGGAGGCAGGCTCCCTGCTGAGCAGAGAGCCCGATGTGGGACTTGATCCCAGGACCCTGAGATCATGACCTGAGCTGAAGGCAGAGGATTTAACCACTGAGCCACCCAAGTGCCCCTGGCCCAGATATTTTTAGATAGTTGCTTATCTAAGGTCCTTTGTTGTTCACAATGATGCTTTAATATGTTGTCTCTGATAAACCATTTTCTCAGTTCAAGTCCTAGAATCTAGAAACACCCAGTCTTCACTTCCTATTTCAGTGATTGATTTTCCAATATAAGGTCTGTGATTTTTCCCCAATATTATTGTGTGTTCCGGGCCCCTTTTCTGTGTCAGAGCGTCTACTTCCAAACAGAGTCTTCATTTTATTTTCAATGAGATGGCTCACCCGGGCTGCATCTGTTCTGCTAAACGATACCGATTTCTCAGACCTTTGTTCACAGAATAGCTGCATCAGAAACACAAAAGCTGCCCCTGAGACAAGGGTTTCCAAAATGAATTCTAGGTTCCTTGGAGCCCTGTGTTTTCTGCATGGCTTGGATGTCAGCGCACCTGGTCAGGGAGAAGGGCTTTGCTATGATTCAAGACTCCAGGCAGACATCTGATGAAGGACCTCCCTCTGCTGCAACTGACACACTGCAGCCCCTCCCCCGCCCCCATGGGGTCATTTTTGCTCTATATATGACTTTGTTCTCTGATATGACTACTTGTTTGTGTGGATTCTAATGCACGGCTGCCTGGGACCAGGGATTCTACATAAACAGTCTTTTCCATTTTTAATCTCAGATGCCTTTCAAATATCTTTTTTTTAAAGATTTTATTTATTTATTTGACAGACACAGGTAGGCAGAGAGGCAGGCAGAGAGAGAGGAGGAAGCAGGCTCCCTGCAATGCGGGGCTCGATCCCAGGACTTTGGGATCATGACCTGAGCCGAAGGCAGAAGCTTTAACCCACTGAGCCCCGCCTTTCAAATATCTTTGAATCTCAAGACAGAGTTAGAACTAGGGTGCTGGTGGGGAACAAATTTGATTACCAGACCCTGTGCCATATGTACAAGCATCCCTTCCCTCTGCAACCCAAGTTTTATTACTAGAGGAGCTTGTGTTCCCACTTCTCCAGAATACTCCTCCCTGATTCGTGCCAATCTATTCCTGGAGGGTCTCACTGGGACCCCTACAACTCCCACTATCTGAATTCCATAGGTAAATATAGCTTCGGCTATGTTTTAGCATTAATACCCAGTTCTGGCTCCAAATACGTTACAGCTCTTTACCTCTCAGATTAGTTTACATGGTGAATTGGGGAAATGATTATGCAATTTTTATAAGTTTGATTTCCTTTTGCATAAAACAGTGCTTTACTGACAAATAGGATGTCACGTAAGAATGCTCACAGATATAAACCATTTGGATATTGCAGCCACGAATATAAGGATTTAAATAAAATCTCCTTAAGTATAAAAGACACGTCACCTAACAACTGTTGACCATGACTGACTACACCTCTAACAACGGTTGACCATGACTGACTATCGGTCATAGAAAATTCTCCCAGTTACGTGTGTTCCTCTGTGTCGTTATCTTCCTTGTTTACTCAAAAAACCTATTGAGCAGCCTCTATCTGCTCAAAATGAGTCCTAGATAAACTAGAGTCTCTTTGAGTTTATTATGAGTTTATTTATTAGGACTCTAGTTTATCTAGAGTCCTCACGACATAATAAACTCAAAGGGTATTTGAGACTAACAGATAACAAGAATAGGAGTAGTTATTGGGAGGTAGGGAAACAAGGAAGACTATCAGAGGTTGTGTTCTCACTTATCTGCCACAATTACTTGGGATGTACTTTCTCTTTTGGTAGATAAAAGAGAGAAAATGTTGGGTGCCTGGGTGGTGCAGTTGGTTAAGCAACTGCCTTCGGCTCAGGTCATGATCCTGGAGTCCTGGGATCGAGTCCCACATTGGGCTCCCTATTCGGCAGAGAGTCTGCTTCTCCCACTGACCTCTCCCCTCTCATGCTCTCTCTCTCTCTCTCTCTCTCTCTCACTCAAATAAATAAATAATTAGAGAGAGAGAAAAAAAAATGCATACTTTAATTTATACCTTAACCTGTAGTTACCAAGTGCCTCTTGCACATTCGATGCAGCCTCAGGCCAGCATAGGACGAAGTCTAGATAGTCTGAGAGAGCAAAGCTGTTAGGTGGGACCGACTCCTTCTGTCCATCCTGGCTTAGGGTAAACCTTTATCCTTTGGCGTCTGGTCCACCTTAAAACAGACTCTCCGCCAGCCACTCTGGGGAGTCAGCATGACCTGTTGTTATAGTTATAATGCATCCCACTAACAGCCACCCAATAGACCCAAGATATTTATTTGCCCCACAAGAGTTTAACCTATGTTTTGAGGTCCTGCAACAAGTGATTGAGCAATGTAAACAATATGGAACATGGCTTAGTTTAAAATAACCAGGATGGGGGTGCCTGGGTGGCTCAGTCGGTTAAGCATGAGACTCTTGATTTTGGCTCAGGCCATGATCTTGGGGTTGTGAGATGGAGCCCCGTGTGGGGCTCTGCACTGGGCATGGAGTCTGCTTAAGATTCTTTGTCTCCCTCTCCCTTTGCTCCTCCCCTGCCCCCCCAAAAAAATTAGAATAAAAAATAAGAGGACCAGGATGAAATATGGAGCAGTTATCTATCTGGGTAGAGTTGATGCAGAGGGAAAATATCAGTCATCACCCACCCTCCTGCCTGTTCTGCCAACATCACCCCCACCCTCTTTGAAATGGGGCCTTTACTCTTTCAACTTTGGGAAGGATCTTCCTGCCACCGTGATCTCCCTCATCGGTTTGCACACATGCCATTCCCTCTCCTGGAGCGGAGCTTTTTAACTTTCACGTGCATATAAATCATCTGAGGATCTTGTTGAAATGCCAAGTATGACTCAGGAAGTCTGGGGTTGTGGATAGAGATTCTGGATTTCTTACAAGTTCCCAGGTGGTGCTGGCAGTCCGAGGAGAGTCATGGCCCCAGTGCTGGCCTCACTGTTAGTGGCTTCTGGACACATGGTTTTATAGACGGCCACAACAGTAATAGTAACAGCCACTGCATCAACAAAAGAACTGAGCAACAAACCCTCTCAGGGACAAATCAGCTTGCCAACTCTTCATTGCCAATCGCTTTGTCAAGATAAGACACTGAACATATGCGTGGGAATGACTGCCATAGCCTACAGGAAGGTTATTTCAATTCCAAAGAAATACAAAAGCCATAGCTTCAGAAGGGGACTTTTTGAATTGAGTAAACTTAACTTTTTGAATTGAGTAAACTTACTCAATTGTGAAAAGCTCACAACACTCCTTTAATTTTTAAAATTTGGTCCATCTAGACTGGGAGCACCAAAGGCGTATGCAAGAAAAATTGGCCTGCCTGAAGCCTTCTGTGTCTCTAAGTCTCAGGTCTAGGGTCAGCTTGTCCAAGAAGGCTTTTCTCATCCCAGACGTGGGGTTGATGTCCCTCCACCACACCCTAGGAATCCCCATGCATGACACTGTCCTCACCCTCATCACTCTCCATTGTCACTGCTTGTCTTCCTGTCTGGGGTCCCCAGCAGTCCCAGGTCTTTCCTCTACCTTTGTATCCCAAAGCCTCGAACATTGCAAGTACATGGGAAATACCCTGTAGTTGAATCAATGCCTGAAATTAATGGGTCAATCTAACAATATTACTGGTGAATTTGATGTCTGGTATTAGGTAGAGTTAGAGACATTTTTTTGAAATGGTCCAAAATCATGGTGTATATGAAATTAGAGACAAAGTGAGAATCTTTTCATGTAGCATGCTTTTTGAGTGGGCAGTGAAACATATAGATCTTCACCTCTTCTTCCCCTTGAATCTGACCAGCCCTTTCCAACACTTGCTTTGAGCTGGCCAAGTGATATTCTGCTCTGTGAACTTGCAGATACATTTTTCTGGTCTTCTAAATGAGACACCACAAGCTTTAGAGGATTCTTGTGATTTTTGAATCTGCTATCATCCCCTGAGCTCTTGACAATGGATAGCAAACATGCCTTTCTTATAACATTTCTTAATTTCTTCTCACTTGTTAGCCTGTCGTATAGGATGGACTTAGTTTGCTCTTTCAAAATAAACAGCTCATGCAGGTTACAACTCAAAGTTCATCATAAACTTGTTGAGCACAGGAATATATTGGGGATTAAGACAGATAAAATATCAACTGTTAAAATAAGAAATGGCAAGTAAGTCACTTGGGTAAGAATTATGCTCAGTAATGGACAAAATTCCTCCTTTTTCAATGATGGTGACAACTTTATAGCTGTGTGTGAGTGTGTGTGTGTGTGTGTGTGTGTGTATCTGTGGACATGTACATCACTTACTAGTGACTATTTCTGGGATGAGATCACAGAAGACTTACATTTTCTAGATTGTCTTAACATTTGCATTTATTACTATAGCAAGTATTTTCCATTCTAAGCAAAAAGATAATTCAGAATTTAAAAAGAAAAAGACTTTTATGAGAGTTTCATAGCTGTCCACAAGTACAGTCTTTCCTACACACGAAAGTGGGACACTAAAACACATTCAGCAGGAAGTTTCCACAACAAAGAAGAGGGATTTGGGTTGTCTTAACACTTTTAACTGGCTGTAAAAAGCACCTCATAAAGTATTCTTGATGTTTACAAATCTTGCAATATAACGACATAAGAGTTTTTAAAGTAAAATATACATACTTTGGGAAATTTAAAAAGTTAGCAGTGATTTAGTAGAGAAAATTTAATTTAAAAATCTTATTAAAACCTAATCTGGTCAGTTTTGCAAAGAGAAGGAGCAAATGTTGTTAAGCCACTTAATGGAGACATTAAGAACTGACTTCTTCAATAAGTTTTAAGGTGCCTACTAAAAAGCACATTTTAAAAAGTCATATACAGCCTAATAACATAAAACCTTCCAAAACTAAATTTATCTATAATTTTAAAAAAGATTTTATTTGAGATAGCAATCACTTCTCGGTCTTTTGGCTAAGATCAAGTGTATTTATTTGAGTTAGCGAGCACCTAAGAGGGGGAGCACCTACAAGGGGACTCTGCACTCTGCTGAGTGCAGAGCCCCAAGTGGGCTCCATCCAATGACCCTGAGATCACGATCCAAGCCAAAACTGAGAGTTGGATGCTCAAAAAACTGAGCCACCCAGGCACCCCTATAATTTTTTAAAAGACTTTATTTATCCACTTGAGAGAGGGGGAGCACAGAGGGAGAGCAAGAGGAAGAAGCAGACTCCCCCCTGAGCAGAGACTGATGTAGGACTTGATCCCAGGACCCTGGCATCATGACTTGAGCCAAAGGCAGATGCTTAATTGACTGAGCCACCCAGGTGCCCTTATAATTTTTTTAATATAGCAATTACTCCGTCTGTAGTCAAATGTGGAAATCTGTGTAATTTTGACCATGTTACTGTTACGAAAATGAAAGTCCTGCCTCCTGTATCACTTCTTCAAAAATCCATTTCTGTTCCAGTGCAGTTCAGTGGGCATTGAAGTTTCAAACTTCATCTAAAATTATGATTAACTATTTGGATATTTATTTGACTCGAAACCAACTTGTCTCAATTAAACTGTTCATTCCATAAATCTTTGCTGAATGTTTGCTATGTGCCAGGTACTGTCCTGGCACTTGGGATACATCATAAAGAGAACAGAGGGGGCTGCCTTCATGAAAGCTCTATGTGGGAAAGAATAAAAATGAACATAATAGATGTGTAAGTTGTGTAGCACATTCTTATTAAAATTATTTGGGGGTATATTAGTCTACTAGGGTTGCCTTAACCAAATACTATAGACATTTAACCCACTGAGCCACCCAGCCGCCCCCATTGCAGGTTTTTTAAAAAAATATTTATTTATTTGATAGGCATAGATCACAAGTAGGCGGGGGGGGGGGGGTGGACCAAGCTCCCCGATGAGCAGAGAACCCGATATGGGGCTCGATCCCAGGATCCTAGGATCATGCCCTGAGCTGAAGGCAGAGGCTTTAACCCACTGAGCCACTCAGGCACCCCACTGCAGGGTTTTGAGTGGAGGTGTGACATGGTCTGATTTATATATCCATGTAGTCATGAAATTATTTTTAAGGCATTTTGGTGAATAATTAATGAGGAGCGCACATTTACATTTTACCCTTGAACAAGATGGGTTTGAACTGCATAGGTCTACTTAAATAGAGATTTTTTTCAGTAAGTAAAACACACTAGTATAAATGTAATTTCCTTATAATTTTCTCCTTAACATTTCCTTTTCTCTGGCTTACTTTAAGAATACAGTATACAAAATACATGCTAATTAACTGTTTATGTTATAGGTAAGGCTTTCGGTCAACAGAAGGCCATCAATAGTTGAGTTTCAGGGAAGTGAGAAGTTCCTCGTGCAGGGGTCATCACCCCTACCTAACCCTGGGTTGTTCAAGAGTCAATTGTAAAAAAAAAAAAAAAAGAAGAAGGAAAAAAAAAAGAGCTGTAGGTTAACTGCAGCTTTTATAACCTTGATTTGAGCCTAAATTTAGTCAAATTATCTGGAGAACTTCCCACTTATAAAGTTTTCCAAAGTGTGATACATACAGAAGTAATCCTTCCTTCTACATATCTGTAACTTTTTCTTTTTTCTTTCTTCTATTGAATGTACAGTTACGTTTCCTGTGTTCATTTGAAATCTTAGTTGAACTAAGTTTTATCTAATTACGTATACTTAATATCCATGTTCTAAGATACTTTTGAACAGAGTTCATTCTGTGGTAGCTTGGTTATGCAGATATAGAGAGAAGAGAACCGTCAGAAATGACATTACTTTGTGCCCTTTACAAATAAAGAATACTTTGAGGGCTAATCGTGTACCGTTGTAACACAAAGTCTATTTCATTCTGTTTGGCTTTAACAAAATCATGGTCATTGACTACCTTGCATTCAAGAGAAACAGAAATTGGATTGTTACTTGTCATTTCTATGACTTCTTTGTCCATTACAAAAACAACATGTTTTTAAGATAGTGGGTAAACGTTGATGCGAACACAGAGTAGGTTCATTGTTAGGTAAAACTGTGAAACGGGTCAAGTTTGGTTTCCTCTTCCTCTTTTGGTTCAGGGAGATTCATCAGAGGATCTCCAGCCCCTAGCGAGGTACCTGGCCCCTAGCAGGTGCTCGTTATTATCCGTGTAATGATTCGTGAATTCCCGCCTACGTCTCTCACACGGACCCGTCAGCGATTTGGGGTCGTGCACCGCTGGAGTGCTTGGTCCTAGGGGACTGCCGGAGAGAGCGGGCAGCCTCTGCCCGAAGTTACGAGCTAGGGGATGAGCTTCGAGTGTCAGTGGGGAGTGTGTTAAAGTGCGGGATTCTCCCCGGGAGCATCGCCGGCCACAGCACCTGCCCCAGCCCTGACCAACTATCTCCTTCGCTCGCCACGGGCCGCGCGAGAGGGGCATCTGGTCCACCGCCTTACGACACCACGTCCTGAGTTATTTCTGTTTCTCGAACTGCAGATCCTAACGCAAATGCCGTCCGGTCCCTGCTCACGGGGTGCAGGACGAGGCAGGGCCCGAGCCCCGCTCCGGGCCTTCCCGGGCGCGTCCGACAGGCCGCACGCGGAGTCGCCGAGACCGGGCGGGGAGTGGGGTCCTCCCCGACTCTGGTCGGCGGGGTCGGCGGCCCGTCGGGCACGGGCAGGGCCAGGCCCTCGGCGGTGCAGCCCAGCCTCGCCGTGCTGACCCGCGGTCCCCGGCCGGAGGCTCCGGCGCCGTGAAGCACCGGCCGCGGCCGCGCGCGTCCACAAGCGCGTTCCAAGAGCGCGGAACCGAAAGACGCGCGTCCGCGCCGGGTCGTTTCCACAGCGGTTTCGCGGCCCGCGAACGGCCTTCTCCGGCCCGAAGGCGGGCTCGGCCCCCCGCGCAGCTCTCCCGCTCCCACGCCCGCCCCACGCGTCCGGCACCCCGGCCTCCGATCCCGCACAAGGGGGACAGGGCGGGTCTACGCTGACTGGAGGAAGCGGGCGCCGCACAAGGGCTCGATGCCTGTCCGACGGCGGTCGCTTGCTCCGGCGTCCCGCGCAGACCCGGCGAGGGCCACAGGCAAGCCGCCCCCGCGCTGGGAGAACGCCCCGAGGCCCCCCACCCTGAGGCTCAGCCCGGCCCCCCTCCCCGCCCCATTGGCTCGGCCGCCCCACGCGTCACGCCTGCGACGCCGACGCGCCCTACCGGCGAGGGGCGGGGCTCGGGGCGCGCGAGGCGGGGCAGGCGCGCACGCGCAGGCGGCCGGGTCGGGTCCGGACGGGGGAAGGGAGGGGGCGGTGTTCCCGGTTTCCTGGGTTACCTGAGGGGGCGGGGGTGCGGAGTTCGCGGCAGGGGGTGCGGAGTTCGCGGCAGGGGGTGCGGAGTTCGCGGCGGCGGCTGCGGCGATAGCGACGACGACGGGGGATTCTCCCGGTGAGTGGAAGCGCGCGGCGGCGGCCCCACAGCAGGTAAAGGCGGCCGTGGGCGCCGACGACGCCGGCCGGGGGGTTCGGGACACCGTCCGCGGCCTAGAGGGACGGGGGTTTGGAGGCGGTGGCGGCCACCCGGCTGAGGGCGCGGGGGACTCGGCACCAAGCCCGTCCTCGGGCGTCCTCCCGGCTCCGGCTCTCCGAGACGTCCTCCTCGGCGTCCGGGCAGCCCTGGGCAGCCGCTGAGCGGCGGGCGGGAGCGGCGGGCGGGAGCTGGAGCTGCCCCCGGACCCTCGCCGCGGCCGCCCGCCACCAACTTTATTTCCCCGCGCGGGGGGTGGGGGCGGGTCGGCCGGCGGCGACCCGCTGCTGGCGGGGTCGTGTGTGAGGTGCGCTGCGGTGGCACGGGGTCCCCCCCGCCCGGCCCGGACCTCAGGTAGAAGGCGGGAGCGGACGGTTTCCGCGCCGCCACCCTGCGGTCGCTCGTGCGCTCCGGTCCCGCCGCGCGGTCCCAGCTGTCATCTCCCCCGGAGCCTCTCTCTGCCGCCTTCTTCGCGCCTGTGACCCCCTGGCCATGGAGCGAGACGCTCCGGAGAGTCCCCGCGACGTCTGCCGTCTGTGCGGGCGTTCCTGGAGCCCGGCCGAGGGGCCCCTTCACCTCCCGTAGGATTCAGCGGTTGAAGAAGCGACCCAGGAGAACCCCGCCCCTGCTGACCCCACCTTGTGCGGGTCGACGGCTGTGGAGCCGTGCAGGGGCCGGGGTCCGAGGCGTTAGGAGCCGCTCTCTGGCCTTCCCACTTATCGGTCTGAACAAAACAAACCAGCCCGGTGTGCTCGGCAGACTCCGCACCCCGCGACCGCACTTGGTGGTGGGTGAGGCTTGTTTCGAGCCGATAGAAAATGTTGAGTCTCATGCTGAATGCGGACCAGCATTTCCTTGAACACCGCGAGCTCAGCTCTCATTTTCCCCGAGGTTTGTCGAACACATCGATAGGACAGACTGAATTGGGCTTTTCTTCCTGATGGCTCCTGGATGGCCTGCTGCTGCTTTACACTTCCACACCCAGAAACCTTAAGCTAATAAAGATGTTGACTCTGAGCTTTCATTTTATAGATGCAGTTATTAATCCGGGGTATCTGTTTTAAAGAGCTTTGCAACTAGTCAGCAACTTTTTTCCTAATAGCTCTTTGCTGTCTCCATATTGTTACTGCCTAAAGATCGGAGGAATTAGGAGAAAATGAGTTATTATATAATTTAACTCACATAGAAGCAGTTTGAAAGCTATAAAATGATGTATAAATTTAGTAAATCTTTATGGAGCATGGACTGTGTGCCGGTTTTCTGAACAGATAAATATCCCCTCCTTCATGGAGCATACATCCTAGTTGGGGATCTCAGATAATAAAATATGTGCTATGTCATTTTGTGTTAAGGACTATAGACGAAAAAGCAGGAAAGAGGGAGGATAAGGGGAGAGGGTTGCAATTTTAACGAGAGGTAGCCAGGGGAGACTTCCTGGAGAATGTGGATTTGAGCCCAAGATCAGAAGCGGGAAAGTACTCCATACCCCTCTCTAGGGGAAGAGTGTTGAAGCAGCAGGAAAGGCACTTGCAAAAGCTTTGAGTCAGGAGTGTACAGGGCATGTTAGAGAACAGCTCAAAGGCTGATTTGGCTATGGTGGAGTGAGTAAAGTAAGAGTAGTAGAATTGAAGTCAGTTAAGTAGGAATGGGAAATCAGGTTGGGTGAGGCTTTGTAGGCCTTTGGGAGGACTTGGTCTAACATTCTGAGTGAGAAGGGGAGTCATCCCTTTGAATAGAAAAGAGATACAACAGGGTTTTTAAAGGGTCACCCCGGTGGCTGGAGTGGAGAATAGGCAATTTGGGCCAAAAAAAGGGATTGGGCAGCGGTGGAATCAGGGGTGTTAGCTCAGGGACCCTTGCCATAATTCAGGCCAGAGGTGATTATAATTTGGACAGAGTGGAACTGATGGAGTGGTTGATTTCGGATGAACTGAGGGTAGACTCAAGAGGAGACTTACAGTCATCACAGTGTTTTTCCTAAGCAAGTGTAAAGATGAAGTACACATGTACTGAGATGAGGTTTATGAGGGGTTGGTTAGAAAACAGTAAAATGAGATGTCCAAGTAGAGATTATTAGCTGTAGATTGCAGTGACTTTGTACTGAAGATGTTACATTACCTTGACTTTACCAGGGGCTTAATATTTTCACCCATAAACTCCCAAATATTTTTCCATACTCATTTTCTTTTTAGTTCTTTTGGACCAACTTAGTCATTTCATTTCACCAAGGGCAGTTTTGTTCTTATATGCTTGCCCTCAGAGCATCTGTTTGTTAGTTTCAGTTGTAGAGAAGGCCATATAATCCAGAATATCAGAATACCTTTGTAACGTGAACACCTCAAATGATTAATCTTTTCCCAAATTATGTTTAGATGACTGGCTTAAGTTCAAGAATTTTTTTTAAGTCTCAGAAATCTTGTTATCAAACGTGGCTTCACTTGGCCATTTGTGAAATTACAATGGAAATGACCTGTATTTTTAATACTTTATTAATGAGTCAGTAATATAGAGGGATTATCCTAATTCTTTAGTTTCATTAAAGATGGCTTGAAATAAATGGGCCATCACATGTTAAATGGAGATCTTTTCATCAAATTATGCAGTATTTGGAACAATAGAATTTAGCCTAAAATATGTATCAAAACTATATCAGGCTCCTAGAGTTTAAGGTCTAACCCTCACATTGAGAACCCAGGTTATAAACTAATGTTTTAAATGGATTCAACCTAAATATATTCTGAACGTATATTTTAAAAACTGTCAGATTAATAACTAGTTATAAGATCAACTTGGAGTCAGTGGGAACACCATATTCTCTTGGATCCTACTTTCTTTTGCTATTTCTTGTCACCAGTATTTGTCCTTGTTTCTCTTAATGCTCTTGGCCTTGATTTATAGTAATTGAGAGAGACCTGATACATTTGGAAACTTTGAATGCTTTTCAGGTCTAATAAGGAGGGGGATCTTATTTAATAATATGAAAACGTAATGCTTAAAGTGTGATCCTTTTAATTCATCAAGAAAAGAATTAAACAGCTTTCCAAAAGGCTAGTCATCATTGCATCCAAATGTGATTCCTTGAAATTGAAACTCCAAATGCATGAGGAAATAAGAGAACTTCTAGCCACTTTTAATGAGTGGAAGAAATAGATGAACGATAAGGGAGAATACTGCACATACTTAGAAATGTTTATACAACTGCAACCACTCGTCTTTACAAAGTAAAGAGGATACAGGATTTTTGCCAGAAACCTGAAGAATCACATATTTTAAATTTAAGAATGGAGTCAGGGGTGGGTAGTGAAGCCTAGAAACTATACACTGAACCTCTTGACACTAAGTGATTCCTAGAAAAATTATAGATCAGATTGCCAAGCAGATGCTTTGTGATTAGAAAACAAGGCACTGATTATTAAGACACAGAGTTGTTTTCTTAAGAACAAGTCATACTAATCCCTTGCTCACTTTGCCAAAGGTGTGATAATATTAAATAATCTTAAGTACCTCTCATCTTACAGAGTGCATTCCCATTTATTATTGTATTTAACTCTCACAACATCCCTGTGAAGTAGCATCAGAGGAGGAGGCCTCAATGGTATGTGCCCAGGGAAGAAATGAAGGGGACAGATGTGGTAGATTTTAGAAAGGACTTACTTAGATACAGGATAAAAGAAAAGGAGGAATCAAAGTGGGCTTTAAGGATTCTAGATTGTCTGACTGGGTGAATGGTGATGCTGGTAATTGATCTTAAATTTGAAAATATAGGTGGAGGAATAGATTTGGAGATGTGAAATTCATCAGTTCACATCAGTTTGGTGAAAATAGTTATTTTTAAATCAGAACCAAGTAACATGTAATTAAAATTTTCAAAATATGTAGGTCTCGCTGGAACTCAGAAAAGTCTTAACCAAATAAAGAAGTCTTCATTCATTCAGCAGACACATCCTTTCAAATACTTTTGGTAAGGAAGAGAGGACGGTGGGTAGAAGCTTGAGTGGGGAGATGTGATTGGGGAAGGTTTGTTTTTTCTTAAAGATGGAAGAGTCAAGGAACTTTAGTGGACTGATGAGAAGGGTCCATTGAAGAGGAAAGAAAATTAAAGTCAGAAAATTGAAGTCTCAAGAGAAAGTAGAGAATTAGACATAACCTCAGAGGAAATGGAAGGGTTGGGAACAAGAGTGCAGGTGAAAGGGTTACCCCGAAGAAGGGCAGTGATGCATCTTCCTGTTTTAAAAAAAAGAAAATTAAATAGAGTAGGTACCGATACAATATACATAAAAGTCCAGGATGGCATCTCTTGTCTCCATGGAGCCGTTTATCTGCTGAAATTGAGTCAGAAGAGCATGGGTTGGGGTATGTTCATGGGAAGAGTTAGCGTTGTGATTGGGAAAGGGGCTTGACCAGGGACCACTGACCTAATTGCTGTATAGTGATAAACACCCTTGAAATCACAAATGAGGAAAGCAGCCAATCAGAATGGTTAAGGAGTTTTCTCCAGTAGTTCTATGTAACGGTGCAGAAAGCACTGAATCTGCATGAGGATTGGAAGTTAGACTGAGTCTGGATGAGCATTGGAAGGGAGGGTATGATGTAGAACTTGGGTTGGGGGATGGTATAAAGTCAAGGGACTGGGTGATGATGAGGTTGCTAGTGGAAAGGCTGAGCCAGAGGCATCCTGCTTGATTAAGGAAGACAGCCAAGCCAGGACGGGTCTGAGGGATGTGCAGAGCAAAGAGGATGAAGAATCTCAATGAGGGGCTGGAGGATTTGTGGGCGGGAAGGACTACTGGGATGGAAGAGTAGGCACACGATGGGAGGTCCTAACTCTAAGACTCTGGAGTGCAAACAGTTGCGGGTGATGATATGGGCCAATGTACGACCAGTGATAGTAGGTAGCCAAGACTAATAGTGCTAATTACAGCAATTGTAATATTAATAAAAGCTACCATTTATTGAGTACTGTATACTAGTCACCATACTACATGCCTTCCATAGATTATAATACTTATTTTTCACAACCACCTACTAAACCATGCTTACCCTCTATAAAGTAGAGGTCATTGAAGAAGAGGAAATAAAAGAGCTCTGAATCCTAGTATATAGAGATTATTTGTTCTTATAGATAATGCAGCCCTCAGAATAATAGATCTTGTATGGAGAGGAAGCAGGAGTTGTATGACGAAGTTCTCCATAAATGGAGATGAAAGACTCAAAGTCAGCAGTTGACAACTATAAATATAGCTATAATGTAGCCTTAGAAATGGATAAAATGACATAATAAGACTCAAAGTCAGCAGTTGGCAACTATAAATATAGCTATAATGTAGCCTTAGAAATGGATAAAATGACATAATGATGCACAAGTCATCTTGGAAACCAGGTGATAACCAGAATAATGCTAACTTGTCTTCTTGGCCTGGGATCTGGGTGTATACAGTGATGTATTAAGAGGAGGAGATGAAATGATTGCCTTATGTAAAGGTGAGGGATATAACGATGTTTCTTAGCAATGGAACTAGGGTTCCTAAAGCTAGGGAGTAAAGAATCCAGAGAGGAAGAAAGACTCATCCACTTGTGTGTAAAAAAAATCAGGAAGGATGGATGGGCAAGTAGGGTGATCATATAATTTATTGACGAAACAAGTATTATTTTGAAAATGAAAAGAATGTTGTTAATAGTTACTCTGGGACAGCAGGCGCAAACCAGAACTGTCATAGGCAAATCAAGATGTTTAGTCTTATTAGTGACAGGTAACTAGAGGAGCTATCACCTTGGAAAGGGGCTGTGGATGTTGAGAATGAATGGACCCCTAAATTAGAGGGACATGAATGGAGCTTACTAGGCTAAGATTATTCTCTTTAGCTCTATAATACTGCCCTAAAATGTTCTGGGTATGCTTTATTCTATAAGAGTGTGGAGATTTGAAAGTTCTGGATTCATCTCTATATGAAAATCTATCCATCTCTATATGAAAATTTGGAATCCATTAACGCATAGGTCATACTAGAAACCTTAGAAGTAGATGAGATCATCAAAAGAAAACACAAAGAAAGAGAAGTGAGGCAGCGGATCCAGAAACTCACCAACATGAAGGAGCTGGTAAAGAAGATTCCAACTAAGGAAACTGAACAGGAGTGGTTAGGCAAGGTAGAAGGAAAGCCAAAAGAGATTTGTTATCTCATAAATCCAGAAAGGAGAGATTCAAGGAATGAGCGATTCGTCGTTTCATATGCCTTATGTTCTTCAGAGAGGTCAAATATGATAAGGACTGGAATGTGTCTGTTGGCAATTAGAAAGTTGTTGATCTTGGCCCGACTAGTTTTGGGAGAGGAGTGTGGGCAAAAGTCAGACTGAGGTGCCCAGAAAGGTGAGGTGAGGCGGGACCATGCTTGAGTAATCTTGAAAGAGGGAGGTATTAACAGGATATACATGTCTATTTACTTTAGGCAGTAAAGAAGGCAATGGAGATGAGGGTTTAAAAACTAGGAGGGAGCTGGGTTTCCAACCAATGCCTCCTGGTTAAGGTCTAGTTAGTAATTTTGTTATAATGGAAATAGTGAAAGTAAGAGGAAGATACATTTTAAATCAAGTATGACAAACTTTGTAGTAACTACAACCTATTAGAAGCTGAAATAGGTAGAAAGTGTTTATTGAAGAGAGAATTCCTAATTTGGTGAAATACTGTAAGATGACTTTTAGGTTGTAGACTAACTCTAGGGTTCCATTTTTTTTTCCCTCTTCATTTTTTAGGGGGAGGATGGTGTGTATACATAAGCATAAGGCTTATTAGTTCAGGATTCCTGATCCCATAACACTGATTTTTTAAATAATTTGTGTTGATTAGTTTTTATCAAATAGCTTTGACCAAAGTTTCTTTCTTTATATTGCAACATTAACACATTTCAGGAACACTGCCAGCACGTTTTAGAGCTTAAAAAGTAACAAGAGATAATTTCCATCTTATTCTCTGAATGGGGAATCAAAAATCTAGGGATGCTGGAGCAGGGATTGAGGCAGAGCCTCAGTCTGACTCGTGTTCCAGAATTGTATCTCCTACAACCCTCTAAATTTTTTTTCCTGCTACTTTCTTGCTAAGGCATCTTCTCCTTTCATTCTTTGACTCTGACAGATTGTAGAAGACCAACTTTTTACAAATAAGTAAAATAAAGGTCTTAACATATGGACTTCTTCTGGTAGATGAACAAAATGCTCTTGAGATCTTACCTGAAAACTGTAAGATGTTATAAAGTTATTTTTTTATTAATGTAAACACAAGCAAAGGAAGGGGGTAGAGAAAAGCAGGCTCCCTGCTCAGCAGGGAGCCCAATTCGGGGCTCAGTCCTAGGACTCAGGGATCATGACCTGAGCTGAAGGTCGACACTTAATGACTGAGCTGCCCAGGCGCCCCTGCAAAGCATCTTTTAAGAAGTCTCTTCTCTCGCATGCCGGGGTGGCTCAGTAGGTTGAGCATGTGACTCTTGGTTTCTGCTCAGGTCCTAATCTCAGGGTTGTGGGATCTACCCCCACCCCCATGGGGCTCCGCGCAGGCTTGTGCACGCTCTCTCTCTCAGATGGGTAAATAAATCTTTAAAACAGTTTTCAAAAATTAAAAATTAACATAAGTCTCTTCTCTCTTAAGAAGCCTTTGAAAAGAATATAGGCTTCTAGACCAGAGAAATGTGGTTTCTAGAAGCAACTTATCAAATTTACTGGCTAGCATTCTTGACTATTTCTGGATATTTCAGCTGTCTAAAATCATAACAGTTTAATATTTCTGTTATGTGGTACTTTTGAATATTAAGTTATATATAATTATATCTGATATAATTATGTAATTTATATATGTTATATATTGCATGTCATATATATTTGGGACGATGCTTGAAGCCTAGTTACACATTGGATAAATATTGATATATATTAATTTTCTTTCCTCTTCTTTTTGGATTTTTGTTTCTTTGACATGCTATTCTTTATTATTGAAATATAACTAACAGTGTTATATTAGTTTTAGGTGCTATAATGACTCAGCAATTCTGAATATTACTCAGTGCTCATCACGCTAGGGGTACTCTTAAGCCCCTTGATCTATTTTGCCCATCTCCCCCACCTCCCGCCCCTCTGGCAACCACCAGTTTGTTCTCTGTATTTAAGAGTCTGGGGTTGTTTGTTTCTCTTTTTTTTTCTTTGCTCATTTATTTTGTTTCTTAAACTCCACATATGAGTGAAATCCTAACATTTATCTTTCTCTGACTTATTTCGCTTAGCATTATACTTTCGAGCTCCCCCCCCCCTTGTCATTGCAAATGGCAAGATTGTGTTCTTTTTTATGGCTGAATAATATTCCATTGCGTTTATATACCACATCTTCTTTATCCATTCATCTATTGATGGACACTTGGGTTGTTTCCACATCTTAGCTACTGTAAATAATGCTGCGATAAACATAGGGGCATCTATCTTTTTGATTAGTGTTTTCACCGTATTTGGTTAAATACCCAGTAGTGGAATAACTGGACCATAGGGTAGTTCTGTTTTTAGCATCCTGAGGAAGCTTCACACTGCTTTACACAGTAGCTGCACCAGTGTACATTCCCACCAACAGTGCATCCTTCCTCTCCACATCCTCCATTTGTCATTTCTTGCCTTTCTGATTCTAGCTGTTCTGTCATGTTTAAGGTGATATGTTATTGTGGTTCTGATTTGCATTTTTCTGGTGATTAACAATATTGAGCATTTCTTCATGTGTCTGTTATCCATTTGCATGTCTTCTTTGGAAAAATGTGTATTCAGGTCGCCCAGCGATTTATTAATCAGATTATTTGGTTTTTGGTATTGGTTTATATAAATTCTTTATATATTTTAGATATTAACCCCTTATTAGATATATCATTTGCAGACATCTTCTGCCATTCAGCACATTGCCTTTTTGTTTTGTTGATGGTTTCCTTCACTGTGTAGAAGCTTTTTATTTTGGTGTAATCACAATAGTTTAGTTTTGCTTTTGTTTTTTCTTGCCTTGTAAGATATATCTAGAAAAATGTTTCTATGGCTGGTATCAAAGACATTACTGTCTGAGCTCTCTTCTGTGATTTTTATGGTTTCAGGTCTCACATTTAGTCTTCAGTCCTTTTTGAGTTAATTTCTGTGTATAGTATAAGAAAGTGGTCTGGTAGAGACTGTCTTTTTCCCATTGTATATTCTTGCCTCCTTTGTTGTAAATTATATGACCATAGAAGCATGGGTTTATTTCTGGGCTCTCTATTCTGTTCTGTTGATATATGTTTCTGTTTCTGTTCCAGTACCCTATTGTTTTGATTAGTACAGCTTTGTAGTATATATTGAAATCTGAGATTGTGATACCTCTAGCTTTGTTCTTCTTAAGACTGGTTTGCCTAACACTTATTTAAAGGGATTCATGTACCCTGTGTGTATATCAGCATTATTTTCACTAGCCAAATTATGGAAGCGGCTGAAGTATCCGTAAATAGATGAATGGATAAAGAAGATGTGATGTGATGTGTGTGTGTATAAATAAATAAAAGCATTAAAACAGAAGATCAGGTTGGCTATTTGGGTTCTTTTGTAGTTCCATAGAAATTTTAGTATTATTTGTTCTAATTTTGTGAATAATGTTGTTGGCTATTTTTTCTCTACTTTCAAGCCTGTTTTTTGGCGTGGTTTAACCATGTCCCACCCCCAAGATTGTTGTTGGGATGGATTCGCTATTTTTTTAGGAACTTGTTCTTGTGCTTAACTGTTTCAAAGGTAACTGTATCTTTGCTTATTGCAAATATATTTTGGTTAAGTACGTTTAAATTTTTTTGTTGTAGCATTTGATTTTTGGCCAAATGTGTTTTCAGTAATTTATTTAGCATAAGTGAAACAATTCTACATGCTCGCTTGAGTATTATGATTTTTTAAAGAGCAGTAATAGTATATTAATTTTTCCTTTCTCTTCCATCTTTAAGATTGCTCTGATCAAAATGTGATTTGCTACAATAGAATTCTTATTAGTTCTGTAGTTCACTTGTCTGAGTTCTTAGGTTGAAGAAGAATAATCATAATTGCATACGTATTATTTTAGCAGTGTAATTATTTGAGTTTGGATGAGTGTGAAATTAAACAATGCTAAGAATAATTTCCTCTTTTAGTATATTAATGTGGCTTATTTGAAAGGGCAACAAAACATTTATCAGTTCATAAAATGCATTCATTGTTACTGCTTCTGGGTATGGATTCATTGAAGTGCACAGTTCAGTGTATCCTGACCAATGCCAAAAGGAGGTTTTACTGGTGTAACTTGTAGAACAGCTGCTTATACCTATCAGCTTCTTTTATGCTGCTTATTAATATTTGCTTATCTGGACTTTATTAGATCTTTATTGCATTATAACTTAGAGTTCATTAAAGATTAAAATCCTTTACTGTTCTCTGGATTTCCTCTTTAATAATGCTTCCAAAGATGGTAATGCTGGTAACTGTTCTTTTTTCCTGTATTTGAATATTTTGGAGATTGTTTTTGAAATCGTATATTCCATACAGCTGAAAGATATTTATTTTCTCTACACATTATTTCTGAAAAATAGAATCCCAGTAAGGTAGTTTTGACAGAACTTGATTATGCACAATTTAAGGGAACATTTAGAATGTATAATTTTTTAAAAAGAGTTTACTTATTTACTTGAGAGAGAAAGTTGGGGGAGGGGCAGAGGGAGAGGGGGAGAATCTCAAGCAGACTCTGCTTGCGGTCTGGTCAGGCTCTGTCTGTCTGTCTGAGATGAGGCCATGACCTGAGCCAGAACCAAGAGTTGGATGCCTAACCGACTAAGCCACCAAGGTGTCCCTAGAATGTGTGATTTTAATCTTAAATGAATTTGATGTTTACTGTTACTGCATTACTATTTTCTGAATGCTGTACTATCATGAAAGTTCACAGCCTTAAAGATAGAGATCATCTAGTTTTATTTTTGTTTTAATATGTATAAGAAGAATCGGGATCAGAAAGGTTAAGCATTTTACCTGAGATCCTAGAGCGTTGAGGCAAAATAGAAAACCAAAAGTCCCTTGACTTTTAGTGTAGTATTCTTTGTGCCATCGACCTCTTGAACCATTTTAATGGATTTTAAGAAAATAATCTCATAGCCAAAAAATGCCTTATACACTACTCAAAGTGATAGTGTTTGGTTTCTTGTATGTAACTCATTTATAACTTTAACCCTTTGTCTTTGCATGTGTCTACATTTTTGCCGTAGTGGTAGAAACTAAACTGTGATGATACTCAATGAGGCAGAAAAAAAATATTAAGTGTAGGTTGAATCTGAAATGCATTTGCTTTGTATATATGTATATATATATATTCCTTTTTAATTTCTGTTCTCTATCACTCTCACTCCCTATGCCCTTCTCTCCTACTATCTGTCCATCTTCATGGATGGTTAGAGAGCAGTAGATTAAGTAGCTGGATCTGAATTTGATCTCACTGTTAATCTTTCTTGATGTGAAAAGTTTTATAGCAGTGAATGCATTTGTCTGTACTTGACTGTCCCAACTAAATGGTTTTTAGAATAAAGCTAATTTTCACTGTGTCTATGAGAATTATGAAGGAATAAGAGGAAACTATTGCTATGTACACTTATGTGGTATCTTCAAAGCTTGTACATATCTGTGTTCAGTATTTCAGAAACTTATTTTACAAAATCTTTTACCTTATACAAAATATATATTAGAAACTACTGATCATTATGATGTTGCTGTAGAAATTATTTTTATTGTTTTCATTTCACATTTAGGATAAGATGCCAAGCTCTGTTTATAGTGTCTCCTTAAGAGGTATGGAAAACCATGATTTCTAGAATTGGTTTTAAAGAGCTCTTAAACTATATACACTGCATTATAATCTTTAACATAGGAAGAATAAACATCCAAGATTTTATTGCTGAAGTTTTTTGTTTTTAATCTAAGAAGATTTTGTTGAAATTTCTACATGTTTCTGTAGCGCTTTCCTTAGTATCTTAAATGCTTGCTAAGGAATGGAAAAAGGCTTTTGTAAATGTGGCTCTTTCTGAAAGCATTAGCTGCAGGAAGATTTCCTAAAGTAATTTGAATATTAAAATGTTTTCTGTCATAGTCAGTATTAAGTGAATTGGTGTTTATTTGTTGAGCGCTTACTATTCGTGGCACTGTGTTAGGCAAGATTTCTTTTTGTTTGATTTGATTTTCTGTTTGTTTGTTTTAACAAATGAGACCCGACTCCCCTTCTTCAGGGAAGTATAATCTAGTTTGGAAAGAAACAATACAGTACTGTAACACAATGCAGTGAGTCCTAAGAGGCACGTAGAAAGTAATTAACTGGGAATTATTAGGAATTTCTATAGCAGCAGCAACATGACAAAAAGCATTAGTGAAATCCTGTTGAGAAAGTGAGTACCCTTAGGAGGAATTATGGAACGGTAGAGGGTGTCCTGAGGTGTACCAAGAGCTGAGGAAGGTTGGACAGTGAGGGAAGTACAGAGCACCATAATGATAATAGTAATAATGAGTTGGAAACTTCCTCCCTAAGAACTGGAGTGTCGCTTACTATTTTAAGAAACGTGAATGACAGTTTTAGCTGTTACAGAATTTGGATTGGATGGAAAGTCGACCAGGCAGTGTGACCAGTTAAGAGGGTGGCAGAGGGGTCGAGGAGCCGAGGACGCTCAGGCCTCAGGTTGGAGGGGGAGAAACAGATTCAAGGTCATGATGATAATCACGAGTAAGTATTGATCTTCCTACAGTATGCCCGGCACTGTGCAATGCATTTTATGTGCGTTATCTCGTGTAATTTAAATATCCACAACGACGTGACGTGTTTCTAGATAAGACTGAGGCTTAGAGAGAGGAAGCCGAGAAGCCAAGTTCATAGAGTTAGCAAGTGGCTGCTGTCAAGCCAAAGAACTGACTGGGCCCAGATGAAGGGCTGTTCTGGTTGCTCCCTGAGTGACTGGGTAGAGGCCATCCATGGAAACAGCAGTGAGGGAGGAGGAGCTGGTTTGTTGGAGGGAGAAGAGAAAGTCTTTTTTTTTTTTTTTTTAAAGATTTTATTTATTTATTTGACAGAGAGAGAGCACAAGTAGGCAGAGAGGCAGGCAGAGAGAGAGGAAGGGAAGCAGGCTTCCTGCTGAGCAGAGAGCCCGATGCGGGGCTCGATCCTAGGACCCTGAGATCATGACCTGAGCCGAAGGCAGCGGCTTAACCCACTGAGTCACTCAGGCGCCCCGAGAAGAGAAAGTCTTATGCAGAATACAGACAGATTGCCTGCATCTGAATCTTGCCTCTGACAGTAGCTCTGTGACCTGAAACACTTGCTTAACCTTACTGTGCTTCAGCTTTTAACATGTGACAAGTAGGGATCTAATTATACTTATGAGATTGTTGTACAGATTAAACCAACAGCTGTAGGGGAGTGCTTTTAGGAGTGCCTGATGGGTAGTAGTCGCTTGTAGATGGCAGCTATGTCATCGTCGTCGTTATCATTATTCTGTAGAAACCCAGAGATCTGTTTTGAGGACTATGCAGGACTATCAGCTATGCAGTATAAAATTTTTAGCACATTCTTCCAGCAGAGAGGTAAAGCAGGGGAGAGGACGGATGATCTACCTGGATGAGCCTTCATGGTTCTGTTTATTGCTGCCTCACTATAACCACAGGTGTCTCAATTTCCATTCTTTTATGGTGCTCAGGATCAAATGCAGGCTCTTCAGAGATAGCTAGTTGCCCAATCTGTTTTAGGGAAACCGAACTGCTTGTTGAAGGGCTTAACTTTGATACATTTTGGTGTCACTTCCTCTGAATTTATTTTAAAATTCTGACTTGCTACACCGTGCCTGGACCAGTTTTGTCAAATGAGGAGCCACGATGACTTCTCTCTGGGCCAGTAACAGGTGTCCAGGCAAGCACGACAGAGAGAATTGAGAGTGTTAAGCAAAACGTCATGGGCTTAGAGAGGGAGAGGGGAGCAGGCAGTGTTGTTTGTGGACTCCCTGAAATATGAAAAAAAAATAGTATGTTCACTTTCCTGGGGCTATTGCTTTCTTAGATTTCTACCCTTTGCTCTGAACCACTGCCCTTTTCATTTTATTGAGTTTTCTTTGTCAGCCTATGCAATTCTACATAAATTGAAAATATTTCAGCACATTTTTGTACTTTAACTTAGCCTAAAGGCATAATGCAGAATACAAGTAGGAACAGTACAACTGTTTCCCGCCCCACATTTACTGGTTAAGGATTATTGTAGTCCTACATTTTTCTTTTAAAGATTTTATTTATTGTTTATTTATTTGAGAGAGACAGAGAGAGAGTGCACACACGCACAAGCAGGGGGAGCAGGAGAGGGAGACACAGGCTCCCCACCAAGCAGGGAGCCTGATGTGGGGCTTGATCCCAGGACCCCGGGATCGTGATCTAAGCCCAAAGCAGATGTTTAACTGAGCCACCCAGGTGCCCCTGTCGTCCTACATTTTTAATATGGAACATCTATATCAGAGCCAACTTCTACCCCTCTTATGTTGTAATTTCAGTTAGACTGAAGTTGTTGCTTCTTGTTAAAATGTAAATACTTCTTTCTAGGAGGAGCAGAGTGTTTTGCTTCTTGTTTCCCCTCCCCCCAGTTTATTTACTTCTTGATGTAAATGGGAAATGTGGAAACCCATGGGGAAAGATAGCATGAAGCTATAGAACACCTTGAGAAGTTTGGGGTGGCAGGATATTAGCCTGGAGGTGTGAAACTGCATAGGACAGAGTGACTGGATTACTGCCCAGTTGCAGTTGCACTTAGTGCAACAACCAAAAGTTTGTAGAGAGAGGTTTTTGAAGCTTGTTTCCAGGTGTACAGATTGCAATCTAGCGGATTTGAGTAAAGGTTCTGGATAACATTTAGAGATAGTATTTAGTGTTAAGGAAACTTCTTTGCCCATTGTCTAATTTTTAATTGACCTGACCGAAGAAGTAAGGCTGTGTCTTCTAAACTTGGCTATTTTAGTTCTCATTAATTAGCTCTAAAAATATCATGTAACTCCTAAGGCAACCGTCATGGGACTTAACCGTGGGAGAGCGGACCTGTGGACTTCCGTTTTTGTCATCTGTAGAATGTAGGGATGGAGAATATGATGCCTAAAGTTTCTGCCATTGTGAAAATGTGTGATTCTAACTTATTCACATTCATACCTTTATTTATATCACTTATGAAATGGCATAAATAGTGTTATTATTGTTTTCCCGAAGGGTTTTTAATTTTTAGTGTTGTGTTGCAAAGAATATATGAGATCTTTGGGAAAGTCATTAATCAGTCTATATTCCATATATATTGAACTCTGGAGAGATGGGATTTAGCATAATTAATAGTCCATAATGACCAGCCCTTATTTTCAAGAAGGCTGCTTCAAATCACCGCAGGTTCTGGTTCAGCAGAATTCATTGAATACTTATTACTACGTGTCGTGTTGTGTTTAGTGCTCTCAATAATCCTGCAGTTGATAGCAGTCTCCTCCTTTTTGGTACATAATACATTTCTAAAAAAAATTCTTTCCAGTGGTAATTTCTCTAGTATTATATTAATTAAGAAATTTAGGCAAGCACATAATATTATTTTAAAAACGAATTTGCCAGGACTTTGGGCATTTGATGAAAATTAGGAGTTGAGACCTTCAGATATTACCATTTCATGAGGAAAAGGTATGATTTCTAATCAGGCTTTGAGAGTAAATTTCATTATTATGAGCTTTCTTATTGTATTTTTCCTCTACTTCTTTTCTGTAGAAGTCACAAGACATGGAAAAAACAAAATATACTGGTACTCCCTACTTTTATTTTCAGTGCTTCCTTGAAAACTGTATGGTCATAAAGTCTAATATTGACATTTCCATACACACTGCTCCGAGGAAGGATTGTGATGCTCTCTTTCCTCCTCCAGATGGCGCTCTCTACCATCACCTAGTGCTGGGCACCTAGAGGGAACTCTATTTGCCAAGAATGTTTACTGATGTTATATAATCTTCATAGATCTACAGAGTAACTCTGTGGGATGGACATTTCATGGAAGAGGAAGCCAAACTTCACGTTATGTGGCGGCCAGTAGTTGCTAGATTCACGTTCTTCTGCCTTTGTTTTTACCACCATCACTGTGCTGACTATTCACAACAGATTCAACACCTAGGAAAACTGAATGAGTAAGGAGATCAGTACATATTTATTAAAATATTTATTGAATAATAAATTTTGGTTGAATTGAGGAATGAGTGAATGAATGATAGATTTGATAGTTCTTGGAGAGAAAACTTGGTGATGTAGGAGCCCTTATTCTGCTGTTGAGCTTGAGATTTTATTTTTAGTGGTCACTGAAATATTTTTGGTAGCACTGGTTAAAACACAGAAATGACAAGGTATTTAAAAATGCCTAAGACTGAAGAACATAGGCAGTGATGACTTGGTGTAGGGGGAGGTGTAGTAGTTTTATACTGCATGTCAAAGAAATGACTGTGTCAGCATCCTCAGGACTGAGGGTGATAGCTTAATTCTGTGATCTTTTGGATAATGCGTTGTGCCAGTTAATCACAGAACCAGAACAGAGCTAAGATATCATAGTCAACTATCCAAATGTCTGTGGGGAGTCTCACTCAATAAAAGCAGAGCTGCTGCTGACTAATTTTATTGACCATTTCATTTCCAGAAGGTTAAGGAGATAACGAGAAGAGCTGATAACTCAGCCTAATTTCGACTCACTGTGAGGGCTTCATTAGACAAGTGGACATAATGGGAACCCTGAGAGAAACCCATGTCATTCATTTGACAAATTCAGCAAATAGTTGTGCCATGTGGTGGTCTAGATGCTGTAGATTTTGCAGTAAATGCAACAGTCAAAATCCCTGTCATCAAGGAGCTTTCGTTTTAAGAGCTAACGATGATCTGTTGTCCAAAAAACTAGCATCATGGTTTACTCAACTGCAATGACCTTAACCTGCATTTCAGACACCTGCTTGCATGGTTATACTCTGGGTGTTATCATCTGAACTGCTTGTTTCAGAAATCTAAAAATTCCAGTATCCTTTATTCCCTCGTGGTTTTTTTTTCCTTTTAATATTCCCTCATTTTTTCTTCTTTGATTTCAGAGAGATTGATTGCCTGCCTATATTGTAGCTTGTGTATCAACATCTGCCTGGCCTCTTTCTCTTTCCTCGCCAGTCTCAATCTCTGTTTTGACCATATGGATTGTTCTCCCTCTTGTACTTTAGTTCTCTTTCCCTTCCTCCACCCACCCAATCTCTCATTTCTACATCGGTGATACAGTCTGCGCTATCTGCTGCTAGATCCAAGCAGCTGAGCCCTGCTAGAGAGTCTCAACCATCTGAGAAAAGTGATTCTACCCAAAATTCATGGGTTTTGACCTCTGCCGAGCTCTCAGCCCACCAGAAGTTCTTTTTACTTAACCCTTGGTCACTACTCTCCATCCTTATCTGCCTGCTTCTCGTTTTGCCTTTTGATACCAAACTTACCATAATTCTTTCAGGGACTTGACTTGAGCTGCTCTCTCTGTATGCCTTTACTCCCCCCTTTTCTCTTCTTTTCTTTTTTTTTTTTTTAAGATTTTATTTATTTATTTGACAGACAGAGATCATAAGCAGGCAGAGAGGCAGGCAGAGAGGGCGGGGAAGCAGGCTCACCGCCGAGCAGAGAGCCCGATGCAGGGCTCTATCCCAGCACCTGGGATCATGACCTGAGCCAAAGGCAGAAGCTTTTAACCCACTGAGCCACCCAGGTGCCCCAACCCCCCCCCCCCCCCCGCTTCTCTCTTCCTTTACATGTTCAACGTTTAGTGAAAGATTACACCCTTCATGAAGCTTCCCTGACTACCCAAATTGGATTTAGTGTCCCCTTATCAGTACACAACACCCTGTGTGTTGGTTTGCCTTTGCCACTGTAATGGGACCTTCTTAGAGGCAGAAACTGAAATTACTTTCACATTTTGTGTTCTTAGTACCTAGCACAGAGTGGGTGTTTTAGTAAACGGTAAATGAATAAGTAAGAAACGTAAGAGGAATATGGAGGAAAGCTGGAATATAGAGAATTAGAAATACAGAGTTATTTAAAAAAAAAAAAAGGGAATACAGAGTTCCTAAATTTCCAAGTAAAGATAGATATGATGCCATGGATGTAGTCTCCAGAAGGGGAAGTGTGTGTAAGCTGGCCATAGGCAGAGTTTTTATTGAACAACTGGAAATAGTATGTGAAGAAAAGAGCAAGGTCAAGTGGCCAAATGAACTCATATTTTAAAATAACATGTGCGAAAGAAGGAAAGGAGGATATGAAACAAAAATATATAGATGTGGATGCAGGAATCTCATGTAAAAGAGGAATATAGCCCTAAGAGATAATGCGCTGAGGTTTTGAAAAAGGTTCAGGCTGACCTTTTACATTTTATATATAGACGATGAACAGCAAGCAAATAATAGATTTTTGTTTTAAACAAACTGGTAGCCGCACTTGTGGTGAGCACCGCATAGTACAGAGAAGTTGCCTCACTACATTGTACATCTGAAACTAATATAACATTGTGTGTCAACTCCACTCACATTTAAAGATTAAAAAACAAACAAACAAACCTGACCCTATAATTACATACAGAGAGTAAATGAAACTCAGTTTCTGTTTTATTACTGACTTCTCTGGTGTGAAGAATGCCCTCCACACAGATTAATAAAGATGGATGTAAGAATAATAGAAACTTTAAGCCCATGATTAGAGAGGAAATGGTACCAGAATCTCTGGCTGCCCTAAATGCTCACATCTCAGGTTCAGATTCTGAGAAAATGTGTTAATGTCATTGATGAGCGGGTAATCCTTGAGCAATTCTGGGGGATTTGAACACTATTAGAAGACAGTGGAGGACCAAAGTTCCAAAATTATAAAACAAGAACATAGATTCTGTAGACTTTAGTGAGCTTGATGTTACCTTCACAAACAATTCTAGAGATCAACTTAAAAGATTCTCAAATATTTACAGAAGGAAAAGATGAGCAGTAAGGGTTACAGGGGTTTTCTAAGAATAATTCCTTCCGGATAACCCAGTTGCTACCTTTGGCAGGGACACTGCAGGCACAGATGGGAGAATGCTGTGCCTGTCATCTATCTAGACTCCCATAAGGGATTTGACATCCTCCATTCTGTCATTCTGTGCTTGCAAACATGTTGGGGAATTGGACTGGCTGAGGTATGGGTCCAAGAATTGAAGAGCCGAACTCAATCTTAATTACTAATGGCAGCTTCGTAAGAAGTCTCTAATGGGCAGCTGCTTTCGACCCCATTCCACTCAGCAGGTAACACCTCCTCCTACTTCTCACTCTCAGCCCGCAGCCTTGCAGTTTATTCCACCAAGAAAAGAGAAGCACCAAAATATTGGTCCATTCACTGCCAGATATACCAATTTTTCTGCATGTGCTTACATGGTCTGTCATCCTTTTGGTTCCATTCCATGAACTGCCCATGTGCCTAGCACATGTACGCCGCATCCCCTTCAAACTGCCCACTGCAGCGACCTCCTCTCATTCTAGTTTTTCTTCTATTTTCCTTTTTTCTTTGGAGAAATATGCTATATAAACATGCTATAATAGTATCTCAGCTTGCAAATATGCTATAATGTCACTTGTTAAGAAAAAAAAAGCACCACCTCCCCCATCCCATGTTCTGTTCAGCTGCCCCCATCTCCTTGCCGCCCTTTATGGCAGAACTTCTCAAGAGCCATCTTAAACTCCTTGCCCGTCTTCTTCACCGCCTTTGCCACTCCACTGAGACCATCTGACAAGGTTGTTAGTAACTTCCATGTTGCTAAATCTAGTGGTCCGCTCCCAGTCCTCATCTTACTCAGCCTTCCAGCAATATTTGACATGTCTGGTCAGCTTTTCCCGTTTGAGGCTTTCTTTACCTGGTCTTTTGGAGGCACCACTCCCCTGATTTTTCTCCTGCCCTACTTGCTGCTCCTTCTCAGTCTCCTGTGTTGGATCTTACTCCTCTCCCTGGTGTGGGGGTGCTAACCCCAAGGCTCAGTCCTAGAATCTTCTCTGCTTCATTTATATGCATTTCCTAGGTCCCCACAGATCACTACGATAGCCACTGGCTACAGTCCTGTCATTGCAGAAAGTTCTGTTGGACAGCACGCTCTGGGTTCTAGTCCTGTTTAAACACATCTGTAGGCAGGTAACTCCCAAATTGACCTGCCAGGTCCAGCCTCCCCACCTGCGCGCCAGGTTGGCAGATCCGCGGGGTCCTTCACTTGGTTCCCACACCGCCTGTCAAACCCAACATAGCTCACACTGAACTTTATTTTCCCTTTCATCCTGCTCTCCTCCCAGTCTTATCTGTCACTAAACTGTGCTTTTCTTCACACAGGCTTAAAATGCCTTGCAGACTCTCTGCGGTGGGAGGCAGGCAGGAAGGAGACTCCCATTGTTGGGGAGAAACAGTTCCGGGGCAGCACTTCTGTTTCATCTTTCCACACTTTACTTCAATCCCTGGCAAGTGGAAATGAGTGACTTCTCTCACTCGTTGTAATACTTTTTAACTTCTCTTGCACTCAGTATCCAATGCATCAAACATAAACTAACCTCAAGGCCCTGGAATACTTTTCCTAGATGCTCACGTGACCCATTTTCTGACTTCATTCAGGCTTTTGCTCAGATACTACCTCTTAGACAGTCCTTGTCACCCTCTCTGAAGTAGCGTCCCAGTCACTCTGTATCCTTACTGTTTTATTTTTTATAGCACTTACTGATATTACAGTATGTTTGTTTTCATCTGTCTCTACCTCATGAAATCCATGAGGGTGGGGATTTTGTTTTTGCCCTATTCCCCGTGCCAAAAATAGTAGCCAGCAGATAATAAGTGTCCTATAAATATATGTTGAATTAAATGCCATATTAATGAAGTTTCTGATGAAATGAAACTAAGAGGTATAGCTAATACATTGTCAGGTTTTTGCTCTTTGTTTTGACCATTCGTGTTTTATACTTTACCAGTCACTGTATTAGAAAAACTTATTTTCCTGAGTTCATTTATAAGATTATAGGTACTTTGTTATTATGCTTTTCATGTATTTTAATATAAAAATTCTGGTAACATTGTTGTGAGGAAGTTTTATTTATTATGACATTATAATAATAGTTGCATTGGAAGTTGAATATGATAGTAATAAGGATGATTTTTAAATTTAGCATTTTGGCTATAAAGTAGAATAAGTGATAAGACGGGGTCCCCATCCTTAAGGAATTCATGACCTTGGGGGTAAGACAGTCATAAATACCTACAGGGTGTTTATGTAGTTTAGAAACAGAGGCAAATACATATAATGCCCTAAGGACATCTTCAGTCCATTTTTTAAAACTCTATTTGCAGACTTCATGGACACCCAGCGTAATGCAGGATGACAAAAGTTCGAATGCAGCTGTGTTTATCGAGGGTGGTGGCAGAGTAAAAGAGGTCACGCCGACTGTGCTGGCTGGTAGAATTACGATCTCGGATAGAGTGAAACTCCATGGACATCCAAGCTGGGCCGTGCAAAATACAGATAAAGAAGCCATCCCAGTTTAAGAGATTTAGAGAAATCACTCAGCATGGCCTAGAAATGTCCCCCGATAACAAAAAAAAGCAGACGGATCCAGTTGTGTGTCAGCTTCCACTTCTCATGGCCGTGCCGAGTTACCTGGAGTCACCATGGCATCCTCCGATGGAGGGCTCCACCTTGTAGTAGTCCAAACCGGAGGGTAGTCGGAGTCACGGCAGTTAATAAAATACCATCTTTAGACTCATAATTTGATTGATAGTTTGCCTTTCTATAATTTTAGAGTTGAAAATAGGTGGGTGGCTTGTATGAGCTGAGGACGCAGCAGGAGCAGGTGTGGAGGGTGAACTGAGACCACATTTCAGGGCTTTCTCCTTTGGTTGGGCAGTGACACACTGGCCCCTGGTGCTCCGAGTGCTGCAGCAGGACTGAAGCTTAGCCTGTGCTTGGGTAGCTGTGTGCCTGACATGGGGCTGACCGGTCTGGGAAAAGGTGTCTTTCCTGCATCACGCGAAGCCCTGTGTAGTCTTAACAGCCCCCAATCCATTTCCTGCCTCCTTTATCCTCAAGTGCCCAGAATAATGTGGTATAAGTAGTTTGCCAAGCTGAGGGGAATTCAAGAAAGTTCTCTAGATTTGTGCATTTTGAAGGAATTAAAGATCACTCTGATTTAAACACTTGTCTCAAAATAAACATTCATGGTTGCCTTGTACCTGTAATAAAAAAATATTTTTTATGCCTCACTTGGGCACAACTATAGAGAAGGGGAAAACAGGTAACTAAACAGAAGCATTTGTTGCTACCCTAGAAGTAGGAATTCATCCTTTAGTGTTCAGAAATAGCCTTCATTGTATTGTACACAAAAGGTTAATTCATTTTTAAAACTTGAACAAGGATATGAAATTTGGTGGGAGTTTATTCATTGTTTGGTTTTAGTATTTTTTTGAGTTTTCATATATCCTCAGGTGCCTCTCATTCTCACAGGAGAGTAATAACTTGGCTACCCATAGTATGTATGTTGATGGTATTCCACTGTCTCTAGACTCAGTGTTAAGAAGACTGATACTGCGCTGATTCCCCTTATGTTAACTGGTGATTTACCTGGAGGTTGTGAGGAGTTGGAAGGAAGGGAGGATTAGGGATCTGTGATCAAGTTGCCTTGTTCAGATTAAGTATGTTCTAACACTTCCTGTCTCAAGATTCCATTCTTGAAGCTCTAGAAATTTCGTAGTGTGTTCTTTTTTTTTTTTTTAAGATTTTATTTATTTATTTGACAGAGAGAGAGATCACAAGTAGGCAGAGAGGCAGGCAGAGAGAGAGGAAGGGAAGCAGGCTCCCTGCTGAGCAGAGAGCCCAATGCGGTACTCGATCCCAGGACCCTGAGATCATGACCTGAGCCGAAGGCAGCGGCTTAACCCACTGAGCCACCCAGGCACCCCTCGTAGTGTGTTCTTGAGGTTCCAAAAATTTCTTTGGCTTCTTTCACATCAAATATGATGGTTTTTGTGTCAGAACTTTATTAAAATTACTTGTTTTACTATTACCATTAATATGTTTGTCTTTTCTTTAAATAGGTGAAGCTTTATTCTAGGAGTATTTGTTTCATCTGGTTCATGAGCTCAAATTATAAAGACTCTAAATGTTACAGAAGTGTGAGAGATTGGTAAGTATTAATATAATAGATATAAGCAGCCAAAATACTTGTTTCTGTCTAAGCCTTTGAAACTACGTAGTTATGTGATTTTTGTGGCTGTAAACATGTAAAAACTTATAAAAACATGTATAGAAATGATAAACACCAACTAAAGAGAGGAAGAAGTGAGGTGGGGTGTGACTTTCCTGTACTATAAGGTTTGATTTATTTGCACACACATACCCACACCACACATACATACACACACACTGATCTGAACACTGCACACTGTTAATTTTGCTAAATCTGAGCTTTTGCTATATCCGCCTCTTAAATATTCTTTGTACTTTTCTGGATATTTGAAATATTTTAAAGAATCTTTAAAATGTACCATGCAGAGGTGCCTGGGTGGTTCAGTGGGTTAAAGCCTCTGACTTTGGCTCAGGTCATGATCCCAGGGTCCTGGGATTGAGCCCCGCATCGGGCTCCCTGCTCAGTGGGGAGCCTGCTTCCTCCTCTCTCTCTGCCTGCCTTTCTGCCTGCTTGTGATCTCTGTCTGTCAAATAAATAAATAAAATCTTTTAAAAATTAATTAATTTAAATATATCATGCAATCATCTTTTCAGTTGGCATTCAGAATGGCTGAAAGGCATTCATTGAAGTTCAACATCCCCATTAGATGTGCAGGAAGAAATGAAGATTTATTAATGTTCAAGGCAGAAGTATCTCCCATCACCCCTACTGATGATGTTCTGTTAGTGCTAACTAATGCACTTTGAAGAGTAGAAAGTGTGTGAATACTGGGTAGGAGAATTCAGAATTTTTGTTATTTGTAGATGATAGGGTTTTATGTCTGGAAATCTCAAAAAAAATTAATGAAAGTTCAGTAAGAAGTTTGGATATATGATTATTGCATCAGCATAAATATACTTCCATTTGCCTCCTACATACCAGTTTTCTTTCCTAATTAGATTATATAATGGAAACAAAATCCCATTCAGAACAACAGCAAAAGCTACAGAACACCCTGGAAGAGACCTAACAAGAAATGTGTAAAACCTATTGTAGGAGGAAGTAACAGCAGTTTCTGCCACAAGCACATAAAGGATACATTTGCAAGTAGTGTAAGGATGTTCATTGCAGCTCTGTTTATGATAATCAAAACTAGAAATAGCCTAAATACTCAATAAGAGAATGGCTGCATAGTTAACAGTACTCTATATGATGAACATGTTACATATGCAGGCAGCAGCATGCCAGAAGCTAGCAGAAAGAGTAAGAGAGAGAGCATGTGAAAAGATTTCCAAAATATCATCGTGAATCAAAACAGGTCAGATCACTTATATATAATACCCTATTTATGCAACTGTGTCTATTTTATGTACATTTAAAAATCAGGAATAACATACATTTCTGCATATATTGTAATGTTTTTTGCCAACGTGGTATCTTGTGCTTATAGGAAGTAGCATTGAAATGATTTCCTCAGTAATTGTCATACCTAAATATTCATGCTAATTTTCATTATCTTCATTTCCAGAAAATAGACCCTAATTATTACCGTAATTTTAAAGTTTTTCACATTTTTAATTTTGCTAAAGTTGCAGTGTGCCTTGTACTCAGTGGTGTCTAGTAAGCACTGGGAGCCGGCTGTGCTTGGTGAAGGGGTCGCTCTTGCCTGCTCATGGGGGAGCTCCGTCCTTAGTGGTTCATATCAGCACTTTAGCTCAGTTACACGCTTGCTGTACTACATCTGATGAGTTTTAAGTATTTTTGGAAACTTTCTTCTGATCCTATGTGGTAAGATTAGGTGCCAGCATCAAAACTTTCAGAATGATGTCAGCATCTTTGGAAGAAAATCCCAAGAACAGTAGTGTAGCACTCTTAAGAATGATGGGTAGTCTTGACGGCCTAGAAGGTGAGATAAGAAGTCATTGTGTTATACTTTAATTGGCAGTGTTACTTGTTTTAGTGGTGCACTAAATTATGTACCTTAAAATCTGTGACAAATTAGGTGAAATAAGTTAATAAAATCAGTAACTATGGACTGAATATAGATAAGTTTATATATTATGTACATATTATAATATATAATTAGTTTATATTAATATAAATTATAAATTATTTGATTTATTGAATAATTTTACCTTATGAAAGCTTTATAAAAAGCCAATATTTATACAAGGGAGGATATTTTGAGATGAATAATATACATTTTATTTTTTATCCTTTTTCCTAGTAATCAACAATGTTAAAACTAATGAATTTTGTTATGCTACAGAGGAGATTGTTACTATAATAACACCTAGTATTCTGATGGGAATCCAGGACATAAATCATCAGGCCCCAAAATGAACAGGAACCAAAGTAGTATTAGGAATTTCTTTAGTTTCTCCCTTTCATGTCTATCTGCTTCCCTTTGTTTCCTAGTAGTTCATTTTCACCCTGTTGTTTTCTTCCGCGCCTCAGCTACCTCACAAGGACTACCACAGGCCCATCTTTATGTGGCTTTGCAACTCATCAGCTGTGTCCCTTTATTCAAATTCCTGAGACAGAAAGAGCCTGATTGGCTGGTTGCCTCTTTGCAAGCAGCATCGTATAGGTCAGATATTGCCAGCCTGATGCGTGCCAGCTGCTCCTGAATCAGGCGTGCTTCGCTTGGTTAGGGCTCAGAGGCTGGCCCTGCCCCTTGGGAATGGGCTCCACTGCCTTCTCCGAAGGGGCTAGGAGGCATCCACCACCCCCCCACCCGCACCCCATGCCCCGCCCTTGGGTGAAGAAAGACTCCACAATATACTTCTTATTTAATCTCTCCAGGTTAAAACATTTTTAAAGGTTACTGGATGTCTCAAAATTACTTTTTGCCCTAAGATGAAACTGTTCTGAAATTCTTTGGGAATTTTATTGTTCATGATTTTTCCTTTCTAAATAGTTGCCCATCTTTTTTCTTTATATTGGTGTTTTCCCTCTCTTCTGTCTGCTTTATCTTATTATCTTCCTTTATCTCAAAATGTCACATTGCCCTTTGATTTAAATGTATAGGAAGAAGTGAAGTGGCATAGCTTCAGCTGTGAGAATTCTTCAATTTTTATTTACCTGATGATAAATCCTTTTCTCTCCATTAACTGAACCCTGGTTGTTAAGGGGAGGGTGTATGATTGTCAGTTCCATCATGTGAAAAACAGTTTATATTTTTAAAAAGATCCATTCATTCTTTTGGAAGCCACATAGAGCAAGAACAGTGCACTATACATCCTATGATGAGGCTGTTAAAGAAGGTCAGAATTCACCTTAACTGCCACCACTTGTTGTGTATCTTCTCACTGTGCTTTCACTTCCTGTTCTTGGTAATGCTCAGGGGCTGTCACACCCACGACTATTTCTGCCATGTGAGAATATTTAAGGAACACCTAACTAGATCAGGACTATGTCTGAAAATATTATTGGCTTAAATACCAATGCCCGGTAAAGTCAGTCTTTGGTTAAAAACAACTAACCTTAAAAACACTTAGTTTTAAACATAAATTTTTATTTCTCTAATCTTCTTTTTTGGTAATATTTATTTGATAGCTCGGTCATGAGCATCGACAGTAACTCACTGGCACGTGAATTTCTGACGGATGTCAACCGGCTTTGCAATGCGGTGGTCCAGAGGGTGGAGGCCAGGGAGGAAGAAGAGGAGGAGACACACATGGCTACACTGGGCCAATACCTTGTCCACGGCCGAGGATTTCTGTTACTTACCAAGCTAAATTCCATCATTGATCAGGTAACATTTTCATATCAAATATTTTTTTTTACCAGTTTATTATAGTTGATTACAGATACATAATTTCTGGGTTGTTTAGTTTCTGAGAGTCTCTTTGAGATAAAGTCCTATTTCTAACATCACTCCAACAAAGAAAAGTAGCCCAGTTTATGAACATACTGTTTATTTGAAGACTTTTCAAAATGTCTGAAATGTCTTAGGATTATAAATGGCCTTTCTTCTAACATGACCTCATATATATTAAGCTTTTTATCGTAATATTAGTGTGAGATAACTATGATTATTAGTAGAGACCTAAGATTTTGATTCAGAAAAACATTTGCACTTTCAATAAATGTCAGATATGTTTTTGAAAGGTTTAGTGTAATAGAGAATTTACTAATTCTGGGGTGAAAATAGAGAATCCTTAAACAATAATTACTGAGTTCTTTAGCTTAGATACATCCAGTTTTTTTATACCTCATTGTGTTTGCTCAAAGTATGGTCTGAACATATAGTATTTTGCTGTTTCCTTCTTATGGAATTAACAGAACTCTAAAGCTAGTTGGGAAATAGAGATGTCATCCAACCTTCTTTTGTGGATGAAAAACTGAGATGCAGAACATTAACTCAGACAGGCTTAACTCTCAGCCCAAACATGATTTATGTCTTTACTTCATTTTAATAAAAAACAAATATGTATTTTACAAAAGAAAAAATTTACTGTTTGCTTTCAGGGGACTAATTAATGTAGTTAGATAATAATTTCATTAACTTGAAAAGATAATAAGGTCTCTGTAGCACCAATATGACGGACATTTTTCAACACTTAAGACTGTTACTGGCTTTAGTAGAAACTTAACTACTGTTGAAATTTTTTGCTATCAAAGCATTTTGCTAATAAATACATATATTGGGTAAATACAGAGACTAAAATTAAACAATGACTCTGTTTTCACTATACACTAAGGAACCTAACAAATATCAGAGAGTATCTGCTCTTACTGTGGTATCCACCTGTCATGAAATTTTCCAGAGTATTTTCCAAAATACTATGTATTTTTACTCCTTTCATGAATGTTATTTATTAAATGCCTGGCTACATGTAATTTAATTTTTATATTTTTTCTGACTTTTCCATAAATAAATTTTAAAATTAGAAAAATTATTTGTTAGATCATGTGTAGTAATTTTTATTTCAAAATTTTATGATTTAATAAACATATCATGCTCTGTTCATTTTCTTACCCCACATTAGAACATTTCAGTGTTTTTTCTCTTTTTAAGATATCCTATAAGTAGCATCAGAAATATCAAATGTGCAGGAATAAATCTAACATGTACAAATTTCTGTATATAATTCTATAAAACATTTTTGAGAGAAACTAAAGACAACCCAAATAAATGTAGTACTACATAATTTTCATGTATTGGAAAAATCAGTATTATAAGGATACTTGTTTTTTCTAAATTAATGTATAGATTCCAGTGCAATCCTAATCAGAATTTCAGTAGGCTTTTTAATGAAAGCTGTAGATGTTAAGATATAACCCATGTATCACAGAATTTACCTATTTCATATGTACAACTCAAGGGAGGGGTTTTTTTTGTATTTTCTACATCTTTATTTTCTTCTTTCTAGATCTATTTTTTTATAAGACATATTACTTTATTTTTCCCCCTTTTTAAAATTGTGTTATGTTAGTCACCATACAGTACATCATTACTTTTTATGTAGTGTTCCATGATTCATTGTTTGTGTAGAACACCCAGTGCTCCATGCAATACGTGCCCTCCTTAATACCCATCACCGGGCTCACACATCCCTCTACTCCCCTCCCTTCTAAAGCACTCAATTTGTTTCCCGGAGTCCATAGTCTCTCATGGTTTGTCTCCCACTCTGATTTCTCCCCGTTCATTTTTCCCTTCTCTCAGTATCCTCCATGCTATTCCTTATGTTCCACAAATAAATGAAACCATCAGAAAGGATGAATATCCAACTTTTTCATCAACATGGATGGGACTGGAGGAGATTATGCCAAGTGAAATAAGTCATCAGTGGTTTTTAGCATAATCACAGATATGTGCTGCTGTCACATAGCCACATAGTCAATTTTAGAACATTTTCATCACCTCAAACAGGGACCTGGCACCTTTTAGTTGTCACTCCCCTATCCCTCCCATCACCCTCAGACCTAAGCAAACACTAATCTACTTTGTGATTCTATAGATTGTATGCTTTCTCTTTTAAGTCATGAAATATCTTTTAATATATTATTAAATGAATGAAATCATCCAAGTCATAATTGCCACAATATTTTTTCCTAAGGTAATACCTTATGTTCCCTCTTCCCCAGTCATTCACCTTTGGAATATCTGTAGCAGTGATAGTAGGAACCAGTAGGAACAGTAGAAGTAGAGCACAAAATAAGTCCTATTTAAAAAAATAGGATTTATCAAGATTTAATTATTTATTATTTATTTTATTATTTTAATTATTTATTATTTTAAAAATAGGACTTACCAAGATTTAATTATTTAAACCAGGAAATGGAGAATGATAATTTGGATCCTTAAGGTGAATTTAACTAAGCAAGTTTAATCACTTAGGGTGGATTCAAAACAGTAGATCCAAAGCTGTGCATTTCAAGAGGAACTTCACCTTTGTTATCTGTGCCTCTCATGAATGAGAGCACTTCTTGGGTACTCCAAGCAAGAGGCAAATGAAGTCCATAGCTACCCTTCCACTTTTGTGCAAGGACTTTATTAATAGATATTTGGTATAAATAATTAAACAGACTTTTTATTGCTATATAATTTACATGTAGTGAATGCACAAATGTAAAGTGTATAGTTGAATGAGTTTGACAAAGACAAACACCTGTGTAACCATAGCCGAGATCAAAGTTTAGAACATTGCCACCACTCTAGAAAAAGGTTTTCATGCCCCTTTGCAGGCAGCCCCTTCCCTTCCCCCACTGCCACACAACCACAATTCTAATTTCCAGCATCTGAGTGTAGTGTTGCTTGTCCTAGAACTTCATGTAAATGGAATCATGCAATATGTACTCTGGTGTCCCAGAGCTCTATCTGTTATGCATGAAGTAGTAACTCACCAAGTTTTGATTCTGGTATTTTGTTGTATGTATATACCACAATTTGACCATTCACGTGTTGTTTAACCATTTGGCTTTTGTTTCCATTTGGCTATCATAAATAAAGCTGCTCTGAACTCCTTAAAAAAGTCTTTGTCTGAATATATTTTCATTTTTTCTGGGTAACTATCTAGGTATGCAATTGCTGCATCAAAGGGTAGGTGTTCATAAGAAAGTGCCAGACTCTTTACTCAGAGCAGTTGTGTCACTTTTCATTCTCACCAGCAATGTATGAGAATTCTAGTTGTTCTGTATCCTTTCTGATATTTGACATTAACAGCCCTTTTAATATTAGCCATCTTAAGTGAATATGAATCTCATTGTGATTTTAATTTGCATTTCTCTAAAAACTAATGATCTGAGCACTATTTTATGTGTTCATTGGCCGCTCGTACATTTTCTTGAGTCAATGTCTATTTAAGTTTTGTGCCCATTTTAAAAGTCAGGTTATTTGCTTAGCAAAAAGATATTTCATGACTTAAAAGAGAAAGCACAGTTGTAGGTTTTTTTTTGTTTTTTTTTTTATATCCTGGATACATGTCTTTGTTGAATTGAAATATGTTCTTTGTGGCTTGCCTTTTCATTTCTTAACAATGCCTTTAGAACAGCAGATTTTTTATGTAGTGTGTTTTATATCCTAAGAAATCCTTATCTTGCATCCCAAAGTGCAAAAATACTCTCCTGTTTTTTTTCTAGAAGCTTTTTAATTAGTATTTTTAATTTTAGGTCTGTGTTCCATGTGGAATTAATATTTGTGTACAGTGTGAGGCCGCAGCTGTGGTTTCTTCCTCCCTCCTCCTCCCTGTGCAGTTACCCAGTCGTTCCAGCCACATTTCTTCTTGAGAGTCCCCCTTCCCCATGAAGAAATTGACGGCTCCTTTGTGGAAAATCTATTCGCCATATACTTGGGCTTTATTTCTAGACTCTTCTGTTCCACTGTCTATCATCTGTTTGGGTTACCGTGGCCTTTATAGTGTGTCTAGAAATTAGGTGGTATAAGTTCCTCAAAGTGTTCATTTTTCATTCAGTTCATTCATTTCAAGAATGTTGGACTATTCTAAGTTCTTTGCATTTCCATATAAATTTTAGAAGGAGCTTATTATTTCTATAGAAATGCTTGCTAGGATTTTAGTGGTGATAACATTGAATCCAAAAATCAATTTGGAGAAAATTGACAACAGTGTTGGGTTTCTCAGTCTATCAGCATGGTGTAAATATCTGTTTGAGTCTTATCTAATTTTTCTGCCATATTTTTTTTATTTTTAGTGTCTTTTTTTAGTGATTTTTAGTCTTGCATATTTTTGGTTAAACTTATTCTGAATATTTTATTATTTTTAATGCTATCATAAATGGCATTTAAAATTTTTATTTTCTGTCATTTGTTGCTGTCCTATGTTTCTGTCAATTATATAGAAATATAATTGATTTGGTACATTGACCTTGCATCCTGTGCCTTTGCTAAATTCATTTATTTGTATTTATTTTGAAATTCTTCTGCAGATTCCTAGGGTTTTCTGTGCACACGATCAAATCATCTGTGAATAATAATTTCACTTTTCCAATTTTTGTACCTATTATTTCATTTTCTTGCCTTTTGCGTTGGCTTTTAGTGCAGAGGTGGGTGGAAGTGATGAGAGTGAACATCCTGCCTAGTGCTTGGCTTTAGAGAGAAAGCATTCAGTGTTTCCATTAACCATCATGTTAGCTCCGGGTTTTTCTTAGATGCCTTTTATCAGAATGATGGAGTTCTCATCTATTGCCAACCTGCTAGAAAGTTTATCCTGAATGGATATTGGATTTTGTCAAATGCCTTTGCTGAATCTTCACACTGAGACTACCGTATTTTTTTTTTTATTCTGTTAAGATGGGTGAATAACATTGATGGTTTCTAAATGTTGAAACCGTCATTTGCATTCCTGGGATAAACCCCATTTGGTCATGATCTCTTATATACAGACACATTAATCTGTTTATTCTTCAGAAAAAAATAGTCTCCTTAAATAGAAAAAATATATTCTTTTCAATGGTTAAAGATACCGTGGCTGAAGTTTATATGCAGACTTTTACGGATTTTTTGAAAGAAAATTTGTCTAGCCCCAAAAGGAAGAGTTATCTTAAATTTTAATCTTGGCACCAGCATCAGTGAGATGGGTAACTTCAGTTCATGACCAGCTGCTTCAGATCTCCGTGTCCTCATCAGGAACAATTTATTTATTTATTTTTAATGTTATGTGTATTTTTTTTGTAATTTTATTTTATTTTTTTTCAGTGTTCCAAGAAGGAACAATTTAAATACATTTAGTTGGATGACTTAAAAGATGTCTTCCAATATAAAAAGTATTTTTTTTCATATAACATTTGATAACAGTTTCTAATTTTTTCTATACTCTGGTTATAAATATATACAGCTTAATTCTGATGTAGTGGATAGAAAATCACAATAATTTATTACCAACTCAAGTGTGATAAATACTACTTTTTAAAACTTTGGCATATAAATTTCCATACCTGTTCACGCTTTATGCATGTTCTAAAAAGTTGTTTCTTATTTTGCTGAGTAAAATGTGAAGTTTTATTGGAGGAGGTTATGTATTTATGAACAGAACATTATTTAAAATTATAATAGGTATCTTTTTCAGCTATTTTCTGTGTAAGAGAGTACTTATTTCTTCCTACATTTTTGTAGTATTATCACTTTTATATATAGTACTACATAAATGGCCAATCAATGTCATATATAAAATACATATTATAGAAAAATACCAGACCTTTTGTAGTAGGGCTGCACAATTCATTCACTGGTTTATTCAGCAGGCCACAAAGAGCCTGTAATATCAGCAGCTCTGCTAGATGCAGAGGTAAAAGAACAGAGACTGTCCTTACTGGGAGCTCTTAGCTTTTGAAGAGGCAGACAGATTGAAAAAATGCAATGTTGACAAAACATTTTGGGGGACGTGTAAAGGAGAGGGCGATGAGGAAATGCTTCTTAGAGAACTTGGCATCTCTTAGTAGGGATTAGCAATGTAGAAAGGGGGGAAACATTAATTACACCAGGGGAACTGCAAATGCGGACCTTGGAAGCCAGAGAAGGAAGAACGTTCAGTGACCTAGCAGTAGTTTATTGGGGTTAGAGCAAAGGCCGTATGTGCAGTTTTGGGGTACTGAGAGGACTGGAAGGCAAACCCTGTGTACCATATTAAGGAGGCGTAAGTTTTTTCTGAAAACCCTGGGGAGGTTTTTGTTTGTTTTGTTTTGTTTTTTACATGGAGGAGGTTTTGAAGCAAGAAAATAGGCAATGAAAATTATTCTTCAGATCTGACAAGTCATTGAAAATATTAGCAAGAATGATTTCATTAGGAAAATAATGCAAACTTCTAAAATTAGTAGAGATAATTATAATAAGTGAACTTTATTTTACTCTGGTTCTACGGATTCTGTTTACACACATGCCAAGATCTATCTGTGCGTGATTAGCTTGGCAGGAATGAAGGAGTAGGGGAGATGCTGGTATTCCTACTTCTTGGAGTAGTGAGAGTATCCTCTTGGCCACTAGATGGTGGTACTACCCACAGAGAGCAGGTAATCTGGTGCGTTATCTCCCTTTACACCCAGGCTGATGATCCGAGCAGAGTACATCAGGCGATTGCTGCATAACAGAGCACAGTCTAAGAACTTAGCGGCATGAAACAAAAAGGGTTCTTTTGCTCATGTGTCTGTGAGTTGGCAGCTCCGGCAGACCCAGCCAGGATCACGGCCTCCGCTAATTGTGGGGCCAGCTGGGGCCTCTGACTATGCAGTCTATTGGCAGAAGACTGGGGGCTGTTGGATGTTGGCCCGGCTGCCTCAGTTCTCATCCATGTGACTTCTCCGATGTCAGTCGGTAAGGCTCAGCTTCTTTAGTGGTTGTGGAAGCATCATTCCAGAAGGGGAGCAGAATAGCTACAAGGTGTAGCATAACCTCACTTCTGCCACATTCTGTTGTCAGAGCAAGTCACGGGCCAGCACAGGATGAAGGGATAGGAACATAGACTCCATCGTTTCAGGAGTAGAAAATTTGTGACCATATTTTGTCTACCATCATCTCTCTGGCCACAGTTACTAGCATTCCTCCCACACTTCCTCTCCCACAGGACTCTCAAAGTATTGTCCTATCATGGCATCAGGCTTGAAGTTCCTGATCTCATGATGTCTATCAGTTCTGGATGCAGACGAGGCTTCCAGGTACAGTGCTTTGGTTACAGCTCTTCTTGACTGAAAGACTTGTGAACACAAAAGCCACACTCACAGTATACAGTGATGAACAGGGACAAGTTAACCACACTGCATACTTGTATTCAAAATGGAGAGTGACCAGAGGCACGGAGCAGTCACTGACCCACTGATGTCCTAGCGGGCATGTCGCGGTGCCCCTGTTCTTGGGACAAGGAATGTTTTCTTCTGTGGGAGTGCTTCCCTAATCCATGGTTCTCCAGGGCTCTGGGATCCATCCTCCAGGGCGTCTTCTCTTTTCCATACGACACAGCATTCTCACCCTGCTTCACACCTGTAGGAAAGGGGGGGCCCAGTGGTGTCTATTCATTTTGAATTGTCTCTTCCTTTTAGTCCAAGCTGTCGGCATTTTTTAATAATACAGCTTTCTTTAAAAGTGTTATGGGTTTCCTCTGACTTTTAATGGAATTACCACATCCTCCAAAAGCCACGTCTATAATTGCTTTTGAGACAGATCTCTCTACTTCAGGCATATAAAGTTTATGTGGCATAAAGCCCGCAGGATTCTTGGTAGTACTTTTGTCTAGCTGATAGGATTTACTAGGTAGCACCTAAAGTCCTTCTGGAGTCCTAACAAAGAGTGATACAACCAGTTTATAACCCTGCTTTGCTGGGAGGGGAGGAGGAAAGGCCACAGGGACTGGTTGGGCAAACTGGGGCCTGCAGACCCAAATCTTGCGGCCAGTCATCTGTTTCTGGACAGCCCACAAGCTAAGAATAGTTTTTCATTTTTCAAGGGTTGTTAAAAGAAACAGAAGAATGTACAGCAGAGGCCATATATGATTCAAAAAGGCAGAGATGTTTACTAACAAAGATTGCCACCCTTGTTGTAATTCAAGAACTCTGAGCATAATGTTTGACATCAATGGAAAAAGGAGTACATTTAGCTCTACTGGGACATCAGAAATGTTTGATGAAATGAATGCATTCAAAAACTCAAACAGATTAAGAATAGAGGATGCCATATACCAAGAGGAGAAATACCAATAATATTTTTTAGGAATAAGCTCTATAATAGAATCAACATAATAACTCTTTATGACTATTTCTGTTCGTTATCATGTTTTAAAAACACACGGTAGTAAAGTGGATCATGAAAGTAATGACAGCTAAAACGTGAGAAAGATGCAGAAATAAAAATACCATTCTTAAAGTGGCATATACAGAAAAATCCAGAAGAGCGTCATTTCTTTTAGCCACAGCTATATAGCTAGAAAACAAAATTAAAGCTTCTTTTTACAGTACTAATGAAGAAATGTTCTTGTGTGTGTGTGTGTGTGTGTGTGTATACACACATACATTAGAAACAATTATAAAATTCTGATAGAAGAAATAAAGGACTTACATATATTTCTGCCTATGGCTGGAACATTAAATTTAATTAGCATGTCAAAATCCAGATTTAAAGTAATATCATTAATACCAATTAAAGTAACTTTGGTCATCTTCCATCACATTCTGAATCCAGTCCAGGCCCTAAGCTTAGCCCGTCATCCTGAGGTCCTTGAACCCCACTGGTTTGGTTTTCACCTGCCTTTGCAGCATCCTGGCCATCCATCTGCCTCTCCTCTAAGCCCTTCCCCAGACTCACTTGCCCTCCCCCGCCACCCTGCCACCATTACTTGAACTGTGAAAGGAGCAGTGCCTGACACCTGATAGGTACCTAAAATATGTTTCTTGAGTTGAGCTAAAAAATTACCACCTAAATGAGAGTGATTTTACTATTTATAACTGCTGTGGGGAATTTAAAAAGGCATGTTGCTGTCCTTTTTCCTGCAGAAGGGGAAACAGAAAAATGTAAGTAATAAATGAAGAGTGGTATGATTTCTATAGAACGGACGGTGTAGGAATAGCCTATACTGGCGTATGTTGCCAAATATGGCATATTGAGAACTTTCTCCTTGTTGGCGTGATGTAGCACCCCATTCCTCTGGACACTGTGACAATTATCATTAGAACCTTGGGAGAGAAGAACCAGAGCTGGGGTTGAAATAGAGCACTGAAAGTTCTAGTTTACCAGGATACCCACAAATAAGAGCAAGGATTCTCTGACTTGCAAAGGGATAGAATGATCCATGTGGTTTCTTTGGAACTTGAAAGCATAAGTAAATCTGGAAACGTGCAATACCTAAAAAAGTAATAGATCCAGAGGAATAGCAAGAGCTTCCCCAATGACGGATGTGTTAACAAGTACTGTGATTGAACGGGGCCAGGAGTTGGGCACTCACTGCCATATCGGGCCATGGGGAGGCAAGCGGTGTCCTCCTCAGGACTGCAGTTCCAGCAGAGGTGGCAAAAACCAAAATCCTGCACCTGCTTCAGTCTCATTCTTTGGAAAGGCCCATGGTTTCCCAGAACTAATCCACTTGGTGAAATGGGGAAACAGGCATGAGGTCCTGAGCTGGGGTGGGAGGCGGGGGCTGTGGAATGGGGGAATGGCAAACATGGGTTGGTGTGGGAGAAAAAGCTTCTCAAAAGAGGTTTTACTGGAGCTGGGCGTTAAAGGTAGTGAGGGCCCCCTTAGCTAAGGGGGCAGGAGTGAGAGAGGTTGCAGACCATGTGTCATGCAGAGGCTGGGAGGCAGGAACGCCTATTAGTGTGGCAGTGACGATTTGCCAGTATACTGTTACAGGGCAAGGGCTGGGGTGCTTCATACACTTGTAAGGTTTCTGCAAGCTCTGCTAGAATGTATTCATTCATCTGCCAAAGATAAAGACTCATATCGGGAGGACTCTACAGGAATGGCATGCCCAAAATTGGTTTACATTTTTTGAAAGACCTTGGGCATTTTGCTGGCATCTTCAAAAATACCGAGGTACATACCGAGTATGAGCTGTACATGGAAATGTTACCCAGACATCGTTCGTCTTTCTAATTTTGAGGTCAAGCACCTGGAACCTAGGGCCTTTGGGAATAATTTTGACTGTTCATCCAGAATTTAAAGTCATTCAAGGAGATAACATTTAACATCCAACTCTGTACTAGGCATGCCAGGAAAGAGGAGTTATTGCTAAGGACTGGGGCCTGGGCCTGGGAGTCCATGCTCTGAGCAGGGACTGGGAAGAACTTTAGGAAAAGTTTCCCATCCCATTTAGAGATAAATCCAAACTCCTTCACATGGCCCGCAGGCCGCATTAGATCTGGCACCCTCCACCTTGCCAGTCTCTGCCCTCCAGTCTCCTCTCCTACCACTCCCCACTGCTCTTTCAGCCACACCGGCCTGCTTGCCATCCTGTGAAATAACCAGGCCCATTCCCAACCCTTTGTATACTTCCTAGGAGCCCTTTTCCTTCAAATCTTTGCAAGGACTCCTTCTTCTCTTTGAGCATCTGCTCAAGTGGCCCATTCTGAACAACCTATCTAAATGCCCTCCTTTTAGTCACTCTATAATCCCTGTCCTGTTTAGTTTTCTTCATAGCACAGCATCTTGTATGACGTTTTCTTATTTGTACCCATTATTTTCCATCTCCCCTGCTAGAAATGTCAGCTTTGTGAGAAGGCAAATAGTGTCTTCCTTGTTCGCCACTCCCTGCCAAGTGGCACATGGCAGGGGCTCACTAAATATTTGCTGAGTCATGGAGGAAAGTTGGCATTCAGGCAGGAAAGTTCAGTAAGTTGTTTGCTGTACCAGAAGTCAGTCAGGAACATGAGACCCAACTTGCCCGAGGGGGGATTAGAGAAGTCTCTCCGCAGAGGGACTAAGACTTGCCTAAAGAGTGAGTCGACATTCGGCAGATGGGAGGATGGTGGAGAACGACAAGGGCAGTGCACGTGAGGAAGACATGCCGGGGGTACAGCCCGAGCCACGTTTGGGAAGCCCTTCAGACTGGACACGTGGGGATGGGTCAAGGGTGGTGGCGGGAACCAGAAAAGTAGTTCAGATTTTACTTTTGAAGTATTTTCAGCCTTTTCCTAACCAGGGCACTAGGAGGAATAGTCTAGATGCTGTGTTATTGCTTTCTCATTCCTTTCCAGCCCTGCGGCCTACCACCCCCTGACTCGTACCCTTACCACTACCTTAATACTGAGCTTGCTAATGTTGCCAGTGATGCTCTACTGGACAAATGCTTTGCTGCCATCATCTTACACAACTGAAGAACAACAGCTCTTGACTTGGTTGACTTTCTTCTTTCCGGAGCTGCTCTCTTCCCTTGATTTTTCTTGCTCTATGTTTCTTTGGGGGAGCTGCTTTTTGGCCTCCTTGGCAGGCCTCTGTCCAGCACCACCATTCTCCATTCTTGAAGTGTTGCTCTGCAGAGCTCTGTTCCCATCCGTCCTCTCTTGCCATTCTGCATTCTCTCCTTAGGAGATCTCCTATGCCCTTGACTTCTGCCCCAGGGGCTTCCAAGTCCCTTTTTATGTACTTCGCGTCTTTTTCTTAAGCTCCGGATCTATATATATAACTGTTGACTAAAAAGCTCTCTCCGTTAGAATATCCCACAGATGCCTCAAACTTATTATGTCTAAACAATGGATCCATCATCTCTAGCCCAGCCTAGTACCGCTGCTGAATTTCCTGTCTCAGTGAGGACTTCATCAGTCACCTTGTTGCCTAAACCAGAATTCTTCGAGTTCTTCTGGATCTTTCTTTTCCCCTTACACTCCATAGATAACTGCAAGTCATTTCTGTTGTTCTTTGCCGTTTCTCAGTTTTACTGTAGAGCACTTCTGTTTACCATCGTCTCTCATCTGGGTTATTGTTTGCCTTCCTCTAACGCTGGTCAGTTCCTTTCCCTTTCCACCCCAATTCTGTCTCCATACAGTGGCTAGAATGGTCTTTCTAACAAGCAAATCTGAACATATTACTGTGGCTCCTTCCCCACTGACCGGAGTGAGGAACTTAAACTTGATTTGTCATTAATTCCCTGACCACCTGTGTCCCCCCACCCCCGCAGCATCCCAGTCTCGCTCTCCAGCTCCAGTCCCATTTCCACACTTCTAACTGGAACTGATTGCTCCTTTTTCTGAACTCCTAAACTGAGTATCGGTGCCACACCCAGCTACTTACTTATACTACATGCCTTCTGTTGTTCTTTAACTGTCTGTGTGTATGTATTTGATGGACCAAATGAGGGGACCTTCTCCAGGACCATATCCTCCAGAAAGGGTAAGAGAGTAAGTGCTGTGGACATAGTGTGCAGTCAATACTTATTTATTAGATTACCTTCACTAATAAGTCTTTCTCTCTCTCTATATATATATCCTTTATTAATAATGTCAATTTCTCTTTTTAAAATTGTGTTCTCTGAGTTTTACATTTAACTGCATGAAGACTTTGTTTTTCTAGTAACTTCATTTATTGGTTTGCTAATTAATAGGGCTTAACTTTTCATTGTCACCTAGCAAATTTGTTTCTTCAGAGATAAGAGATTCTTGCCACGTGCATGGTGGTAATGACAGCTGTTTGCGGAAACTTTTTGTCAGCAAGAATGTGCTAAATACTGTCAAATACCCTTACATTCTTCTGTCCTTGGAAGGGTTTATAAGTTGAAAAGCACCACAGCTTTCACTGGATTTGAGATTAATTTGACCCTTAGCTTCTCAAATGCAGCCTTTCAAGAAAAAGGATTTTTGGACTCAGTTTAAGACAAGATACTAGGAGTTATGTGTATCATGACCTCAGGACATGAAGGATTGCTTTGTTTCTAATACAGGCGTTGACATGTAGAGAAGAGCTTCTTACTCTACTTCTGTCGCTCCTTCCACTGGTATGGAAGATACCTGTTCAGGAAGAAAAGGCAGCAGGTATGTTTCTTTTATCACATCCCTTGTGTTACCAAAATTCCACTGGGGAAGGAAGACCCGTGGAAAAGCTCCTCCTGCCTTAATAGTTGATCCAGTTCAAATTCAAAGCAGTATAGATTAGCATGATACTTGACAGGAGAAATTCTTTAGGTATTTAGGTATTTAGAAATTCTGTAGGCATTTTTATTCTGCTAATAATACAAAAACGATGTGCTTCTTAGGGGTTTATTCAAATGTAACAATGACCGGAAAATATGCGAGGAAACAGAACACTTAGCAGAAAGGGTCAGTCTAGGTGTGCAGCCCCATCAAAGAAATGGATAGTTGAAAGTTTGAAGAAAGAAATGAAAGCTCCTTTGCTTATTTTATTTTATTTTTATTTTTATTTGAAAGAGAGAGAGAGGCAAAGGGAGAGGGAGTAGCAGTCTCTCTGCTCAGCATCTGGGTCTTGATCCCAGGACCCTGAGAACAGACCTGAGCTGAAGGCAGACAATTGGCTGAGCCACCCAGGTGCCGCTCTGTCACCTATCTTAAAGACTGCTTTTTATTATCAGTACTCTACTGGTGACTTTGGCAGTTTAGTTTAATTTTTTTACTGTTCTTTGAAGAGATTAATTTGAAGTAATATTTTGTTTCAAGACTAGATAGAATTATCACAACTTAAGGTCAACACATACTTTTATGCATCTGATTTTTTTAGTATCTGATTTTGAAAAAAAAATTTTTAATTACACACACACACACACACACACATATATATATCATATTAAGTATCTGAAACTTAGTGTGAATGTCTCAGTGGAGGAGTTAACAGTTTAACAGTTTTCGCCTTTACCATTTCTGTAATATGTGAATTGTGAGATGTTTAACGATCTATCAGGTTAAACATAAATCCTTCTATCTGGTATTTCAGTGTCATATATGCACTTTTAATACATTCCTGATACGGAGCTCTCTTTTTAGGGGATTATCTAAGGTCTTGTAATATTGTTTTACTGCTTATTTGTTGATTCACTAACTCTGCTCTCATTTTCTTGTGAATTTGTAGAATTCACAAATTATTTATCACTTAAGCTATCCGATTAGTGTTCTTTTAGGAAAGTTGTCTTCATTGCCTGCATCCTTTGTATAGGTGGAGTTTGTCAGACTCTTTTTAATTTCTCCCCTTCTCTCTTGAGACCCAGATCTTTTATTTATAGATTGTTATTTATTCATTCTGAATTAGAACTATATTTTTCACATAGATCTTACTATGTAATATTGCAAAGGGAAAGACTGATTTTACTTTTTAATTAGTAAGAAGGGTTTATTCATTTCCTCAAGAAATAGGTGTTGCATGTGGTCCATGTACCAGGCCCTAGGTTCTAGGCACTGAGGATGAAACAGGGATGCCTGTACCTAATTCAGTGTGTGGCACATTCGGTAAATATTTTGAATGAAGAACTCTTTTAACCTCAATCTTAGAGAACAGTTGGTACCTATTATACGATTTTAAAATAATTTTGGACCATCTTAAAGTTCTTACATTATATCAGGGATATAAGCTCAATGCTATTTTTGAGAATATAATATACTCCTGTTTCTTGATTAATGGCACTATTAGAGGAGATTTGTAAGATGGTGTGAATAGTGGTGCTAAATCCCAGATAATCTAGAGTCTCTTATGTTGATGTCAGAATGCAATGTATGGTTTCAAATCAGATTTACGCCCTTAATTTTGTTCTCCTTTGTTGTTTTCAAAATCAATTTGTATCCTTTGAACCAATGCTACCCGGTACATAGCATGAGAAGAATAAGTGTAGGGGGAAATGACCCAGAGAACATGACAGATAGCTAAAGGAAGTCAGCCCTGGGGGGGGGGGGTGGAGAACTGAGGAAAAGCTCCAAAAGTGGAAGATAAATAAGAGAATAATCATCTGTACAAACTGAGTTTGAAAATATATTAAGGTCTAAACTTCCATTTTTTATCTTAACAGATTTTAATCTACCATTCTCAGCTGATATAATCCTGACCAAAGAAAAGAACTCAAGTTCACAAAGATCTACTCAGGAAAAATTATATTTAGAAGGAAGTGCCCCATCTGGTCAGGTTTCTGCGAAAGTAAATGTTTTTCGAAAAAGCAGACGGCAGCGTAAAACTACCCACCGCTATTCAATAAGAGATGCAAGAAAGACACGGCTCTCCACCTCAGATTCAGAAGCCAATTCGGATGACAAGAGCATAGCAATGAATAAGCATCGACGGCCCCGTCTGCTACAGCATTTTATAACCCAGTCACCTAAAGACGACCACCTTATGGCTAAACCTGATCACTTACCAACCAAAGGACAGACTCCTCCTGACACCATGGCTTTGGAACATTCCAAGGAGATTATTCCAAGACAGGAGTCAAACAGTGACATTTTGAGTGAGCCAGCTGCCTTGTCTATTATCAGTCACATGAATAATTCTCCTTTTGACTTATGTCATGTTTTGTTATCTTTATTAGAGAAAGTTTGTAAGTTTGACATGACCTTGAATCATAATTCTGCTCTGGCAGCCACTGTAGTGCCCACACTGACTGAATTTCTAGCAGGCTTTGGGGACTGCTGTAATCTAAGCGACAACTTGGAGAGTCAGACGCTTTCTATGGGTTGGACTGAAGAACCAGTGGCTTTGGTTCAACGGCTGCTTTTTCGAACAGTGTTGCATCTTATGTCAGTAGATATTAGTACTGCAGAGACGATGCCAGAAAATCTTAGGAAAAACTTAACGGAATTGTTGAGAGCAGCTTTAAAAATTAGAACTTGCCTAGAAAAGCAGCCTGACCCCTTTGCACCGAGACAAAAGAGAACACTACAGGAGGTTCGAGAAGGTTTTGCGTTTTCAAAGTATCGTCACAGAGCCCTTCTTTTACCGGAGCTTCTGGAAGGGGTTCTGCAGATCCTGATCTGCTGTCTTCAAAGTGCAGCTTCCAATCCCTTCTTCTTCAGCCAGGCCATGGATTTGGTTCAGGAATTCATTCAGCACCACGGATTCAGTTTATTTGAAACAGCCGTTCTTCAGATGGAGTGGCTGGCTGCACGGGACGGCGCTCCCACCGAGGCCTCGGAACACCTGAAAGCCCTCGTCAGCAGTGTGATGAAAATCATGGGCACCGTCAAGAAGGTGAAATCCGAGCAGCTTCATCATTCCCTGTGTATGAGGAGAAGGCACCGGCGCTGTGAGTACTCTCACTTTATGCACCATCACAGAGACCTCTCGGGCCTCCTGGTTTCGGCTTTTAAAAACCAGGTTTCCCAAAACCCATTCGAGGAGACCGTGGAGGGAGACGTTCATTACCCCGAGCGCTGCTGCTGCATCGCGGTGTGCGCCCACCAGTGCCTGCGCTTGCTGCGGCAGGCGTCCTTGAGCGCCACCTGCGTCCACATCCTGTCCGGCATCCAGACCGTGGGGGTCTGCTGCTGCATGGACCCCAAATCTGTGATCGTCCCTCTGCTCCATGCGTTCCAGCTGCCTGCGCTGAAGCACGTTCAGCAGCATATACTGAATGTCCTCAACAAGCTTATCTTGGATCAGTTGGGAGGAGCCGAGGCCCCGCAAAAAATTAAACAAGCGGCTTGCAATATTTGTACCATGGACCCTGATCAGCTCGCCAGATTGGAAGAGACACTGCAGGGAAACTCGTGTGAGGCCGCCCCTTACCCAGGTCTGGCCAGCCCTGCCTACAGATTTCAAGGGATCCTGCCCAGCAGTGGATCTGAAGACTTGCTGTGGAAATGGGACGCCTTAGAGGCTTATCAGAAGTTTGTTTTTGAGGAAGACAGGTTACGTAGCGTACAGATCGCACATCACATCTGCTCTCTAATGCAGAGAGGCAATGTCGTTGTGCGGTGGAAACTGTACCATTCCGTCTTTAACCCTGTGCTCCAGCGAGGCGTCGAGTTAGCACACCATTGTCAATACCATAGCGTCACGTCAGCTCAGACGCACGCATGTCCCCATCATGACCCGTGTTTGCCCCAGGAAGTGCTGCAGATTTATTTAAAAACCCTGCCTACTCTGCTTAAGTCCAGGTTCGTATGTGGGCATCTGCGCAGATACCGTTTCCTTATTGTGTGCTTTTGAATGTCTTTACCCATTATTCTTTCCTAGGATTTAATTTATCTTAACAACAAAAAGTGTTCCCATCCCATGTCAGAGTCTGCTTTACTTGTATTGATTGGTTGATCTATTGATCTATTAATTTATTTCAGTTTCCTGGAGTAGTTATGGGGAAGAGCACAGAGCCATTGATTTTAATTTCTCAGTGGAAAAAAAGTTTTAAATGTATACCAGTGAGGGAAGGATGGACACAACACAGATATCCAATAGCAGAAGCAAGGTTAAATTAATTAATTTATATTTACTTGACAGAGTGTTATTAGCCATTAAAAATAATGTTTACAAAGACCATGCTATGACATGAGAAACTGCTAATAATATTTTATCAATAAAACATACAAAATTAGAAATATCACCCACTTATTTACAGCTTTGTAAAATACACACATACCTAAAATGATAATTATTTGTCAAGGCAGTAGACTTAAGGGGATTATGAATTCTTAAACACCACATTTACATTTATTATATACACAGTGTATATAGGAAAAACAGAAAATACAGATAAGCAAAAAGAAGATGATTAAGCCACACCTGGGTGGCTCAGTTGGTTAAGCATCTGCCTTTGGCTAGGGTCATGATCCCAGGGTCCTGGGATCGAGTCCCGTGTTGGGCTCCTTGCTCGGTGGGGAGCCTTCTTCCCCCTCTGCCTACCCCTGCTTGTGCTCTCTTTCTCTCTTTCTCTCTTTCTGACAAATAAACTAAAATTTAAACAAAAAGGAAAGAAAATCCAAATTACTTAGAATTCTACCAGTAAATTTTCAGATTTGTGATTGTTAAGTCTGGTACTTAAAAAATAATTACATAAATAAAGCTTGCTTCTGATAGTCTGGTCTTCTAAATTAATGTGTATACCATTTCAAAAACATAATAATATATAACCTGTCATCATTATCTTTACAATTTTTTTAAATTTCTGACATCCTCACGTAGTTTAAATAAAACTGACTTTGATTTGAAAAGTTTTGTAACTCTTTGGCGTATTTGTGGACAACTTGGATCTTTACTGAGCTGACTTACTTAGTTATTAGTAGGATTCCAGTGATCCAGACCCATGAGTCTCACCTGAGACTCAGATCTGCAGCTTGGTTCCTTCCCTTTATGCGGTGCAGATGTAAAACACACAAAAATTCCCAAGTAAGCCAGCAGGCAGACAAACAGATGGACACACAGAGACTTGCCTGTTGTCAGAGTCTGTCCATCTCAAGCGCAGAGGCGGTTGTGTCGTTTAGAATTTACACAGAACCTGCCAGTTGGGGAAAAGTATTCTTCCCTGAGTTGCTTCATTTAACTCGTGTGTGTGTGTAATCTTTTCTTCCTAAATAATGCTGGAGTCATATTTGTGATGTTTGAAGAAGGATGTATATGAAAGTAATTAGAAAATAATTTGAGATCCTGCTGTCATGAAGAACACCAGCCAGATAATTGATGAATCAATTAGTGTTTAATATATACCACATGCAGCAATGATGTATTTAGTATCGTACCTATTTATAAGTGATGTTTCTATATGTAAAATCTTGTGTATTTTTTTTTCTCTCACAGGATAATAAGAGATTTGTTTTTAAGTTGTAATGGAGTAAATCAACTAATTGAATTAAATTACTTAGATGGTATTCGAAGTCATTCCCTAAAAGCCTTTGAAACACTGATAATCAGCCTAGGGGAACAACAAAAAGATTCTTCAATTCCAGGTGTTGATGGGATAGACGAACAGAAGGACTTGTCGTCTTTAAATGTAGGTACTTCTTTTCGTAACCAGCAAGCTTGCTCAGATTCTCCCCAGAGTCTTAGCAAATTTTATGCCAGCCTCAAAGAAGCCTGTCCGAAGAAACGGAAGTCTGTTAATCAGGATGTTCACATCAACATGATAAACCTCTTCCTCTGCGTGGCATTCTTATGTGTCAGTAAGGAAGCAGAATCTGACAGAGAGTCAGCCAATGACTCAGAAGATACTTCTGGCTATGACAGTACAGCCAGTGAGCCTTTACGTCTCATGCCGCCATGTGTATCTCCCGAGAGCCTCGTCTTGCCTTCTCCCAAACATATGCACCAAGCAGCAGACATTTGGTCCATGTGTCATTGGATCTACATGTTAAGTCCGGTTTTCCAGAAACAGTTCTACAGGCTTGGTGGTTTCCAGGCTTGCCATAAATTAATATTTATGATCATACAGAAACTGTTCAGAAGTCAGGGAGAGGAGCAAGGACAAAGGGAAGGAGACCTCCACGCACATGAAAACCAAGATATAAAAGGAACGTCTCCGTCTGAGATCACCATGAGGGAAGACTTATTATCTTCAACTGTCAAAAGAGACCCCACAGTGTCAGAACTGGGTGGTCTAAACAGGACTGCTGACAGTGTAGGTAAATTAGAGTCACAACGTCTCTCTTCCATAAATAGGGGACGTATTTCAGCTACTGAGGCTGCTCCTGAGGAAGCAGAGGGACTCACGAGTCGAGAAAGTGAGACTTCCCTGCAGAGCATCCGACTTTTGGAAGCCCTTCTTGCCATTTGTCTTCACAGCACCAGAGCTAGTCAGCAAAAAACGGAATTAGAGTTCCCTAATCAGGTAATAACTTCTCCTTTGTTCGGCTTTTGTGCTTTACTTTCCTTGTTTGAAAGTTCTAACATAATACTATTGCCATTTTGTTTTTCCAAAGATTATAAGTTCTGAGAAGCTTCTTTATGCTTAGCCCAGTGTCAGGTGCTGTGGAGGACAGAGAAGTGCATGACCCATGTCTTGCCTGAAGACGCTTACCGTTCAGTTTGGAATGCAAAACCACGTGTATAGAAGTTACCAACCCTGAAAGGCATTAGATACGCATTATGTGTCGGATGAGTAGTAATGGGCTTTGTGTTTCAAAGTTCAGACTTTATAATCTCAGTGTGACGCTGTTCAGTGCCCTGCTCAGATCCCCTTTACCAAGCTGAGGCACCCATCTGCCATTGCTCCAGGGATGTGAGTTGTCTCCTCAGGATTGCCCTTGGCTCCTGGAAGACGCCCCTTCTGTAGATGCCTGGGAAGGGTGCTCATAGCCAGTGATGGATGGATACAGCTCTGTGGAGTGGGACAATCTTTGTGGTGCAGTCTGGGCTCCAGAGCTTCCCATGGAATTAGGCTGGAGCCCAGCATTTATTCTGAAACCACATTCTTGCCTGAATTCCCCCCTCCACCACCCCCAAATATATTCTGCTTCCTTCACGACCCTACAGATTTTTCCTGAGAACATTCCTCAGCTGGAAAGAGAATCCTCAGTTTCAGGACCTGCTTCTAAAGAAACTTCAAATATGGCAGACCTCCTGTTCATAACCATCCCTAACTGTTCTGTCAGCCAACAGGCTTTCCCTGCTGCAGTTCCTGTCTCCCTGTTAACTCCTATCTAAAAAATCCTGATGTCTCCACAGTGCTCAAAGTTAAAACCCCAGACTCCGTAGGCCTGCATACAGAGCCCCAGTGTCTTGTGTTCACTTCCGTGCCTAGATTCGCGTCCTGCCTCCCTTCACCATGCTGCCATCCACCGCACTGAGCTAGCTGACAGCTTCTCAAGATGCCACTCCTTGTTAGGAATTCTGGATGTGTTCTTCTGACCCGCAGACTTCTGCTTTGATGCCTGTCCGCTACTACTTGTTCTTGTCCATCTCATACGACCCCTTCCCCGGACTCTTTTGACAGGTCTCTCAGGGACCTTCTCTCTTTTTGATTATCCTAGAACTTTGTTTATAGCTCTAGTGTGGTCATCATCATGCCTTGTCTACAAGAATCTGTTTCTTACGCTAGGTGGAGGGAATTCATTAAGGGAGAAGTCAGTTTCATATCTATCTTTGTGGCCTCATCACCTAATATAGGGACACAGGCCAGCAGCAAGAGTTTCCTTCAAGGACAGAAGGGAGGGAATAAAGAAGGGAGAGAGAAGAAAGGATTAGAATCTAAGCCCTTCTTAGAGTCTTACAGAATCTCTAAGAATAAGGCATTTGTAAAATGTAGAGATAGTTAATTAAAACTCTGAAGTTTCAACTAATCTTTTTTGTGTATGATACAGTTAATTTGTGATCCACTGAAATTCAGAATGAAACAAGGTGAGTGAAGCATTTGATAAATAAAAATGTTATTAACTGTAACTGGGTATTTGTATAAGAGCTAGATATTTGTAGTCCTTTCACTTTCATATCTACTGCAAATAAATGGACTAGGTTTCTACTTATTAAGTAAATATTATTTATTTTGTCACTTTAATTTTTTTAAAGCTGTTATTAATATTCTTAGTATCCTTTATTTTACCTTAGAACTTGTCTGTGGAAAACATATTGTTTGAAATGAGGGACCATCTTTCCCAATCAAAGGTGACTGAAACAGAATTAGCAAAGCCTTTATTTGATGCCCTGCTTCGAGTCGCACTGGGGAATCATTCAGCAGATTTTGAACACCATGATGCTATGACTGAGAAGGTATGGATAAGATCCAGGTGTGTTGTTTGGGTGTGACTGGCAGAGGCAGACATGTGTGGGATGGGAGTAGGGCCCTCATGAATGTGATTAGAACACATGGGCCAGGATTTGGTCAGGTGAATTCTGGGTGTTGTATCTCCATCTGTGGGGTGGATAGCATTTACTCAGTGCCCTATCTCATAAAAAACCAGAGCAATGTGGCAATTTACTGAGACTTACTCTCAGTGGGACAGAAATGTATGATTTGATAAGTCTTACATATAACTGATAGTTTATTAAATGATAGGTCAGGGATGGTGATGACTCAGCTGTTTTTTCTGATCCTATCTTCTGATCCTTTCCTAATATACAGTTAGTATTTCCAGAACCCTCTATTCATTTTAATTTTACATCACTCAAACAAAAATGACTATAGTTGCATAGAAATTAGCTTCTTCTTTCAAGTTTCTTTAACCTTTAACTAATTGTCCTTTATCTAACTTCTTAATAATACTGTCCTTTATTTTTATGTAACTTCTCTTTTAATTTCTCAGTCTAGCCAGATACATGACATTTTATAATCCTCTTCCACAATATTTTATGTTGCTGTTTGTTACAACTTTAAAAAACTTACTGAAATAGCAACCGTTGCCTTTGTCATATTCCTGCATCAGTTGGTTTATTGGAAAGTGTTAAAATACTACTTTATTTCTACCTTTCATTAATGTTGCAGTGGTAAGGTACTCTGACATGCTTCAAGTGGAAATGTGTTCTAAAGTGAAGATATTGGTAGCATTTTTATAAGAAAAGGAAGATTTCATGCAGCAGGTTATTGCACCAGAATTAATGCTCTCAATTTCCCAAATGCTTGTATATGGACAACTGGATTCTGAAATCTTAAAATTAATCCTGTTGAATAATTTTTTTAAATAAACATATAATGTATTTTTATCCCCAGGGGTACAGGTCTGTGAATCACCAGGTTTACACATTTCACAGCACTCATCATAGCACATAGCCTCCCCAATGTCCATATTCCCACCACCCTCTCCCGTCCCCCCTCCCCCCAGCAACCCTCAGTCTGTTTTTTGAGATTGAGTCTGTTGAATAATTTTTATGTCTACTCTGGTTACCTAGTTTATGAAACATTTTATTTATAAAAATCCTATGGAAATGTCTTTTTCCCTGAACAAATTTGTAAAAATAATATTTTTTTAAATTTATTTTTTTTAATTTTTTTGATTTGACAAACAGAAATCACAAGTAGGCAGAGAGGCAGGCAGAGAGAGAGAGGAGGAAGCAGACTCCCCGCCGAGCAGAGAGCCCGACGTGGGGCTCGATCCCAGGACTCTGGGATCATGACCCGAGCCGAAAGGCAGAGGCTTTAACCCACTGAGCCACCTAGGCGCCCCTGTAAAAATAATATTTATTTGCTAGCATTAAGTTGTAAGAAATATAATTCCAACTCATTGTGGTTTTTAGACATTTCCTATTATGTAACTAAGAGTGAAATTTCATAGACTTCTTTTTCAGTAAAACTGAAATGACCTATAGCTTCATCTGTTAGAGACCCCCATTTCCGAAATGTTCATAAAGTTGAGAGAGTCTGGAAATTTTTTGCTGCGTGAATTTCATAATTTATAGTGCATCTTATTGATTCCTGAGACTTTTTTCCTTAAAGAAAACGCAGAAGCTATCCTTAAAATGATTTTGGAGTAATAAACATTCTGTTACTAAACACGAGCAAATATTACAACTTTCACCTTCTGATTGCGCTGATCTTACAGCGCCATTCGTCTGAGGAAGAACTGTCATCACGATCTGGTGATTTTCCAGAAGACGCTGAGGACTCTCGGTGTTGCAGTCTCAAACTTTTGGTTGAAGAAGAAGGCTATGAAGCAGACAGTGAGAGCAATCCTGAGGACAGTGAAGCCCGAGATGATGGTAAAATACCACTGAAGTACTTGTGATTGGATTTGCAAGTCAGATTATCAATTAGCAAAGTGGCTGCAGTGATACCACTTTAGAATTTTGTATTGCCTTGCCATTTAAAAAGTGCATTGCTTCATTTTATTTGATCTTGACAATAAATTCTGGCATTTGTATAGGCAACGTCATACAGATATATTTTGTTATTGCCAAATTGACTGAATGCCTGAGAGTACAGGGTAGAGAGAGTCCCTGCTTTCATCGATATTCCAGTAGAAAAAAACAAACACCAGGTGTCAGAAGTGAACAATATGAAGAAATAAAACAGGCTGATGTGATAGTGGTTGGGCGGTCAGAGAAGGTCTCACTGAAGATGTTCGGTTTATAGTGAGGCCCAAATTTTTAAAAAAATCTATCCAGACAGACACTGACAGGAAGAGCATTTCAGGCAGTTTGTTAGAAAGATGAATTAATGTAAGGAGTATAGAACTCTTTCTGTGACATCCAAGGATGGTGCAGCCCAGATTTCTTAAATCACCACAACCCAGCTTGTCCCTCGGATTGAACATGATCCTTTGTCTCTGGGCTTAAAATTTGGGTAGAACAGAATAGATGGGCTTTTGGAGCCAAGATCTTTCTGGAAGACTCCATCTCTTGAATGTTGGCCTTATGGCCATCCCAGGACTGCTAGTCTTCACCGTTTCCAGCACCTGGTCTTCCTCGGTCTAGTTTCTCTTTCCCATTGCATGAAGGAATAATTGTAGGTGTCCTAAGGGAAAGGTCTTGTTGGACCCATAGCAAGTGTTTGTGTATAATAAAGAGTGAAAAGAGCAAAAGCAGCCACAAATTGAAAGAATCTATGTATGTGTATATGTATATAGCCACACACAGATTCATATAACTTACTCGGTTTATTAAACTATTCTTTTTTCCAGTGTTGTTAAGAAATAATTGACATACATCACTGTAGAAATTTAAGATCTGCAGCATGATGGTTTGACTTACAAATATTATGAAACAATGATCACTATAGTATAAGTTAACTTCCATCATCTTATACACATACAGTAAAAAGAAAAGAAGAAAGGAATTTCTCCCTGTGATGAGAACTTGTACGTTCTATTCTGCTGACCACTTTCTTACGTATCACACAGCAGTGTTCACTATAGTCCTCATGTTGTCCATTACATCCCTCATGCTAATTTATCTTGTAACTAGAAGTTTGCACCTTTTAACCACTTTCCTCCCATCTCCTCCCATTACTACCTTCTGAGCAAGCACTTTTGGAAAAAATATTAGTTCAATGGTGTAGGTTTTATCAGTGTACTGACATTTTATAATGACAGACCTCCTCCTTTTTATAGGCTTGCTGATTAGTTCTTAATCATGTAGACATTTATAAATTTCTTAACTACATGAACATTTTTTTTTAAAGATTTTGTTTATTTATTTGGTAGAGATTACAAGTAGTCAGAGAGGCAGGCAGAGAGAGAGAGAGAGGAAGCAGGCTCCCCGCTGAGCAGAGAGCCTGATGCGGGGTTCGATCCCAGGACCCTGAGATCATGACCTGAGCTGAAGGCAGAGGCCTCAACCCACTGAGCCACCCAGGCGCCCCTACATGAACATTTTTTAAACAGCGCTACAGTCAGTTTTAAGAGCACATCAGTCAAATTTTCCAAAATGTAATATTCAGTGACACTGTCCATTTCTCACTTATGAAGAAGACAAAGTATAGAATTTATCCAACCAATAGCTGAAGCTATCATTTTCACAGAGATCTGAACGGGCAAATGAACTAGACTGTGATTTAGGTATTTTGGGGTCAGAAAGTTTGGGATAGTGTTCTTCCCACTTGTGTCAGAGAAAATGTGTTAAATCTGTATCTTTTTTTAAAAATTTTATTTATTTATTTGACAGGCAGAGATCACAAGTAGGCAGAGAGGCAGGTAGATAGAGAGAGAGGTGGAAGCAGGCTCCCTGCTGAGCAGAGAGCTTGATGTGGGGCTCTATCCCAGGACCCTGGGATCATGACCTGAGCCGAAAGCAGAGGCTTTAACCCACTGAGCCACCCAGGTGCCCCTCTATCTTATGTCTATAAAAGTTACTGTTGATATTTATAATTCTATTGAAGATCAAAATTACTTTTAAGCCACTCATTTATCTTCAAAATATCCATTAGACTTGATTTTCCAAGATACTTATTCTAATCAAAAGTTGCCATGTAGGAAAAGGCTGTGTGAGAATCTTCTTACAAAGGGCACTTTGCCACAAGATCTCCTAAAATGTTAAGTGAAATTTGAAATATTTATTTAGGGTTTAGGAAATAAAAATCATCTTTTTCTTTTCCTCTTTCAGGTGTAGACTTGAAACCTGAAGCAGAAGGTTTTAGTGTGTTAAGCAATCCAAAGGACTTGATTGAAACCTTCACTGAAGGGGAAATCATATATCCTGAGATTTGTATGCTGGAATTAAACTTGCTTTCTACTGGTAAAGTCAAACTTGATGTACTTGCCCACGTATTTGAGAGTTTTTTGAAAATCATCAGACAAAAGGAAAAGAATATTTTTCTACTCATGCAACAGGTAAAAGATGCATATAGTAAATGTGGTGAATGTTTATCATATGCATGCCCCAGTCACTCATCTCCTTATTTAGATCTCAACTTGTCTGAAAATTGAGATGATTATTTATCTTTTATAATACCTTAGGTATGTTTTTATGTACAAATGATGTTCTAAAAATCTTTTAATTCCATAGTTCTCTAAAGCAGCATAAAAAATTAATGTTGTTGGCTAACTAATCCTTGTATTATTTCTGAGAATGGGTAATATTTTATAAATTACATTTAATATATAGTCACTGTTTTTGAAAAACCAGAAAACAAAAACAGTATGAAAAACATAAATGTATAAACCACCTAAAAAAAAAAGAAAATGAAAAGTGTGTAATTGTACACATAGCGTTCTTCTCAGTTATTTGAAAATATTTATATATGTATAGATAGTAGAGTATCAAATCATTTATCATGACATTACAATTACTTCATGCTTTCATGAGGTAAGAAATTTAATTTCTTATGTTTTGTTTTTTAATCTTCAGGGAACTGTGAAAAATCTTTTAGGAGGGTTCTTGAGTATTTTAACACAGGCTGATTCTGATTTTCAAGGTGCGTTGAAACTGTTAGTTTTACACAATAGCTTTGAAATTATTTTGTTGTTATGTGAAATGAAGAGTTAATAATGACTTCCATTGGCATAATGCCCTGTGATTTCAAAAGTCGCTTTATAGGGACGCCTGGGTGGCTCAGTGGGTTAAGCCGCTGCCTTCGGCTCAGGTCATGATCTCGGGATCCTGGGATCGAGTCCCGCATCGGGCTCTCTGCTCGGTGGGGAGCCTGCATCCCTCTCTCTCTCTCTCTGCCTGTCTCTGTCTACTGTGATCTCTCTCTGTCAAATAAATAAAATAAAATCTTAAAAAAAAAAAAAGTCGCTTTATATGCGTCATCTCTTTTGTTCGATAGACATACCATATCATATCTTGATTTTATAGAGAGGAATGTCTAGATTCCAAGTGATTGAGTGAGTTGTTAAGGGTCATGTACATAGACTTGGCCTTGTGTTCCTGCCTTATCAGACACTGAGTGCCACTCTCCACTCTGTACTTTCACAGACATTTGAGGAATTCATAATGAATATGTAATGTGGTGACATTATAATAGAAACTTATATTTTAGTTGGAGAAGTCTGACATACATGTAACATTAATTCAGGTTTGTCAGGTGTTTCTTCATGATTAAATTCGAGAGATACATTTTTGGCAAACAGACCTCGTAAGTGATGTTATGCCTTTCACAGTGCATCATATTGTGGTTCATGATGTCTGTATCTTATTACTGTGATGTTGACTTTGATCACTTGGTTAAGGTAGTGTCTTGCCAGGTTTCTCCATTGTAAAGTTACCGTTTTCTCTTTATAATTAGTAAGTATCTTGTGGGGTACATAACTTGAGACTATGTAAATATTTTCTTTTCATCATACTTGAACCCACTAATCCTTGGCACCCATTGATGATTCTTGACTGAAATTGTTAATTCTGTGGTATTTGCCAAATAGTGATTTTCTATTTCCATTATTCTTTTTATATTTAATTGGGATTATACCATAAAGAAAAGCTTTTCCTTTTCCATTTACTTATTTATTATATGGGTATGTTTGTATTTATTGTGGTAGACAGTTAGTGGGTCCTTTAGATATGAAGACTTATTTCTGGCTTAGCTCTGAGAAACTCTGTCACATTACCTTTTAATGACAGTTTTACTGAGAGAGAATTCCTACCTACACAGTTCACCCATTTAAAATATACAGCTCTGTGTTTTTTGGTATATTTGCAGAGTTGTGCAAACATTACCATTTATTTGCTCTTAGGAATAACACTATGACCACTCACATACTAGCTTCCACATGGACATGTGTTTTCTTTTCTTTTGGGTACAGTGGTAACTTTCAGATGGGGAGCAGCTAGAGTGTTTTCCAAAGTGGCTGCATTATTTTACATTCCATACAGTATATGAAGATTCTGATCTCTACACATCCTTGCTAACACTTGTTATGACCCGTCTTTTTCATTATATCCATCTTAGTGGGCCTGCCATGTTACTCTCATTGTGGTTATGATTTGTATTTTCCTGATGGCTAATGTTGTCACACATACTTTCATGTGCTCGTTGGCCATCTGTGCATCTTCCTTGGATATCTCTAGAGAAATTTCTATTCAATTCTTTACCAGTTTTTTTTTAGATTTTATTTATTTATTTGAGATACAGCTAGAGCAACCAAGGGAGAGAGACAGAGAAAGAGCACAAGCAGGGGGAATGGCAGAGAGAGGGAGAAGCGGGCTCCTGCTGCACAGGGAACCCAACGAGTGGCTCAGTCCCAGGACCCTGGGATCATGATCTGAGCCGAAGGCAGACACTTAATTGACTGAAGGCACCCCCCTTTACCTATTTTCAAATTCGGTAATTTGTGGTTTTAATTGTTGAATATAAGAATTTTTAAGTATGTTCTAGATAAAAGCCCCTTATCAAAGGTGTATGACTTGAAATATTTTCTCTCAATCCTTGGCTTATCTTTTCACTCTCTTGATGATGTATAATTGAAGCACACATTTTTTATTTTGATGAAGACCAATTTATCTGTTTTTGCTTTTGTCACAATGCTTTTGGTGTCATATCTAGGAAGGTCGAACTTACAGTCACAAAGAAAAGAGTAGTTTTCTCCTCTCCATGTTTTCTGCTCTCTTCTTTTCTACATTCTGATCATAATCTTGGGCCTTCCTGAATTGGTCTTGCATGCCTTAGCTTTCCTCTCACATTACCTCCTTCTCTCTTTTTGTGCCATGTTTTGGCAGATTTCTTCCATTCTATTCCAACCTTTTGACCTTTTGTTCAATTTTTAATTTTGGCAGTTATCTCTTAATATTTAAGAGCTTCTTTTTGTTTGTTTGTTTTCTGGTTACTCCATTTTCATATAAGGATATAATATCTTCTTAAATATATCTGGATTTAGTAATTAACATTTTAGAAAGATATCTTCTCTACCCTAAATTATTTATTTTCTCTCTCGGGTCAGTTAATCAATTTGTTTGTCTTTTATATCTTGGTTTTTCTTATTTATGTTGCTGATCCTCAAATACTTTTTGAACCTATTTTGGCTATTTCTATTTAAGAAAGCTGTTGAAGCTAATGTTGTAAATTTGCTTTCCTGTTTGGCATCTGCCCTGAACGGGCAGTGTGTTGAAGAACTCTGTGTGCATGTGCCAGTGGAAGATAGAGGCTCCCCAAATACCATATAAAGAGAGCTTCACTTGGGAGGGCCATTAGGGTACTGTTCCCTCAAATGGCATTTTGTGTACATTAGAAAAATATGTCCTCCACATATAGGGCTTGGCTAGTGAATAGTGTCTTTGTGTAAGAAAAAGCCATCCCTTCATCTGGGCAACACAGCTCAATGCCAGGAGGCATGGCTTGGTGAATAGCATTCCGGTTTTCTTTTAGCTCGTACTTTTTCCCTTAGCTGAGCAACTTGGCCCGTCTGCAGACTGTACATGTCTACCTGGTAGCCTGATGCTGATTGTCCCACGTTCCGTCTCAGTCCTTCCCTGGCAATCCAGGGAGTTTCTTTAAACAGTTATCAGGCTGGGGGCATAAAAGTAAAAGCCGAGCTATCTGTGCTCTGTATTCAGAATTTAGGAGAGAGGTAGGTGTTTCCAGACAGACCTTTTATGAATCCCTGCATTTGTAGCCCTATCCTTACTTCCTCTCCAGAATGTAGACAGACCTATGGGCTCTCCTCTTCTTGGAGCCCCTTTGTAATTCGAAGAGATTCTAAGCAGCAGCTTTCTCTTTTATCTCTCTGCCCTTCCATCTTCAAGAAATATTTTTAAATCTGCTGTGCCCCCAGTGCCCACTGACTTCCTCACTCTTTTTGCTGTTACAGATTTCTTTCTTTTTATAATTCTGTACTTTCAGTTCAGTGGGTTTCCAGTAGTAGACAAAGGCAAATATATATAAATATATATATCTTCATTCCCTTATTTTGAACTGGAACCTTTTAGTTTAGAACGGGAAAAAAAAAATCTAAGCACATACATATACTTTACTTTGATCATACTACTTTATCCCGCCCTCCCAGCCCATGATTATCTAACACTTTATTTTATAGTATTTTTTAAAAAAATCAGAATCCTAGTTAGGTTCATATATTATAGTTAGCAGATATATCTCAAATCTTTTCATCTGTAGGTGACTACTCCCCCCACCCTTGCAATTTTTTTTTGGTTGAAGAAACCAGGTCATCTATCATGAGGCATCTGCATTCTGATTTTTGGCAGTTATATCCCTGGGAATTGTTTAACATGATCCTCTCTGTCTTACATTTCCTTCAGTTGGCAGTAAGATCTAGAAACCTAATCAGATTTGGGTTTTGACCATTTTTTGACTGGAATATTTTACAGGCAGGAATCTGTGCCTCCATTAGAGGCACATAATGTCTGATTGTCTCTCTTTGGGGGACACTAGGAGCCATGGATGGTCATAGCCTAGGAACTTGCAAAATGGTAACATGCTGTCATTCCGTCTTCTTGGATAAGCTGGAATACTTAAAGAAAACTTGCTCTCATCAACTGTTTGGTTATGCTCAGTTAGAATAATTCACAAAGGAAAGGCAAGAGAAATAATTATTTTCCTTTATTTTCTAGTTTTCATAGTTCTTACTCTAAAACCTTTCATGGGTTTGTGTTTTTTACAGGATAAAGTCCATGCTATTTTATAGTCTTGATTCAAGTTTCTTTCCAGATATGCCTACTGTTCCACTACTGCCTCAGCTCATACCTCTACAAAACTTGGTGCTGAAACAGGGCTGCTTTCCTCAGCTTCCTCATCAGGATTATTTCTGTCGTATCTAAAAGGGAGATAAGATTTCACTATAGGGCTTTTTTGGGTGAGGATTAGCTGGGGTAATGCATGTGAATATACTTTGGACACTATAATGTATGCTACAGATATTAGTTACTTTATTCTAAAAAGTTCTATGAATTTATGTACTACCCATGATATTTTATTCTACACCTCACAATGAAATGAGGAAAGTGTTCAAAATAATTGCTTGTGATATTTAAGTATTTTCATAATCTTTACTATTTACACTTCCATTTATTTCATCTAATTTAGAAAGTAATAGTTATAATTTAAACAGTTTCAAGATAAGGTAGCAGACTATTTGTGGTTACTGACAGTGTCAACTTCTTTAACAAATACTGTGTTAATTTACGCTTCTTTAAATAATACGTCTCCTGGGAAAGGGCCCATCTTTAAGAAAAGTGGTTTTGTTTTTTTGTCAGTGGGTTGGTTTGCATTTAATCGTATTGCTATTTTTTCAGCACATTTTTGGATTATTAGTTGTTTATAATCCATTGAAGATGTGACAATAGTATTTGATCTCTTTCAGTGAAATTGTTTGTCTGGAACCTTTAATTATGTATTGGCTTTAATTTTTTCCCCTCTATCTTTCTTTAATTTAGCATGCCAGAGAGTATTGGTGGACCTTTTGGTATCTTTGATGAGCTCAAGAACATGTTCAGAAGAGTTAACCCTTCTTTTGAGAATATTTCTGGAGAAATCTCCTTGTACAGTAAATATGCCATAATTTTAAAATTTTTTCACTGATACTTAATAGAATATTTTAAAAAATGACTTAGAAATCACTAAGTTCTGTCTTTTAATGTGGTAATGATTATGCAGTCGACTCCATGTTAATATGTGTAAAGTTCTTCATCATTTTATTATTTGCACTTATTTTAACTGTTTCACTTCTCTTTTGGCTAACCAGCCTGGTTACTGGACTCATAGTCCCATTGCCTTATCCCACCCCAAGTCGTCGTTCTTAAGAAACGCTAAATAATTTTAATTACTAAAGAGAACTTAATTGTGATTAGTTTTTACCATTTTAAGGATTATCCTCTTTTTAGAAAGTTATTATCTACCCTTCAGGTATCTTCTATCACTTCTTTCCATTGGTGTAGCTTAGTGACTTTTCAACTGTTCTTTGCTGAGAAACTCATTTTAATAATGAAATCTTGGCTTGAAGCATAAACAAATAAAACAAAAGCTTGGAGCTACTTTCTTTGAAGCAAGGTTGAATGTTCCTGAGTCCTGCCCATTTCAGCAGCTTACTCCAGCTTGTGGACCCCAAGGGGCTCTGTGGAACACAAGGTTAACAAACACTAATGTAGACACTTGATAACTGACTGTATTTATGAAATGTTTCTTTTACTTTCCCTGAGTGCAGTTCTCATCATCGTCATCAACATTAGCTGTTATTTTGGGCATAGGGCACACACTCGGCAGTGTATTGGACTAAGATAATCTTCTCTACTCCACTTGTTTCCTTAGTCATTACTTTTCTCTTTAATTAAATGCTCATCTCCTCTCTTACATTTTCTGTAATTCTACATTTAACCCAAAATTTATAATTTGTGAGTAAAATCTAAAAACCCTTATTTTGGTTTACCAAAACAGATGAAAGAAAATTTATTTGATTAGGAAAAGTCATGTAAAATAAGTTGGAAAGTAATTGAGCCACTCAATTTTATGAAGTCAGTCAGGCTATAAATATCATTCAGAAATCTGGAGAATTTGTAAGGTCTCTGGTTCTATCCCTCACTTAAAAATAATTTAAAGAAGTAACTATAGCCTACTAGGAAATATACATCTTTCTTTGTAGAAATTATTCTGGATATAATTATTAGAGTTGACATCTAATACTTAAAACCAATTCATAACTTTCAGGCTTGTGCCCAAATAAAAGGCACCTAAATCTAATATTAACCATGAGAGATTACATATTTAAAGAATAAAATCTTTTTATCTTATGAACATTTTAGTGGTATGGTAGATAGGAAATAGGCATTTAACTAGGAATGCTGATATGTGTGTAGATGTGCTTGTATTTTCATTTATAACCTGAATTTCAGTGTACATTTTGTATTTATTTATTCTTTTTCTCTAGGAAGTACTTCTTCTGGGTATTCTGAAAATTATTGAAAGCGACATTATGATGAGCCCCTCCCAGTACCTAACCTTCCCTCTCCTGCATACTCCAAATTTAAGCAATGGCGTTTCATCACAAAAGGGCCCTGGGATTCTAAACAGTAAGGCCCTGGGATTATTAAGAAGAGCACGGAGTTCCCGAAGCAGGAAAGAGACCGAGAGCAGAAGTTTCCCCCAGCAGCTGCTCTCCTCCTGGCACATAGCCCCAGTCCACTTGGCCTTGCTGGGGCAAAACTGCTGGCCCCACCTGTCGGAAGGCTTCAGCGTCTCGCTGTGGTTTAATGTGGAGTGTGTCCACGAAGCCGAGAGAACCATGGAGAAAGGAAAGAAGATCAAGAAAAGAAACAAATCCGTAACATTACAGGACAGTAGTTTGGATAGAACAGGTATGATGTTGCCGTTACCTGTTACCTGTTACACTAAGCCTTTCCTGACTGCAGGTTTGGTTGAGCTGTAAGAACACAGCAATGTCCTCATGTGCTCCGAGTGTGTTCTTCACCCCAAGTGCCTTCCTAATGGCAGGCCCTGACTACGAAGCCTGGGTTGTCAGATAGCCTTGAAAACATCATTTTTCTTGTATGTTTTTGCCTTGGGGCTGGGGCACTGGGTTACTGCCCAAGCGGGACCACTGCTTATCCAACTGCCCTGGCTGGCAGTCCCCAGCCCCATTTCCTGCCTCTTTCCTGGTCCCATTACTGGATTAGGGTGACTCCTGATATTAGAGAAGGGAAGGATGCGACCCTAGAGCCACTTTTCTGACCTTCTGCTCCCTATGCCCCAGCCAGTGTGAGCCCCATTTCATGTCCTTTCTCTCTTGTCGTTCAACACTCCTCCTTGTGCTGCGTCCTACCTCTGTGCGCTTCTCCTAGCTCCTGTCACAGAATGTCTGGATGCATCAGCTTTTCTCCAGAGTCAGAATCATTCCCATTCCAGTGCTTTCTATAACTGATGGAATCCCTTTTATGCTTCCACAAAACTGTCTCATTCCTCATATGACTAGGGCAGGAAGAACCTGTTTGTTAAAAAACAGTTTATGGTGAGGAGAAGCAACGCAGAGCTGATTGTTAGGAGCCACGGATGAATGAAATGACTAGAGGAGAGAAATGGTTAGGGGTTTATTCTTCATGGACGTCCCTCTGGAGCTCTGCATTGCACAGAGCTTACACCCCGCACTGGCGCCCCGCTTCACAACACCAGGCCTTCAGGGCAGGTCCTCTGCCACTGACTCCCAGACAGAAGGGAAAGTCCTTACTGACACTCTCAAGACTGAGGACTAGGAAAGGTCACCTGATGTCCCCGCAGGAGCTCTGCATCCACTTCTCCGGACACATTTCCATGTTATTAGCACAGCGTATTTGTGTACTTTTGCCAGGTAGCCTAGGAAGCCAAACTTTCTAAAAACTTAGGTAATTAGAGCATTTCTTTTGGGAATCAGAGCTTTGCCACCTAAGAACTGATAGCTCCAAAGCAACATACATGCGATCCTGTCGTGCTGATGCTGTCTCATGAGCGCTGAGCACTCTCTGTGTGGGCGTCCCTTCGCTCAGCTCTTTCTACATAGTTTTTAATCCTCCCAACAATTCAATAAATTAAGTGCTCATACTGTCCATATTTGCAGATGCAGTTAAATAGCATGACCAGTTTATAGAGCTGGTAAGTGATGGAAGGGGACTTAAACCCACCTATATTCGATTCCAGAGCTTAAATGCCACCATGACACTATAAACAGTGCACATTGCTTTCTCATTTAAGTGGGGGCAATCACAATGAGAAACAGGCTCTTATAAAATGAAATAAGTATACACAGTGACCTGAGAAAAGTCAGCATTGGGAATTAAAAAAAATTTTTTTTATAAAAATATATTAGAAAACATATATTTCAGACAACTCTGCATAAACATTTAAAAAGAACATTTAAAAATAGTGTATATACCAAAATTTTGAAGGGAACAGAGAAGAAAATATTACATTAATAACACTTCCTTTGCCACTAAACCAGCTTTGTGACACTGAGCAAGTTATTGAACCCCACAGCACCTCAGTTCTCTCACCCTCTAAAGGGGGACAATAAAATTTACCTCATCAGGTTGTTGTGCGCATTAAATTAAGAAACATTTGTCATATTCCTACTTTACAGTACCTGCGTACACACTGGTTTTTGTTCTAGTCTTTTATTTGTGCAAAGTCAGATTTTATATGGAAACACTAGTATTGTATCAGCCATGAATTCTATATACATCTCATATCTTGGGCAGTGGTCCTCAAAATAATCAATGAATTTAACTCTTCCTTTTAAAGACTATTGTCGTTTAGGGGCAGTATTCTGAAAAATTGGTAGTATTTATACCTGTTGAAAAATGGCAACAAATATATAATATATACAGTCTCATAACTGGTGGTGGTCATCTTCTCTGAAAGTCTGAACCCTTAGATGTGCATTTTGTATTTTGGTACGTCTTTATTAATATAGCTTTATATAAAGTCACATAGCGTAGTAACAGCGTGGATGGCTCAAGGATTCAGGTCATTATACGTACTTGATGGCGCTGGAATTAGCATGGTAAGAAACCACTTAAAATCAGGACTGATAACCCAATAGTCCAAAGCATAAGGCATTATGTTAGCTTGCCTTAGAGAACATTTTAGAGTTTCAGAATCACTTAGCAATTATATTCAAAGATGACTCATCAGGGAGTCTACACCAGAATATATTTAAACACCACAATTTTTCTAAAATCAATTTTCTAAAATCATGCTATTGTAATAATTATAGGATGATTTTGGTAGTGCTGTCGGTGGTTTGTTCATTCCCACAGTTAGCTGCTAGTTATCATAGATTTTGAAATGTGTATCGCACTCAGTTACTGTTTTCAGTCCTCGTGCTTTTTTGGAGTTAACGTCTCAACTTCAGGAATATTGTTTGGAACAGGTTAGACTCAGACATCCCGGTAAATAATTTACTACAAATGGACAACCACATTGTGTTCCTTCAAATTCACTTTTCCACTCAGCTTTTTATCAACCGCTTTACTGATTATTCTAACATCTTTTTTTCGTAGAGAACAACAGACCGGAGGGTGCAGAGTACATAAATCCTGGTGAAAGGCTCATAGAAGAAGGATGTATCCATATGATTTCATTGGGATCCAAAGCTCTGATGATCCAAGTGTGGGCTGATCCCCACAATGGCACTTTTATCTTTCGGTATTGATTATCCTTAACCTCGCCATGAATAGATCATGTATTTAAATAATTTATATGCCAATAAATTTATATGCCATTAAATTTATATGCCAAAATCATTATAGCGAATCAGAAAAAGATTACTTAAATAGAAGATACATTCTAATAGTCACTAATACCACCTCTGTAACAATGTATTATTCTATCCAAAAATCTATAATTAAACTCTAAAGTAGATTGTGTTCATTCTCAATTAGATTTTAGACCAAATGCTTGCTGAAGTCTTATCCATGGCAGTATTCTATCAGATTGTAGTCACCTTAAAATGTTATTATCAGACAACTGTTTTCCTTGCAGATTACATATTTAATAGCCATTATCTTATAAACTTTAGTTATTCTCGCGACCTGGTCTTTTTTTCTGCCTCCTTTGTTAACTAGTATAGATACAAATATTTCACTTATATTGAGTGAGTATGAATAGTATGACACTATCTTTATAAACTTAAAACTAAATAAAAATATGTTATTTAGGGGATATATGCTTTTTGTTATAAATCTTACTTGGTACTTTATAGACATTGTATCCTAATTCTCTCAGTAGTTCCTCCAAGTAGGATAGACCTCCAGTACATCCTGGCATTTAGACATTTATGTAAAACATGTATTAATTTTTGTATGAACAAAATATTTTATTGTAATTTCTGAAAGGACAATGTCTGTAAAAATAGTGACGATAAAGTTTTTTTTTGGAAATGAATTTTGAAAATTAATGCCTAAATTATTAACACCAGCAAATGAACATCTTCTATTTTTTGCTCATGAATTGAGACAACAATATAAGAAAATAAGCAGATTTTATGGTGTAAAACAAAGACCTACTGACTTTTCTAGTTAGTTTAAAAACAGAACTGCTTTTTAATCTCACTTAAATATCTGGAATTGTGGTTGTTATACATTTATTAAATGCTGAGATCAGAAATTCCATGTTTCCAACCTGTACTTTGTCTCTTTTTTGTAGAATGTGCATGGATTCAAATGATGATACAAAAGCTGTTTTACTGGCACAGGTTGAATCACAGGAGAATATTTTCATCCCAAGCAAATGGCAGCATTTAGTTCTCACCTACTTACAGCAGCCCCAAGGGAAAAAGAATAACCACGGGAAAATCTCCATATGGATCTCTGGGCAGAGGTTTGAAACATTTTTAATAAACACTAACTTCTTTTACTATTTTAAGTTTAGTTTGTCATAGCTTCTGAAATAGATTATAGGAAACTATAGATAAAATGTGCTATATGTTAATGCAGGAATCTGTGTCACAGTTGGATTTTTTTCCTACTTATCACTCTAATACAAAATTAATTTCCCATACTGGTAACTGGTGAAAATTAATATTTGAGTTTGGGGGAACATGCACAAACCTGGACATTGAGACATTATGCAGAGTATATGTTAGATCTAAGAACTGAACGTACAGTTGGGCCCTTAAGCCTATATACATTTATAAAATGAATCCATAGGGAATTATTTCAATTAAGTGGCTAATCAGGCTAAAACCTAAATTTTTTTTTTAAGGCTAATACCTAAATTAACTCAGGGTTTCAAAAGAAATTAGAATGACTAGGGAAAAATATAAGCCAGTGTGTCAGGTGGTAGATTAAGATAGGGTCCTTGAAACATACCAGGTGATAGATTCAGGTATAATACTATGTGATATTTACTGAACAGGAGAATTGTGGGTCAAGTTAATAAGAAATATTTTCTGGAATAAATTAATGTAAAATTTAACCCTGAGAAAGCTGTAATATATCTTAGATTTATAAGAGATGGGAAATATTTTATGAATGAAAGAACATAAAAGGAGATACAGAATTGGAAACTGGTATAGCATGGGATGGGGTCAGGCTGGCTGGAAGGAAGATTCTAAGTTGAATAATGAGAAAGAGAAATGAATGCGTATGGCAAAGCTACTTGACAGGCAGGTTTTGAATTTCAAATGAGGTATCTAGGTGTAATTGAACGGACTGTAAAATATTATATACCTGTTGTGTTGCAGACCTTTTACTAGGTGTGTTCTAAACACTGTCTCCCAGTTTTCTCAAATATCCCTCAAAGTAGATTAGACCCACAGAAATCATATATGCTCTTAGTGTAAATGAACCCATTTTTATTTATTCATTTGTTTACCCATTAAATATGTGATGAGGAATGACTGTGTGCCCGGCATGTGCTGTAGTAGGCTGAGGGAAATGGTAAACAATGCTCAAGACTCAAGTTCTGTGCCTTCTTGGAACTCACAGTCTAAGGGGGAAGCAGACAACAAGCAAACACAATTATATGCATATATACAAATTATGACACATTTTATGGAGATATAACAGATCCCCAGAGAGATGGATCAGGTGGATCAGGAAAGGACTCTTTGGGAAAAGATTGATTATTTAAGCTTAGACCTCAAGGGGAGATGGAGCATGTTGTGAGCAGTGGAGGGGGAAGAGCCTTTCAGGCAGAGGAAAGGGCCCTTGGGAACAAAGAGAACGCCAGGGAGGCTATCAAGTTGATGGCTTACAGCTGTCCAGCCTCAGTGCTAGAGGAGGGCAGGGGAGAGGGGGCCTGTAAGTGGCCTAGGGTAGTCAGTCCCCAGGGCCCGCCACAGGATGGAACAGGCTTTGGAAATAAAATCAGTTTTATTCAGTTTTTGTGTGTTCATTTTAAAAATCCATGGAAATATGTCACTGAAGTTTCCATATTCCAAATAAAATATTTTCTGAGAAATTCTCAGTCTTCAGCCAGTCAATAATTTTTTTTTTCAGAACCTAGAGTTAGATAGGTTGGAGTTGGGGATAAGGGCTATGAATAGTGAACCTCTTTCTCCTGGACCCTCGCCTGATTTCTTGAGCTTTCAACATGTGCCAGGCACTGTAGTTAGCACTTTACACAGATTACCATTTGGTCTCCCGACAACACCAGGAAGTAGGTATATTGTTTCCTCTATTTTACATATGAGACAGTTGAGACCCAGAGTGGAGTAAAGTCATGCCAGAAGAATACAGCTGAACCTTGAACTTAGATACAGCCCATGCTTTAGAACCTGAAGTTTTCCTGCCCCCACAGCCTTCTTCTGAATCAGACCATGTAACAGATATAGGAGAGTTTAGATGTTCACTGTAGAGAGTTAGTGAGCATAGTCTCTTCGTTCACATATTCCTACATTACTTTAAAGGAATTTTTTGCCATTTGGTACAAAGTAAGTAATGATTTCATCTGTTAGTAGAGTGCTAAGCAAGTGACCGCGACAATTATATTATTCCCTTGATTTAAATTTGGTACTGTCTTTAATACTTTCCGAACTAATAGAATAATTTCTGTAAATAATATATTTCAAGAGAAAATGTTTAATACATGATAACACTGAAAAACAAGTTATTAGTAGTTTATGTTGTGATTTAATGATGAGCCCACAAATCTGGTAGGAATATATGGCACATGGTGGATATTTAATATTTGTCGATTTCATCTTGTAAAGCAGCTTTCTTTACCCTTAAAAACTGTATGAAGTCATGCTGCCAATAGGTGGCAGTAGTGTTTCAGTCACAGCCACGTATTTGGTTCAAGAAAGATGCCGGCAATAGAAAATACCTCACTCTAAAGGTGTTTGTTACACCTCAATTTAAAAAAAAATAAAAGTTATCATACATCTTTATCAGAAAATGTTTCTATTAAAATCGTTATATTTACATGTTAACTATGAAACAGAAAGCCTTAGGGAAGAGTGTTTAAATAAATAGATACACCAATGTGAAATTTCTCGTTGACAGCTAAGCACGCCATCTTGTTTATGAATTTCCCCTTCGTAAGTTACCGTCATTATCTTATTATGGAACCTAAAACATTCCCCGATTATGGGGAGAGCTTGGTATTCTGCACCTCCAACCAGATGATGACATCCTCTCCTCATGTGTGTCTCTCTTTGAGAAAGTGTTAGTTTTCCTTTTCCTACTCTTTTATAAGGATTTCTGTAAATGCAAGAGACTAATCGAAAGCTCTGTGACTAAGCGTGGAAAGAATAGAAAATGCAGAAAGCACTGGCACTTCAGTGGCTAGTGAGAACAAAACCTGAAGAAGTAATCATCCTTTTCTGAGTGGTCTTTGAAGGCTTCAAAGAAGAAATTTTAGGAATGGCTTACCACGGTGGGGGACTTCTTGGAAAAATTAGGGGGAGGTGGTCAGTTTGTATCTGTAAATCAGGAAGGCGCAGAACTCAGTGACAAAGAAAACTTGCATCACATGTCCGGTCCCACTTCTCACGGCTGCTGCAGGACTAGGAGGCCTTGCTGTTCCGCTCCCCTCATTGGGGTTTGGGTATTGCCAGCACTGTTGACCAGGAGATAGCAGAATCCATTCTCTTTCTTCCTATCACCAGCACTATGCTGCTGAACCAAGAAAACTCTTAAAAGAATTTCCCAATATTAAACATTCATGCTTGCAAAGTACTTAGGTCACTGAAATAATTGACTTAACTTTGTTTTTAACGTAGGAAGCCTGATGTTACTTTGGATTTTGTGCTTCCAAGAAGAACAAGTCTGTCATCTGACAGCAATAAGACATTTTGCATGATTGGCCATTGTTTATCATCCCAAGAAGAGTTTTTGCAATTGGCTGGAAAATGGGACCTGGGAAATTTACTCCTCTTCAATGGTATATTTTTCTCCTTCAAAGGATTTCTAATTTTTTTTTCAATTAACAAGTATTAAACTAGTAAATTATACTAGATAAGATAGTAATTCCTGTTCCTTCTTTGATACTTAATAAGTACTATATTATCTAGATACCAAGATGCACTTTTAAAATTTTTTAAACATTTTTATATTGAGATGCTTCTTTTTTTGTTATTGTTTGTTTGTTTTGTAATTGAGATGCTGCTTACAATTGATACATACATTTCATGTAGGGGGTACATCATACACCAACCCCTCTCCCCCCAAAAGAAAGCTTATGTTAAATTAACTTTGTTTTATAATCATGGAAAATGCAATATTATGAAAAGCAAACTTAGAATGATTCTCTTTCTTGTAATTTTAGAATATTCTACAAAAATACCAAATTTTAGGAAAAAAAGAAATACGTGTTCTAAAATTTATAGCTATATCACTAAGCCTGGCATGTAATAGCATTCAGACAGTGTTTATTGAACAGACGGGTAGAAAGAATAGGAATAGAGACGTCAGTCCACATTTATTTTAAAAAAGAATTTACTGAAGTATAGTTTCCATTTACTTAAAAAAAAAAGCAGAACAAAACCAAAATAACTGTTCTCTAAGGAACAAATAGAATTTTATGATTTTATTTTACCACAAGCTTTCACAGTTAACCTTATATATATTTATTCACTTTCCATCCGTAGCAGGCATAGGTTGCTTGCTCATGACACCAACTTGGAGCTTGAGACTTTATCAATTTTATAGAGATGAAAGAATTTGGCAGAAAAAATTAATTCATGATATCTTGCTTCTTATGAAAAATTCTAGTCAGGGGTGCCTGGGTGGCTCAGTGGGTTAAGCCTCATTCTGGCTCTCTGCTCAGCAAGGAATCTGTTTCCCCCTATGCCCCTCCCCTTGCGCATCCTTTTTCTCAAATAAAAAGAAAGGCTTAAAATAATTCTCATTGGAGTGATAGAAATAAGTAACTTTTTTTTTTTTTTTTTTTTTTTTTTTTTGCTATTCAGGAGCTAAGATTGATTCACAAGAGGCCTTTTATCTATATGCTTGTGGACCCAACCATACATCTATAATGCCATGCAAATATGGCAAGCCTGTGAATGACTACTCCAAATATATTAATAAAGAAATTTTGCAATGTGAGCAAATCAGAGAACTTTTTATGACCAAGAAAGAAGTGGACATTGGTCTCTTAATTGTAAGTTTTCATTTTATAAGTTTTAACTTTATAGTAACTGATAATATATGTTTATTAAATGTGTAATTAGCTATGAATTAAATTTCTAAAGTTTCTCTTTTTTCTTTCTCACTATTTTTGCTCCCTAAGAATATGGCTTTTTCTTAAAAAAAATTGATATACCCAGAATTTGTTTTCAGGTTTCAAATTTTTATTCCCTTTCCCTTAGAACTGTATTTCTATACTAAGTATGAGTTTAGTTTATACCTTTGAGTCATTCAAGAAAAATGTTTATGATATAGTGAAAATACATGTTAGCCTAAAAAATACTGTTCATTACATTTCATTTCCATATTTATAAATGAATACTGATTTTTATTTTATAATATTAGCTTTAATTATATATATTCAGATTTTAGAATATTTATTCTTTAATATCAGTAACACGCAGGAATTTGGCTTTCAAAATATTGCTAACTCTGCTTATATGAGGCTCTCGGATTGTTTTTTATGCATTATTATAATATTTCGTTCTAGTTATACAATTTAGGAAACTGGGGGGATATTTTTCATTATAGCAACTAGAAAGCTGAGCCTTTGTCTTAGAAGATCTACAAAAAATTGGTAGATCTAGCTGTGAACTGGCCTTCTCTTGCTTCTTGTAAGAGGTACGGTTAGGGGTCAGAGGTCATTTTTATTTGAAGAAGACTACTAGTTTGGAATGTATTTTGTTAATGAGATATATATCTCATAATCAGAATAAATCCTATTTTAAAGCTGTAACATTTGACTAAAGGAAAAGAGAAATTCTAGTGTAGATACGTTGTAAAACACAGGTAGGTCTTAAGTGGTGTTAAATATGTGTCTGTGGTCAAGTATCTAGAGGGTAGATGCCTATGGAATTTAGCGAACGATCTGATATTGTGCATACAATCTTTCTCTCCCTGGGGAGTGTTTAAGAATGGGGGCTAGGGGCACTGTGGCAGTCCACTCTGATTGAGTGGGGGTCAGGGATGCTAGACGTCCCACCGAGCAAGGGCAGTATTAAGCCGTGAAGAATCGTCCCAGATGCCTCACCACTGAGAAAACATGCTCAAGGGAATTGTACCTCAAACTGAGCGTGCATCAGAGTCTCTCAGAGGACTTGTTAAAACAGATTGCTGGGCCCGAGTCTCAGATTCAGTAAGGTCTGAAGTGTGGCCTAGGAACTTGAATTTGTAACAAATCCCAGATGATGCTGATGCAGCTGGTTCGGGATCAGCCCGGGATCCTTGTTAGGCAGACCAAGGAGTTCACACAGCTGGCGTTTGTTCAAATAATAATCTTACCGCTCTGGTTTCGGGGTACTCCATTTGTTTTCACACACAAAATTACCTTAATCCTTTTATTTTGCTTGAAAAGAATCACATAAGTCATAAAATTTGACATAAATTATCACAAATGAAAATTCAAAGGGTTTAACACGAAAACTCCTTTTAGAAACCATTTTAGCCTGGTTTAGTAACTGGGGGATTCTGATGTCATACGCGGAAGGTCCATCAAGGTGCTGGTGCCAGGTGGGGCTTGTCTCAGGTAGGTGAACATTTTGGCAGCCTCCTGATGAAAACTCTTGCAGATGGAAGGGTCTGTTTTGCCCGGCATAATCATGTACTGTAGACTGTGGAGTCGTGTTGGTATGCAGATGTGCCAGATGATGTCTGGATGAAACTATTTAAACCTCCGTGGTTGAAAGCGATCAAAGCCCAAGGCCCCCACAGCCTCTGTGCGAAGACATGGACGTCAGTACATGATTTCCCTGAGCCTGAGCTCCCTACCTGAAGTCAGAACCTGATCGAAACGAACCTCTGGGGGGGAGAAATTTTGTAAATTCTTTTCAGTTTTTGTTAGAAATGATGATAGTCTGGAATTTTATTCTAGTAGAAAGAACTGGCTTACAGTCACTGTTAAACAAGTAGCCAGCCTGTGAACACATTCAAGGCAAAAATTTTGAATTCATTGACCCAGAGTCCCCATCTCTTGGGGTTGTAATGATTGGTTAATATTTGTAAGTGCAAACAACAGTGCCTGGTATGAAATGAGTGTGGTATAAAACTCAGCTGTTCTTAGTAGCAATAGGAAGTATAATTTCATGTTTATTCTACAATGGTTAAAGCCGGAATCTTTCTCAGCCTTGACTGTTATTGGTCACTGCTAATTGAAACTGATCTCTTCCTGTCTGGGGAGCCGCCTTGCTCCTCATGTTTACCTTTATTTAGTGATATCTGTCAAAACAATTTGCTGGGCACCTTTTCACTTTGAAATATTTATTTTTTGGTTGATACCTTACTTTTTAAATTTTGTTTAGTTACTAAAGGAAAATATTTGTGTTTCAGGAAAATCTTTCAGTTGTTTATTCCACTAACTGTCCTGCTCAGTATACCATCTATGAGCCAGTTATTAGACTTAAAGGTCAGATGAAAACCCAACTCTCTCAAAGACCCTTCAGCTCAAAAGAAGTGCAGAGCATTTTGTTAGAACCTCATCATCTAAAGAACCTCCGGCCTACTGAATGTAAAACTGTTCAAGGAGTTCTACACGAGATTGGTGGAACTGGTATATTTGTTTTTCTCTTTGCTAGGGTAAGAATCACTGATTAGAATTTTGTCTGAAGAGAAACTTTTTCTTTAATACTAATAAGTGTCAGTGGGTTTTTTTAAATTACAAAAAGTTATAAATCAATTACATTATACTTTTAAAATAAAATTACATATTGTTTAGGATGTCATCAAGCTTTCTGCCACACATGGTCAAAGTTTCTGTTAATTGTAGAGATTTTACAAGTTTTCTATTATCTAGAAATGTAATTAGAACAATTAAATATTGAATGTACAAGATTTAATGGGGTGCATGGCTGACTCAGTGGGTACAGTGTTCGATTCTTAATATCAGGGTAATGAGTTCAAGCCCCACATTGGGTGTAGAGATTACATTTAAATAAGTAAATAAATGTATAAGATTAAAATTGTCAATGAGAAAACAAATACATGCTGTAGTAACCAAAAGAAGAAAGATGTTCTTTGGACAATTGGACACGTTCAAGGTAGTATGGCCATAGGTAAGGAATGTATTCTTTTTTTTTTTTTTTTTTAAAGATTTATTTGAAAGAAAGAGAGAGCATGAGGGAGGGGCAGAGGGAGAGGCAGAAGGAAAGGGAGACTTAAACAGACTCCCTACTGAGCACAGAGTCTGTCCTTGAGGGACTTCATCTCACAACCCTGGGACCAGCACCAAGAGTCAGACACTTAAACCACCTGCCACCCAGGTGCCCCAGGAATGTATTCTTTAAAATATGGTTTGTGAAACTTGTTTTTCCCAAGCTTCCAGATGCATGGAAAAAAACAAGGGTCAGCAAATAAGTACAAAAAATAATTTGAGTTTGCTTGAAGTTTTTTTAAAGAGAAGGAGAAATATAAAAAGTTTGGTGTTGGGGCGCCTGGGTGGCTCAGTGGGCTAAGCCTCTGCCTTCGGCTCGGGTCATGATCTCAGGGTCCTTGGATCGAGGTCCATATTGGGCTCTCTGCTCAGCGGGGAGCCTGCTTCCCCCTCTCTCTCTGCCTGCCAACTTGTAATCTCTCTGTGTCAAATAAAAAAATAAAATCTTTAAAAAGAAAAAAGTTTGATGTCATGAGTACTATATTAGAATAAATTGTTTATTATCTGTTCTACTTTGTCATCTGAGGGCAGGGACAGTATCTTTTCTGACGTAAAGTAGACAGTCAGTAAGTATATACTGATTGTTTACAGGGATTGCTAAAATCCTAAATAGGGGGTACAAATGGTACTAATCATCTCTCCTTCCTGAAGTTCCACTTCCTTGTTAACTAAAGCTGCCTTGATCTTCTTTCATTCTCAGAATTTTATTCCTAGGTGGAACTTCTGCAGCGTTCCCCAGTTTTTACAGTCTCCTTAACTGGCTTGCTTTCCTCCATGGGACTATCACCTCTGATTGATTTTGCAATAAGGAGCACATCAGTGTCTGATATTATCATTACTGTTCTTTTTTTAAATTATTTTTTTATTTTTCATTAACATATAATTAATTATTAGCCCTAGGGGTACAGGTCTGTGAATCGCCAGGTTTACACACTTCACAGCACTCACCATAGCACATACCCTCCCCAATGTCCATAACCCAAGCACCCTCCCCCCGGCAACCCTCAGTTGGTCTTAATTTCATATCATTACTGTTCTTATAAATATTTTGTCAGCATTGACTCACCATACTCTAAACTGTTTTTTTTTTCTTCCTTTTTCAAAATTTTTTTGCATCCAATATCTAGTAGATTTTCCTATAGTATTTAAGAATTTTTTTAAATTTTATTTTTCAGTGTCCCAAGATTCATTGTTTAGGTACCACACCCTGTGTTCCAAAATTAAAAGCTTTTTAACTCCTCATCAGCATTTCATGACTAACTTTTATAGCTTTGTATAATTTCAAAATGTATATCCTTGGCTTTCCTTCTTTCATCAAGATACTAAATGTAATTTTGTTATAATTACTGTTACACAGTGACTAGATCCTAGAGAAAATGGTTAATCTTTTATTTTACCAATTTAGGATCTTGCCAATAAGAATCCTAAAGTATGTTGTCACACTCAAAACTTGGGATCTTTTTTCACTATTTTTCCTCCTCTCCTACAAAAATAAAATTTAATCTCCTTAAAAACCTTGCATGCATAGGCTGCTTTTTAAACTTGATGTCTGCCATCCAGCCAAATGGGCAACTTGCAGCCTCCTCTCTGTACCAAGCTTCTGGCTTTAGACCTTTACCCCTCTCCTGTCTCTCACTCCCAGCCACCCGCTGTTCTTTCTTTCCGGGATTCTGTCATCTTTCCAAGCCATCTTCTCTCCATTTAGGCTTCGCTAACCCAAGCAGAGTAGAGTCAAAAATAGTTTCTGTGCCCTTGTAACACTCGTATCTCATTCTTCTTTGCTTTTTTTTTTTTTTTTTGAGAGATTCTATTTTTATTATTTATTTGAGAGAGAGAGAGATCATGAGAGGAGGGAGGGCCAAAGGGAGAAGCAAACTTCCTGCTGAGTAGGGAGCCTGATGGGGGACTCAATCCTGGGACTCCAGGAACATAACACTGAGCCAAAGGCAGTTGCTTAACCAACTGAGCCACTCAGGCACCCTCTTCTTTGCCTTTAGTCATGATTAAAAGGTGTGTGTTTCATATAAAGTAGTTGCCAGAAAGCATTGGTTTAATTGAAGTACAAGGCAAATCTGTGGTTTATATATATCTTATCTTTAGACTAGATAGCAGGCCCCATTGGGGATAAATATCATGCCTTTTACTTCTTTGTTGCCTCCCACACCATGTAATGCAGAGTCTGTTTGTTGATGGACTAATCAAAAACCTGAGGGATTTTGCTGACATTTCAGATCAATAATAAAATGATGCTGACTTAAACAGTTATAAATGTTATTTTAATTCGTTTTTATGGTATATTTAAGAAACTAAAGATCATGGGATTTATGTCTTTCATTTTTGTTTATTACAGTGCTTAAATAATAAGGAAAGTGAGCAAAAAAAACAGCTTTCGAATAAAACTGATGGATTGATGTTCTGTAATAGTAACCATACATGTTAAATTTTTCTCTCAGTAAATTAAAATATGTATATTTTTTAGGTTGTGGAACTCAGCAGCTGTGAAGAAACTCAAGCATTAGCACTGAGAGTTATACTTTCATTAACTAAATATAACCAACAGAGAATACATGAATTAGAAAATTGTAATGGACTTTCCATGATTCATCAGGTGTTAATTAAACAAAAATGCATTGTTGGCTTTCATGTATTGAAGGTATGTCCTCATAAAATTTATTCTTACTCATATACATTATTCATATGCAATGATACTTCTCTCTTCATTAGTCTTCCAACAATATAATTTTGTGTTTCAGTTATTCCTGAAGAAAATGAAGGAAACTCAACAGTGTATATTTAATCAAACTAAGATACTCTTCTGGTTTTCTTCATCATGTACATAATTACATTTTTGTCTTGTTTAAAGCATTTTAGAAGAGTGAGAGAAAAAAATTAATTCAGAATTTTTTTATCTGGATGGACTGGAGCTGTCTCTTAGGGCCCCTCATTCTGTAGATTGAGGAATTAAGATCCACGGAGATGTTTGCCTCAGCTCCCAGTTGGAAGAGAACGCAGTTCTCTGGACACCTAGTATTAATCCACTTCCAGTAGGCAATGCTTATAGAGAGTTAGTTTTCTAAAGCTGTATTAATTTTTATTTTGATCTAGCTATTGTCATATATTTAAATACCTTTCTAGATAAAGGCATTTGGTAACATTGTGAAACTGTTTCTCTCTGAGGGTTCTAGTAGTAAGACAAAAGACTCCACCTATGCCCTCAACCCCCACTCCTTAAAATATCAAGATCCATACATTCATGGCATGAATCCTTAGTACTTTTTGTAAAAGTTTTTAAAGCCTAACAGATTCATTGAATTTAAAAAATAAGAAAACAAATAAAAATAAAAAATAAAAGTAGAGGGTTTATTTTACCTATGTTTGAAACTGAATTATCATTTACAAATATTTGAAAATTTACATTTTTCTAATTTGAATTGTTTTGCAAAACAAATTAAAGATACTCTGTAATATTGAATTATTCACTAGTTTTCCTTTGAATTTAATGTTATGACTGCTAAGATTGAAAGCTTAATGTTTCTGTTGAATTTTTGGATTAATCAGCAATTAATGCATCTTGTATTAATGCTAATTTTCCATAGACCCTTCTTGAAGGTTGCTGTGGTGAAGATATTATTTATGTCAATGAGAATGGGGAGTTTAAGTTGGATGTGGAGTCTAATGCTATAATCCAAGATGTTAAACTGCTAGAGGAGCTATTGCTTGACTGGAAGATATGGAACAAAGCCAAGGCATGTGCTTTTATTTATTTTATTTTTTAAAATATTTATTTATTTATTTATTTATTCAAGAGAGAGTGCTCATGTGCACGCACGTGTGAGTGGGAGGAGGGGCAGAGGGACAGGGAGTTAGAGAGAATCTCAAGTACACTTCTGCTGAGTGCAAAGCTGCATGCGATGCAGGGCTTGCTCTCGTGACCGTGAGATCATGACCTGAGCCAAAATGAAGAGTCAGATGCTTAATCAGTTGAGCCACTCAGGCACCCCCATGTGCTTTTATTTTTAGTGGTAAAAAACATCTGACATAAATCACCCTCTTAACAATTTTTAAGTGTGCAGGACCGTATTAACTATCTACACTCTGTTGTACAGCAGATATCTAGAATATTTTCATCTTGCTTTACTGAAACTATCCCCACTGAACAACTACCCCTATTTCTCCTGCCCCCCAACCCCCGTCCCTGGCAACCACCATACTATTTTCTGTTTCTATGAGTTTGATTACTTTAGGTATGTCATGGAAGTGTAATCATTCAGTATTTGTCTTTCTGTGGTTGGTTTATTTCACTTAGTGTATGTCCCAAATATTCATTTGTGTTATAGTATAGGACAAGATTTCTTTCTTTTGTAACACTGAACAATACCCATTTTAAGTATATACTACATTTTCTTTATCCTTTCTTCTATCCATAGACATTTAGATTGCTTCCATATATTGGATTTTGTGAATAACACTGTAATGCACATAGGTGTGTGAATGTTTCTTTGAGATCCTGTTTTCAGTTCTTTTGGCTATATAACCAGAAGTGGGATTGCTAAATCATATAGTAATTCTATTTTTTATTTTTCAAGGAACCTGTACAGTTTTTTTCCATAAGAACTGTACCATTTTACCATCCCACAACCAAGGTTCAAGGGTTCTAATTTCTTCACATCCTTGCCAACAATTATATTCGGGTTTTTGGTAGTGGCCATCTTATTGGGTATGAGATGATATTTTATTGTGGTTTTGATTGGCATTTCCCTGATATTTAGTGATGATGAGTATCTTTTCATATACTTGTTGGGCATTTGTGTTTGCTTTGGAGAAATGTCTGTTCAAGTTCTCTATCCATTTTTAAAATAGACTATTTGATTTTTTTTTTTGTTGTTATTTAGTTGTAGGAGTTCTGTGTGTATTCTAGATATTAATCCCTCTCCTGACACGTGTTTGCAGATACATTCTCCCATTCCATAGGTTCAGCTACTCCATAGGTTGATTGTTTCCTTTGCTGCACAAAGAGACATGTACTTTTAAATATTCATCTAATCATTCTTCTGAAGAACGAACAAACTTATTCCTTCAATGTAATGTTGATTATAAATAGAAATGTGGAGATTATTTTCTGTGCAAGTTTTCAAGCAGCCATGGGTAATGCTGAGCTGAGGGGTTAGGATCAGAACTTGGCCTAACTAGAAATGGCTAAGCAGTACTCAGGTTGGAGAACATGGAGCTCATTCAAATGGGCTGGGGACTTGCATTTACCATAAACTTTCAAAGGGGATCCTGCTAAGAATCCGGAGAGTCGAGTCAAAGAGAGAGAAATGTACACACTTCTGAGCAGGGCAGCCAAGTTGCCCAGGAGTCATAGAGTTGATTCAGGGTGTTTAGGGCAAGGCTATGAAGTCTTGGCTTCATTACAGGTGTAAGTTGAGGAACATGGTTGATCTTAGGTCTAGGCACAGCACCTCAACAACTGGATGGATGCACTGGTCTTCTTCACAAGGACCCAGCCAGGGAACGAATACAAGGATATTTACTTTCTGCTCTAGATTTTTTAGGGTTTTTTTTTGGGGGGGGGGGACCTTTTTTGTTTATTTGTTTTTGAAGTAGTCTCCATGCCTAGTGTGGAGCCCAGTGTAAGGCTCGATCTCACAACACTGAGATTAACACCTGGCCCAACATCAAGAGCCAGACACTCAACCAACTGAGCCACCCAGGCACCCAGTGCTCTAGTTCAAAACATGGTATAGGTTCTTATAAGCTCCTTGATTGTAGGGTAGACTATAGATTGTCTAGAGCTATTTAAAGATAACAACATTAACATCCAACCTAATTAAAGACTAAAGTATACAGCTTTAGAATTTTTTAGATTATCAGTTATTCCTAAATTTGTCAATACTCCCCCCATATTTACTCATTATCAATAATGGGTTGGGAAGCTAGAAGAAACCTTTATAATCTATTATTAATAAAGATAAATTTTGACCAGTCATGCTAGAGAAAGACAGAATTATTTTTTTAATCTTCCTATAGAAAATTATATTATAAAAGTATTGTTATAAGAAAGTACAGTCTTCCAGTTATAAAATAAATAAGACATGGAGGTGTAAGGTACAGCATAGGAAATACAGCCAATAATATGATAACAACTTTGTATAGTGATGGATGATAACTGCATTTCTTGTGATAATGACTTTATAATGTATATAAATATTGAATCACTAAGTTGTGTACCTGAAACAAATTATTCTTCAAAAGAAAAAAAAAAGGAAAGAAAAAGCAATTAAAAATATGCAAAAATATGCAAAAAGGAAAAAAGTAATTAAAGAAAAAAGAAATTTAAAAAAAGAAAAAAAAAGCATTAAAGAATATGCAGCCCCACATGGGGGAAAGTATTAGCAGTACAAGCAGCTAACTGAACTATTGCTTTTTTCTGGACTTTATGGTACTTAGCAATTTTTAAAACTTTGTAATTTGTCATGATTTCTTTTCTCGTCCCAAATAAATTCTCACTTTTAGAATAAAAAATAACCATATATGTGTATGCATAAAAATATGTGTGAGATTGCATGAGGAAAAAGCAACTGTATGGTGATAGCCCATGTAAATGCACAAAGGCAGCATAAATATAAAGTGTACAGTAAACAGCTCAGTTGTAGATCGGGAGATGGAACCTAACCAAATGGCCGATGGTTGTTTTAGTTAATATTTCAAAAGAGGATGCTAATTTGGGGTGGTTGATTAAAAAACAAAACATATTTTTACTGAATTCAATAGTGATACACCAATACTTCTGTGAGTTTGCAATAAGGTTTTCTTTCTTAGTGAATAATTTTTAACTGAGATTGTCTTTTGTTTTTGGTTGTTTACATTGCCACTATTCTATCTGGTACTATTTTTCAGACCTGAATCAAGTTTTCATACTTGGGCTGCCTTGCGCTCCAGTTCTCATATGCCTTGTTCTTCTAGGGCATCTTGACCCCTGTCTTATGAAGAGAGAGGCCGTGGTTGTAACAGTAGTCTTAAATCTGTCAATTCCTTGGCATTTTCATTGTTCATTATCATCAAATAATGGCAAGAGAAGTAGCAAGACCTGCAGCCCAAACCAGTTTATTTTGTCTTCTGTTAACTGCTTTGCTGAAAGGTTATTTGGGACAATAAGATGAAATGGAGATTATCTTTCAATATTAGTTATCTATAGAAGGTTCCTCTTTCAATTTAAGATTGATTCTACATGCAAGAATCATTTTTAAGTCACCTTAAAAGGATGTTTGAAAATACACAGTAATCATGCACAGAATTCTATTATTTGGACTTAAAAGTAAATCAATCAAAAAATGCAGAATTTTCACATTGTCTGAGTTTTTCAATTTAGTGCAATTTGTTCTAAAGTTATTTAATGCTGTATACACAAATTATAGAAGTTTATGCATTTTTAGTAATGCTCTTTGAAAATAAATTATTTATAAACAATTACATTGATGATATGTTTCTCTGTATCGAATAAATCCCTCATGAAAATTCATCTCTTGAAAATACCATATATTAGATAATGTCACAGAAAGGTTAATGTACTGAAGCACCTAATACAATAATGCATTCAAGGGGTTTCTGGGTGGCTCAGTGGGTTAAAGCCTCTGCCTTCGGCTCAGGTGATGATCTCAGAGTCCTGGGATCGAGCCCCACATCAGGCTCTCTGCTCAGCGGGGAGCCTGCTTCCTCCTCTCTCTCTGCCTGCCTCTCTGCCTACTTGTAATCTCTGTCAAATAAATAAATAAAATCTTAAAAAAAAATAAAAAACCAATATTGCATTCAACATACGTATTTAGAAATGAGCTAATGATTTAAAAAAATATTAATAACAATAGTGTGGAGTAAATTTTAAGGTTTTCTTTTTCAGATAAATTTAATCTTTGACCCTGAATATACACAGTGATAGACTGATAGATGTCTTCTAAAAAGTGGGAAGCATGTTTTTCAGTAACCATGTGCTAACTGGTGTGTGTTTGCTTTCTCAGCTAGGAGCTTGGGAAACGCTGCTTGCGGCTCTAGAAGTCCTCATCAGAGCAGATCACCATCAGCAGGTCTTTAATATCAAGCAGTTACTGAAAGCCCAAGTGGTCCATCACTTTCTATTGACTTGTCAGGTTTTGCAGGTACTTTTCATGTAACTTTACTGTGTTACATTTTATATGTTTAGTAACTCAGTACTGTGAACTCAAATTTTTGTGGAACTTTCAATGGAAGGATTTTTTTTTCTCTTCTCCATCTTCCCTATTCACCTGGGTTCTTTCTTCTCAACCCTGCCGCATAGAGCTTGACGTTCACACTTCCATCATTCCTAACTCGATTACAAAAGAACAACACTACTGATTTCTGCGATGTCTCCATGTTGGGATATAATAATAATTTTGTCATCTCTTGAATATCAACAATAGCAAAATTTTAACTTCTCACGAGCTTTGCATAGTGGCAGTACGGTGGCCAATGAGGTTAATCTAGGCATGATTATTGCTAACTGAAACTTAAATTCCACATTCCTTAAATAACAAGTGCAAGTATGTTTTGTTTTAATAAGTTTGTATTTGCCGAAGATCTATTATGTGTACTTAGAAGGAGCATATCAAAAATATATCTGAAGTATTATATGAAAAAGTGGCACACTCAGTTCACCAGTAGTGTCTGTGCTATGACCTGGCCTCTAGTTAAATCTTTTGCTCTGCCTTCACAGATGTCCTTTTATCACTGGTCAGCGTACAAGAATATTTTTCAAGCTCGTTTGTTTTTTCATGAGGCATCTAGTAGAACTTTATCAGATCAGATAAGTTCAGATGTTCCCTGGGAGCAGTAATATTTATGTTTGAGTGCCTTTGTTTGGATGACACCAGTGCTTCCCATTGTACTTGGGACAAAATCCAGAATCTGTGACAGTATCTCAAGAGAGCCTGTGTGCTCTGGTCACACCGCACCAGCCTCATCTCATGCCACTGCAAGAAAAAGCCCCTGGCTTTTGTTCTCTTCCTTAGACCAGTGAGTCTTTCTCCTGCCTCAGGGCACATGATAGTTTTTCTGAGAAGTTATTGATCCTTTTCTTTCCATCTGGCCACCTCCTGCTTCTCCTTCGTATCTCCACTTTAAATTTGCTTCCTGAGAGAAGCCCTCTCCCTTCTCTATCCATCTGCCCTCGCCCTTCCTCTGACTCACTCCACGCATCTGCATTTGTTAGTGTCATGTCGTTATTTCTAAAATTATAGTTTATTTCCCTCTGTAAACCTGCTGAGGGCAAGGATATGTTTTTTTTTTTACTTTTTCTTTTTTAAAATTTAAATTCGATTAATTAACATATAGTGTTCTATTAGCTTCAGAGGTAGAATTCAGTGATTCATCAGTCTTTTACCCATTGTCCATTACATCACATACCCTCCTTAATGTCCATCACCCAGTTACCTTATTCCTCCCCACTCCACTCCCCTCCAGCAGATGTTTTTTCTTGATCACACTGTAACTCCAGTACCTGCCACATAACAGGAACCCAATAAATATTTGTTAAATGAATGAATTCTAAAAAAAACAAAACAAAAAGCAAAAAACCCAGAACATTTTATTGCCTTTCTTGGGCCATGTGGTGAATTAGACTTCTTTCTTCAAGAATATAATACGGTGGGGCGCCTGGGTGGCTCAGTGGGTTAAGCCGCTGCCTTTGGCTCGGGTCATGATCTCAGGGTCCTGGGATCGAGCCCCACATCGGGCTCTCTGCTCGGCAGGGAGCCTGCTTCCCTCTCTCTGTCTCTGCCTGCCTCTCTGTCTACTTGTGATCTCTCTCCGTCAAATAAATAAATGAAGTCTTTAAAAAAAAAAGAATATAATACGGTGAACTTTGAGGCCCCTTGCTTGCTGAATAGTTTATGTAACATTTATACAGCAATTTTTCTTTAAACCAATTTCTTTGTATATCCACTTTGAAACCTGCTAATTTTCAAAGAGTTCATGAGACAGTGTGAAGTTTTTATTCAGTCTTTCCATGTCAGAAAAGTAACACTTGTAAACTGGATTTCTATATATATTCTCATTTCCATATATTTATAAAAATGCTAGAAAAATCAAGGTACCAATTCCTTTTCCTCAAAACTATATTTCTTCATCCTTCTTTATTCAAAGAGCCCATTATCAAATCAACAGTTTTTTGTTTTATGTTTTATGTTAGGTATTGTAGGAAGTGTATAAAGAAATGAACTTAATTGTTGTCTTTACAGCATCTCAGAGTATTTAAGAAAGATTGATAAATTGATAGTATATTGGGTGTGGGGCAGCTTCATTAGTTCATGGGTACAGTGTAAAAAACCTGAAGTCAGGTGATAGAAAAGGGAGTGTAAAAGTAGAGAGCAAATAAGAAGGAGATTGTAAAGAGAATTAATAGGGCTTGATTCTATCTAATAGGAGCTGCAGGAGAAATGAAATATATAATGCAAAATTTCCACCTGGGAGACAAGAAGGATGATAGCATCATGAAAGAAGGAATTGAACATACAAGTTTTTATAGCTTATCCATTCTGCCTCTGAGATTACAGTGGGGCGTTCAGCGGCTGTGACCACTGGACACTTAGATGTGCGAGATTGGAACTAGGGAGACAGATGAGAGGGACAGATGAGGTGCTGTCTGCATTGAAGCCACAGAGACAGGTAAGCACCACAAGATAAACAGTGTAGTGAAAGGATCGTAGAGGGCTGTGGCTTACACCTCTGGAAATGTCCATTTTCAGGTATGAAACATGAAAAAGAAACTGTTGAAAGATGTAAAAGGAGTAAGCAAAGAGCTTAGAGAAGAGTCAGGAAACAGCAAAGTGAAAGCCAAGAGTGGACAGAGGGGGGAAGAAAAGGTGGTCTCCAGACCCAAATAATAGGGAAAGTTCAAAGAAGATATGGACAGGTAAAGGGCTACTGACAGAAATTCTTTTTTTTTAATTATTATTTATTTATTTTATTTTATTTTATTTTAATTTTATTTTTTTATAAACATATAATGTATTTTTATCCCCAGGGATACAGGTCTGTGAATCTCCAGGTTTACACACTTCACAGCACTCACCATAGCACATACCCTCCCCAATGTCCATAACCCCACCCCCCTCTCCCGATCCCCCTACCCCCAGCAACCCTCAGTTTATTTTGTGAGATTAAGAGTCACTTATGGTTTGTCTCCCTCCCAATCCCATCTTGTTTCATTCATTCTTCTCCTACCCCCTTAACCCCCCATGTTGCATCTCCACTTCTTCATATCAGGGAGATCATATGACAGTTGTCTTTCTCCGATTGACTTATTTCGCTAAGCATGATACCCTCTAGTTCCATCCACGTCATCGCAAATGGCAAGATTTCATTTCTTTTGATGGCTGCATAGTATTCCATTGTGTATATATACCACATCTTCTTTATCCATTCATCTGTTGATGGACCTCTAGGTTCTTTCCATAGTTTGGCTATTGTAGACATTGCTGTTATAAACATTCGGGTGCACGTGCCCCTTCGGATCACTACGTTTGTATCTTTAGGGTAAATACCCAGTAGTGCAATTGCTGGGTCGTAGAGTAGTTCTATTTTCAACATTTTGAGGAACCTCCAAGCTGTTTTCCAGAGTGGTTGCACCAGCTTGCATTCCCACCAACAGTGTAGGAGGGTTTCCCCTTTCTCCACATCCTCGCCAGCATCTGTACTGACAGAAATTCTTAATGACCCACACAGTTTCAGTAGAATGAAGAGAGCAGGAATTAAGTTTTGGGGACTTTAGTTGGCACGTGTGGTGGATTTATTGGAGGCAGTGAAAATAAATAATGATTAAAAAGTCTAGCAGCGAAAGAAAAAAGAGAAACAGAAAGTTAACAAAAGGCTCCCAAAGTTCAAGTTAAGGGATTTTTTTTTTTAAGAAAGAGTGAGGGGAGGGGCAAAGGAGAGAGGAGGAGAGAATCTTTTTTTTTTTTTTTTTTTGAGAATCTTAAGCAGGCTCCATGCTATGCATTTATCCATCCTATGCATTTATCCATGCTATGCATGGAGCCCAATGCAGGGCTTGATCTTACAGCCAAAGATCACGACCTGAGCCAAAACCAAGAGTGAGACACTTAACTAACTGTGCCACCCAGGTAGCCCAGGGGATTTTTTTTTTTTTAATTAAGTGGGATACCAGTGACTATTTGTAAAGGGTTAGTGGAAAATACAAGATTGAGGATACATAGCCTGGGATGGTCTTGGGAATGAGCGGCTGGGGTGGTGACCAGGAAGGGGGAAGACACCAGGGGCACGATTCTGAAAAGAGGCCGATGGCTGTGGCAGAACCAGCATTGATGCAGCAATTACACAAGAACAAATGAAGAAAAGTGGGTGTAGAGATGTATCATTTTTCGGATGTATCACATGTACAGGGAGAGAGAAAATGAGGAAGTTTAACTTCCTCAGTCTTGATCTAGAGCCCAACTGCTCCCTCGTGGGGGGTGGAGTTGGAGAGTATAAAAAATTTAGTTATTCCTATCTTTATGTCTAGTGATTGCTTGGCATTCTCCAGGTCTCCTTATCCTTATCCTTATCCTCCAGGCAATCGATGATACTGCAGAAAGGGTTCAGAGGTCTGAGTTACAGCCGCACTACTTATGTGTTTTCGGTATGGTTTAAGGTGGTCGTGTAATCACTTTGCGCTTCACAGTCTAGAAGTGGAGGCTCAAACCTCTCAGAGCTGTTGCAAGAAAGAGCTTTGTCAACCGGCACACACGGTAGTACTGTAGTCAGTTTTGTCTATCAGGCATTTCTCCTTGTGATCCCATCGTAGTAGTACAGAGATTGTAGTCGCAATAGTATGGTTCTTAGCTAGCATTTCTGTAGGGCTTCCTATATGTGAAGTGCTCTTCCAAGAGTCTGTGTCATTTAATCTTTTATGTGACAGCCCAGCAAAGTAACAGGATCATTCCCAGACTAAAGATAAGCTGAGGCCTGGAGATGTTAAGTATGCCCCAAATCACCCATCTATTGAGTGGGGAAGCCGGAATGCAGAGCTCGGGGGTTTGGCTTCTGAGCCATGTTCGTGTTTGCCATAATATAACTTTGCCTTGTTAATTAAGATAAATTAGCTCGAAGTAAGGTGCCATTGGTTTTAATGAATTTTTCATGGCAGGATTGGTTGAATTGGGAAGTAGCAACTCAGTTTAATGGTAAATATGGTCAGACTAGAGTAATAAACCAGCACAATTCTGTCTTAAAAGGAGCTATCGCTTAAATGAAAAATGTTAGTTAAGTTGACAGTTCTCTTTAAATCTCTTTAAATCTAAAGAGAGTTTGATCTTTATTTTTTCAGGAACACAAAGAGGGGCAGCTTACCTCCATGCCCCGAGAGGTTTGTAGATCATTTGTGAAAATTATAGCAGAAGTCCTTGGATCTCCTCCAGATTTGGAATTATTGACAATTATCTTCAATTTCCTTTTAGCAGTTCACCCACCTACTAATACTTACGTTTGTCACAACCCCACAAACTTCTACTTTTCTTTGCACATAGGTAGGTATAATCACTTTTTGTTGGATTTTTGGCTGTCCCAGTTTTCATTATTTTTCTTCCCACTCAATCCACATTTGTTTGAGACTCATTGACTGGCTTCTATGTGCCAGAAAGTACCCTAATTACAGACTGGGATCAGGACAGGGGAGAGGGCTCTAGAGTGACCCAGACGTGGTCTCTGCCTGCAGAGAGTGTCACTGCTGAGAGGAGAGAGCAGAAAGATACACAAATTACTATAGAAGCAGTGTCTGTTAAGTACCTACTAAATTCAAAAGAAGGACTGATGAGATTTTAGAAGAGTGAGGGTCTCGTCAGATAGCTACGGAGAAAGAAGATTTAATAGATTCTATATCTGACATGGGCATTGAAGAATTTAGGTAGAATTTGGTAAGTATATTGGAGAATTAGCATTCCAGGTGAAGAGAATGACTTAAAGGGAGAAAAAATAGAGAAAATAAAGAATGATGAATTTTACCCAAGTATAAGGATCTATAAAGGATCTTGAGAAACATATACCATAAAGGGCTGTCACTTATTTAGTTTTTCCCCTAAAGTCATAGTAAATGGGTCCTTGAATGTGAGGCCAGAGAATTTGAACTTATGTTTATTTAGGGGTCACTGAAGGGTTTCATTTTATTATGTTTGTTTTGAGCAAAGAAATATGATGGAATTAAATTATTGCAGTAAAATTCAGGAAAGAGAAACTACCCACATAGAAGGGAGTTGAAGCTCTGAGATGAGATGAGACCATTGAAGTAGAGAGTGAAGGAGAAGGAAGCAAAGTCTAGAACTAAGGAAAGAGTAATTAGTATATGAGAAAGATGGAATAATCAGTTTTAAAAGAACGAGGAAAATGTAATGTGGAAAAAAAAAGCAAGCAAGAGTATACCTATGAGAAAACTAGATAGTAAATTTAGAGAGGAAAACTGGCTGTAAAACAGGCATTTAGGAATGTAATAAATGAATAAAATGATTCATCAGCAGTAAAAATCCAAATGAAAGCAGACAACATGACTTTGCACATTTAGGGAATAAAGTACTGTCAAGATTCTAGAAACAGTGTTATTTGCAAAGATGAGTAAAATGTGCTCCACTTCCATACAAAGCTTACAGCCTAGTTGAGGGGAAAGACACATAAATGGGTAATGACATTGTGTGGAAAGCACAGGGAGAAATACTTTGTTTTCTGGAAGCACAGAACATGGTGAGGAGGTATTTCCTGGAGGAAGTGATGCCTGCTTAAGGGCTGCGGAGGAGTTGAAGCGCAGGGACTTCCAAACAAAGCAAGCAGCTTGATTGGGAGCTGGTGAGAAATGGGTGTTGTGAAAGTGTCATGGCGGAAAGAAGGCTGGAAGGGATCCGGAGGCAGATCACAGAGATTCCCGTAGACAGGAAGCTTGGGCTTTATCCACAGTGGTAAGGAGGCATCGGAGACCCACTGGAAGGTTCTTAGCAGGGATTGACATTTGATAGGATTCCGAAAGCTGTGAAGATTTGAGGGTGACCAAATGTCCATCACTGATACCATTTAGAAGTTTGTGACAGGCCTCCAGGTGAGAGTTAGTAAGCACCTGTGTTATGGCCTCGTGCTGGGGGGAGAGGCCTTCACGCAGCAGAGTCCGATCAGCAGAACCTGTAGACAGACTTTGCATGGATAAAGGAAAGGTAGTGATCAAGGGTGAATCCCGACTTCTACTTAGGAAATGGATGCTTCCGCCAGGTGAACCAGAGAAAACAACAGAAGGACTGGGTTTAGGGCAGAAAGAGGATTCAGATTTAGGTTTGTAGCATGTGGGGTGCATTTAAGAAATCAATTCTACAAGTCTGAGTCAGCTCAGAAAGGAAAATTAAGCTGGAGGTACTCATTTTGGAGTCATATTCATATTGGACATTGAAAGGGATATATAAAAATATAGGAAATGGTCCTTTCCTCAAGGGTGAACAGTTAGCTGCTAAATTATAGAAATAAAATAACTGTAAGTATAGTTGCAATTCAAAGAAAATAAGAGTTAATGTGGCAAGCACAGTAACAATCTGCATATAAGGAATGATACAGCATATGCTTGTGTAACAAATGTGCGTTAGTATAAAACATGCCGCATTTTTTCACTTCGCATATCTTTTTATAAAAATTTATATTTAATGATTTACTTTTAAAATTATATTTTCATTTTATCTTTAAAAAATTTTACTGTCTCAAAAATTTTTTTGATTATAGATGGCAAGATCTTTCAGGAGAAAGTACAGTCCATCATGTACCTGAGACATTCTAGCAGTGGAGGAAAGTCTGTTCCTAGCCCTGACTTTATGGTAATAAGCCCATCTGGTTTTACTGCTTCACAGCCTGAAGGTAAGCATAATGATAATGAAAGTGTAACCCTTCCTGATACAGTTCTGAATATTAGCAGATAAATAAATTGTGCATCTTTTCACAGTATGATATATGTGATATTCAGATCAAATAAATGGAAAGTTAAAACAAAATTGTAGAATATATTTAAGGAATGCATTTCATTACTTTCTGGGATCAGGAGCTCACACTCAGTATAACAAGAGATACACCAGAGAATTAGGAAACAGAAGAGGTGCATGCTGTCTTGCTCCGGAATTCTCTGTCCCCTTTTACTACAGTCATTAAGGTTTTAATTTATTTTCCCATTTTCTTCAAAAGTTTTGCTTGGCTTACTCTCTCCTTTCTACCTAAACATCATTCTAGACAATGACCAGCCAGTACTCCAGCCTCTCGTTCTTGGACTGTCAGGACCTTTCCTTCTACTTTATCTACCAGTATGCGTGGGTTTCATTATCATCAAGAATCCTTCCCCCCTCTGAAACTCCAGTATCCCACTCTCTGATAACAACCTCCTGTCTTTCTGGTTACTTCATCACCATCCAATGTTCCTTACTGCCTGTTTTCCCCATCCAGCCTAGATCCCATTAACCAGTCATTTTCCTGACACTGCCTTTAGCTTTGTTTTCCTCCTGGCATTTTGGCATTCTTGACCTTAAAAGCCCCAACCTTGCCTCCATCTAACTATTCTTGTACTGCCAAAAGCTGCTGGAGAGAATTTGTGTCTTTACGAGGGGTCTCCAACTGTAGCTAGCCTTTTAATGCTGCCCTGTTGTTCCTCAGTAGGTTCAAAATCAATTCCCTCTTCTATTTCCATAGGAAGTATATTCATGTCTTTTAAGTGTACAGTACTCTTCTGTCTTCCTAACTTAACAGACTACCTCATCTCTACTTTTTATAGAGAAAAAAATAGGTACACGTCTCCTAGTAGTGGACTGGCTGTGTATCTTTTCCTTTCCTGACAGCTGTTCTCTTCCAGAGAACATGGATGTGTTTTAATTAGTTTTATTTGGAATTTCATAGGAAATGGCTATTCTTTTTTTTTTTTTAAGATTTTATTTATTTGTCAGAGATTGAGCACTAGCAGGGGAACAGCAGGCAGAGCAGGCAGAGGGAGAAGCAGGCTCCCCACTGAGCAGGGAGCCCAATGCAGGGCTCGATCCCAGGACCCCAGGATCATGACCTAAGCCAAAGGTAGCTGCTTAACTGACTGAGCCACCAAGGTGTCCCAGAAATTTCTATTCTTAAAATCATTGTGCATCACTCTAAAACATTTTCAAATACAATCATTGCCCCCTTTTTTCCCCAGGTCTTTTGAACAGAATCTTTTGGCAACCTTAGCCCTCCAGCCAAAATGCAGAAATAACTAGGAAAAACTTCTGACCTATGGAGCTATTATTGCCAAAAAGCCTGTGCTCTAAAACAGTTCATCCAGTGCCTGTTTACTTTATATCAGTGTTCTCAAGTTTTCGCAGGCAAAAGAAGTCACCTGCGGAGCTTGTTAAAACACAGATCGTTGGGTCCCTCCCTCATACATGCTTATTCAGGAGGTCCAGGGTGGAGCCTGAGAATGTGCATGTGCTGCAGTAGCACGGGTAATGTTTGTGGGTTCCCCACGCTGCTGGCTCACGAACCACTCGGTGAACAGCCGTAGCTTTATCCTGTGCACTTAGAGTGACAGTGATTTCTCTGGTCTCTCCTTATGTAGAGTATTAAAAGCAAACTGATAGCTATAATGGGAAGTCAAAAAACTATTGCTTCTCACTAATAGCATTAAGAAGTGACTACAGAAATGGACAAGAGACAGAATAGTCTAGGGCCATTTAGTCTAGTAATTGTAACAAGTATGAGTATTACTACTGTTTATTGAGCACCTATTATAGGCCAGACACTATGCTGGGAGCATCACAAATATAATCACACTGAATCCTTAGAACAGTCTTGCAAAGTAGATATTCTGAACCATCCTTTTACATTTTTAGAAACTAACAATAATAATTAATAATTAGTATATATTTGAGATAAATATATATCCCGTGCTTGTGTTCTCTCAAATAAATAAAATCCTTAAAATAAAAAAGAACTATCACTTGAGTCCAGTTATATCTTGTTGCAAAGCCCGTGCTTTTCCACTATCTCAAACTGTATCCTAGTGATTGCCAGCCTGAAGTAAATTTTCACTTAATTCACTTAATTTGACTATAGTAGAGCCATTAATCCTAATGACCTTGAATCATTCAGTCACCACAGTGTTTTGTTATGGAGACAGGAAAACACATACATTTTTGGAAGATTTTAATAAAAAGTAGTTAAAAGAAAAAATAGTTTGAGCACTTAAGAATTGGAAGCACTAGTTACTAGGAACATTGTCCTATAGAGATTCTTCTAACATAGCTGGATAAATGGGTCACTGCTGTGGTTGTGACTGGTACTGCAGAAAACAAGTGGTCCCACTTAATAGATTTTTAATGAGTATTTTTTTGTCTGCTCTCACCAGGAAATAATTCATGCAATATTATTCCACAACGGATGACTGCCAACATGCCACGTTCTAGAAGCCTGCCAGCATTTCCTACCATTTCACCTCGAACACAACCACAAAAACTAAATGGAAGTTTGGGTCGTAGTATTGACAAGTTACAAAATATTGCAGATAATTACATTGCTTCGCAAGAAGAGAAACTGAATTCTCTGGTGAGTTCCGAGACCCTGAAAAAAGGCAGAGAGGATGCGCTTGTCAGTAGCTCTGAGTCTGCAAAAGCTGCGTGTGAAACGGAAGCTGCCCTTTCAGCCCGCGCCTCTGTCAATGGTGTCCCAAAAGGAACACTGGGATTTCCGGGGGTCAAAGTGGATCATAATAAAGAATTGGCAGCAGAGCCCAGATCAGATGATGACAGTCCTGGGGACGAGTCCTGCCCACGCCGACCCGATTACCTAAAGGGACTGGCCTCATTCCAGCAAAGCCACAGCACTATTGCAAGCCTAGGTCTAGCTTTTCCTTCCCAGAATGGATCCGCAGCCGTTGGACGCTGGCCAAGTCTCGTTGATAGGAACTCCGATGAGTGGGAGAACTTCGCCTTTTCTCTGGGTTATGAGCCAAACTCCAGCCAAACTGCAAGGACTCACAGGTACTCACAGGGTTTCGCAGGCCCCCCTCTTTTTCTTAATATTCTTGAAAGAACCTCTACCCCTCTAGAAATGTCTTCATTATGTCACTTCTCATGTGCAACAGACATATTGATAACAAACAGGTACCTTTCTCTTTATTTGAATACTAGATAATATTGAATTCCGTGTTTTACCAAAGGCCAGACCATAAATAGTAGTTACTAAAGAAAAAAATGCCATGTGGTCTATTTAATTCTTAGAGTTATTAGAGAAAAACTCTTTGGGGAAACTATAAGATTTATAGTAGCAAGTAGCAACCTCCTGCGAGAGCTTCTGTGGTGGTGGGAATGTTTTACCTGTGCCACGGAGTACGGCAGACACGGCCACATGTGCCTGTTGAGCGCGTGAAAGGTGGACGGTGCCCACCACCTTACTGCACGTCATAGCTGTGGAAGAGAATGGTGTTTAATAGATTGTGTACCTAAGCTGTATCACCGATAAAGTGAAAAAAAGTCATGGCACATTTGTTAGCCACAGTTGAACATTTTATAATTTTATGAGCTTTTGTTTCACATGTTAAAATTATTATTACTCCTCACCGTTCTTAAGATCATCATTATGAACTTGTCTTCCTGATCCCCTGTTAGTAAGACTTCTGGGGTCTCTGTTTTAGTGTAATGGAAGACTGTTTGGTACCGATATGCTGTGGATTATACGAGCTTTTAAGTGGGGTTCTTCTCATCCTGCCCGATGTTATGCTTCAAGATGTGATGGACAAGCTCGTTCAGGCAGATGCGCTTCTAGTCCTCGTTAACCACCCATCGCCCGCTATACAACAAGGAGTTATTAAAGTAAGGACAAACTCTAGATGTGTTGTTTTAATTCAGAAAAAATAAACGTATGTATAGCTTAAAATTTGAATATATGTGTTAAAGTAGACCTAAAGCTTTATTTTATTCTAAACGAATAATGAACCAATATGTGGGTGACCCTTGAACAACATGGGTTTGAACTGTGTGGGCCTACTTATAGGCAGGCTTTTTAATATAAATATAATAGAGTACTATAAATATATTTTCTCCTCCTTATGATTTTCTTAATAACACTTTCTTTTCTCAAGCTTACTTTATTGTGAGAATGCACTATAGGATATGTGGAACACACAAGTTACGTGTTCATCGATTGTTTATGTTTTCAGTAAGGCTCCCAGTCAACAAGAGGCTGTTAGTAGCTAAGTACTGGGGGAGTCAGAAGTTATATGCAGATTTTCAGCTGTGAGGGGGCTCATTCATGGGTCAGCTGTAGTTTGTTACTTCTTGGTCATATTTTTATATGTGTTATCATGCAATTTTAAGCTCTCCTCCATATACCAATTCATACCCATATGCTTTTTAAGTCTACCCAAGTACAAGGAATACATAGTTATTCTTTCCTGCAGTGTAGTATCAAATTGTAGACATTCACGTCAGGCTTTGTTCACATGTCACCTTTTCAGGGACCTGATGACCTTTCAGAATAGTTTCCCTCTGCTGTGTGACTGATTTATTCTGGCACCCAGCCATGTCCTGTCATTATCTTTTTGTTCTGTCTGTGTGCCTGTTCTTTAACTCTCCCACACTGAGGTATCAGCTACACGAGGTGGGCATCTTGTATCTAGTGTACACTAGGTACTAACCATAGTGTTGAATGAATAAATGTTTGATATGAATGGTTTCCATTAGAAAACAACCCAGTATTTAATAAACAATGAATTCTGGTACACTAAAAAGAAATTTAAAAAATTAAAAATAATTTTTAAAAAACCCAATATTGAAATGGTCTTTTAGAGATTGTCCTTTTCTTTCATTTGTCTGAAGTAGGCTGGTTTTTTTTTAAGATTTTATTTATTTATTTGACAGAGAGAGAGATCACAAGTAGGCAGAGAGAGAGGGGGAAGCAGGCTCCTTGCTGAGCAAAGAGCCCAATGTGGGGCTCAATCCCAGGACCTTGATATCATGACCTGAGCTGAAGGCAGAGGCCCAACCCACTGAGCCACCCACGTGCCCCTGAAGTAGGCTGTTTTTTTAAGCACTTGCTGTTCAACCCAGTATTTATTGAGCTTCTGTCCCTGTGCAAAACACTGGGCTAGTTGCTATGTAGGATATGAAGTAGAGTGATTTCCACATTCCAAAAGTTTATAGTGTAGTGAGGGACAAAGACATCTACCCAACTAAGTGAAATGTAAAGACTTCTTGTGACGGGTGCTTTAATGACAGTATTAATAAAGAAAAGTGGGAGCATAGGAAAAGCAATTAATTCTGACAGAGGAACCAGGGAAAGAGTCATGCAAAAGGTGCATTTGGTATCATGCTGTAAACTTAGAAAGCTTTGTAAGTAGGTCAGTCGATGGATGTGTGTTTGGGGAAGAATCGTCTCACAGCACTGGGAGGGAGTGATTGCAGGGGAGAAGCGGTGGGAGTGTCCTGTTTAGCTGCCCAGCACAGTAGTCTGGGGGAGAAATGATGAGTTCCTGATCTGGAAAATGGGAAGTTGAAGGACGCATTGATTTGAGAGAGTTTCACTGGAATGAAGGCGAGAGACCATAATTACATGTGGGCAATCAGGGCTGGAAAAGCCAAAAGTGAGATTAACTGTGAAACCTAGGAAGGTGGCACTACTGTGTGCTCTGAGATTAGAGCCATGAAAGATTGAGTTTGGAAAGAAAATAATTAATTGGGTTTTACACATGTTGTATTTAAGGTGTAAGGGTAGAAATTTAGGCCTGTGCTCAGGATAAATTCTGTCATGAAGTCCAGAAATAGAAGTCTAGGAGACACACGCACACACGTGCGCATGCACACACACTTACAGAGAGGGGATGATACAGTGTTGACTCATTTCTTTTTCCTTCAGAATAAAGCACAAATATACTTACACTTGGGTGAGTTGCCAGTGAGCCACCAGTCTACTAGGGGTTCATGCTCAACTAAAAAAGTTAGTCTCCCCATAACCAAAGCATTAAGATCTCCAAGATGAAGTCATCATTAGCATTCCACCGTAGTCCAAAACACAGGATTATTTTGTTTTGCTGTGGAGATTGCATTTTTTTGAGCTTTCTATGTTCTGTGCATAAGAAATTAAATAGTAACTTGCACGCATTTGCCTGATTTCTATACATCATAGAAAATGTTAATGCACTATGTAAATTGTCTTGATTTTTTTCTTAGCTATTAGAAGCATATTTTAATAGAGCATCTAAGGAACAAAAAGACAAATTCCTAAAGAACCGTGGCTTTTCCTTGCTCGCCAACCAGTTATATCTTCACCGGGGAACACAGGAATTGTTAGAATGCTTCGTTGAAATGTTCTTTGGTCGACGTATTGGCCTTGATGAAGAGTAAGTGGGTTCTTTCCTCCACCATAATTGGAGATCTTTTGTCTTAAAAAGAAAATTTATTAAGCTGACTCTTAATAAAATTATTTGGCCATTTTTGGAAAAAAAACCCTCTAAAAGTCATTTTCCAGGTGAATCAATTTCTTATTTTCCACATGATTTTGTTTCTAACTTCTTCCTTTGTGTTTCATTCATTAGTGAGAAACTAGGCACAAAACTTCATCAAAGGGAAGAAGGTGATCAGTTAAGATTCGGCACACAGATTTAACGTGAGGAGGGTAGCTGAAAAGAAGGTGGCTCCTGTTTGCCCGGCAGCAGATCACATGACCCATCCCTAGAGAAGCTCCCCACTCCCCTCAGCCTCTAGGTTTTCTGGGAGGAGAGTATGTCTCCTCATCTGGAATTCCTGGTTTGGCCAAAAAGTGAAACTATTACCACTCTCTGTGTTAGCATAGTGAGATATGTGTGTATCATCATCATTATTCTTTTTTTAAGATTTTATTTATTTATATGAGAAAGCAAGAAAGAGAGCATGAGCAAGGAGGAGAGGAAGAAACAGGCACCCCACTGAGCAGGGAGCCTGCCACAGGACTCAATCCCAGGACCCCGGGATCATGACCTGACCCAAAGGCAGATGCTGAACCAGCTGAGCACCCCAGGCGTCCCTCTCATCATCATCATTATTAAGCATCTTCTACTTTTTAAGCAGACCAATTCAGACTTTGAGGAATTTATGTACTAAGCGCAGTAGTGACAATAGCACTTCCGTTTGCATGTAGCTGTTAAGCCCTTTCAAAGCAATTCTGCACTATCTCCTTTGATTCTAACAACAGCCTTGAGAAGAAAGTAGGGCAGGCGTCTCCGCACATACTTGACAGATAAGGAAAATAAGGTACAAAAACACTTAAACAATTTCCTTCTCTCACAGAGACAAAGAGTATTGGGACAAGAACTCAAGATTCATTCCTTTCATTAGACCTCTTTTGACTAGGTCACTGTCTCTCAAATACTATTATTGTTATATGTTACGTAATAGTAACAGCATATAATCATATAACTTATATGTATTGTGTGTTATTATATGTTAATGATTATACTATTATAATTTATGCATTATTTTATTAATAATAACTTCATAATATCTTCCTGTGCACCTCTTATATAGACCTCTGAAGTAGGAGTCCTTTGGACACCTAAGGAGGCTGTGGGCAAATTAAAGCGAGTCAATTAAAATTATGAAATTGTATACATGTTTCATTTGGATGTTTGCATATTTACCTTGGGGCAGACTTCTAACAATACTTTTATTTTATTGGGGGTGGGGTCTCTGATCTTAAAGGTTGAGATTCCTTGCTCCCCAGATTAATTTTTGTAACTTCAAAATCTAGTTAGCAAAACTAGATTCATATTGCCATCATCTTTTCTTATTTGGTGGTTGTTTCTAACATGTTCTTAACTGTGTATTTTTCATTACAGGTTTGACCTGGAAGATGTGAAAAACATGGACATTTTTCAGAAGTGGTCTGTTATTCCTATTCTGGGACTAATAGAGACATCTTTATATGACAACATGCTTTTGCATAGTGCTCTCTTACTCCTTCTCCAAATATTAAATTCTTGTTCCAAGGTAGCAGATATGTTGCTGGATAATGGTCTACTGTATGTGTTATGTAATACAGTAGCAGCCCTGAATGGATTAGAAAAAAAGTAAGTTTTAAATCATTATTTAAAGTGGCACCATCTGATAAATACTTTAGAAAAAGAAAACTTTAGTAATAGATTACAGTAGAGCATCTGATTTTCCAAAACACTTTCAAAGAATATCTTTCCTACCAACTGATTGGATTAAAATAATTAAGTTGAATTGAATTTGGAGGGGAAAACATATTCCATCATTTTCAACAAGCTTACTTAAAAAGAAGATGTTTATATGACCTACTTTTAAGTATTTAGAACCTGAAGACAAGTTGAATAAATTCAACTGTCCTCATATACATTTACCAAGCTTCCATTGTGACCTTATAAAAGTTATTATCCCCACTAGTAATAGGAAATTGAGGACTGGAGAAAGAGAGTGACTTGAAGATCACCCAGCCAGTAGATAGCACAGGGCTTGAAACTGAACCGTCTCATTTTAAACACACCTATGCTTTCAACTTAAAATACTCTCCTGCTTTCTACTACTGTAAATGAATTTGTTTCCAGAAGTATATTGGCAAATGGCTCTCTACCAAATTCAATAGCAGCTTTACAAAATGTGTGAGATTATATTTTTACTTGGATTTTGTGCTTTGGTGTCTGCATTTATGACATACAGCATAACATTTTATTAGCATAATGTTAAAATATAAGCTCGAGTAGCACAATCTTACTGTACATTAAGGCATTAAATTTTATCTGTATTTTTAAAAGCAGGCAGAATACATAGTTTTGGCTCTTCTCTAGGCCAGGGAGGGTCTGTGAGCAAGAGAGACTCCTTGTACTGATTGCAGTTCAGTTGTTACTGGGTACCTGTTAAATTCAGGATTTGTGTACTAGGCATGTGAGAAAGACAAAGAAATTCCAAGTATTTTATTTCCTCAAAACAATCTTGGTTATAATAGAATATACCTAGTTGGGAAGAGTTGCCTACAGACTTCTTCTAAAAGTAGTTTGTTGTTTTTGTTTTGTTTTGTTTTGTTTTTAATAAATTGTACTTACTGAATGTGCGTACATGCTAATTGGCCCCAACCAGTTACCATTTCTAACTCTTGCTTGATTTGGAAAAATAAATAAATGGAGAGAAGTATTCAGGCTTAATATCATACACTGAGGTAGATTATCAAGGTTCAAAACTGGGGGGATAGAAATAACTAATTCATATTTAATAAGTATTTATAAGTGATTAATATGTGTTCAAGTCTATTATCTTTTTTAGTCCTTAAAATAACTGTAATTTGGTGTGAGATTCAGAGAGGCTAGATAATGTATTCAAATTCACCTTTTCTGAGGAGCCTTCTAGAACATTCCTGTCCATAGCCGCTAAATCTTCACCTTCTGTGCGATCTAGGAACCTATATGTTCCCATGGAATCTTGTGTTAATCTCTGTTGTTACCCTTACCAGAATTTACTGTTTATAGTTATCTCTTTACTCATCTGGTCTTCTGCAAAACAGTCAACTTTTTGACAGGAGTCAAAGCATGTTTTTTATTTCTGTTTCTAGCATGCAGTTCAAATGACCTACCATAAAGTAAGCCTGAGTAAACAGTGAATGCATGAGTGAATGCTCTAACAACAGGGATTTAAAGGAGTTCTCTTTGGCTTACGTTGTTTGTTCCTTTTCTTTAGCGTTCCTTTGAATGAGTACAGATTGCTTGCCTGTGACATACAGCAACTCCTCATAGCGGTTACAATTCACGCGTGCAGTTCCTCGGGCTCGCAGTATTTTCGAGTTATCGAAGACCTCATTGTACTGCTTGGGTATCTTCAAAATAGCAAAAACAAGAGGACACAAAGTAAGATTTAGTTTTTATGGATTTGGGAGGAAATTATATAGTAGCCAAAAATGTTACTTGAACCTAATCTCTTTCTTGCGGAAACGGTTGTACTAAAAGTTCATCCTTAATTTTGTGATAATACCTATCAGCTTTAAAAGGATTTTTTAAGTGGCAAATGTAAAGAAGCGATGCCTTGGTGTAATTAGTAGCTGGCAACACATCATTAAGAGAAGCCTCTGCTTTTTCTTACCAATTAGAATTAAAAGGCTTATGTTGAATAAAAATGCCCATTAGTTTTCTTTAATGGCAAATACTATATAAGTGAAACACGAAAGTGTGGGAATTTCTGGTAAATTTTGCCTTATATGTTAAAAAACCTATTCTTTAAAATAATGATATAAAATGAAATAATTTTGTGAGCTGATGCTTCCCCATTGAATTTTTTATAATGACCATTTAGAAATTTGCTTTAAAATTTCTTTTAAAGTCCATTTAAAAATGTTTACTACTATCAAGAACCCACGTTGATCAAAATTTTAAAATTTACCTCTAATAAAGTATATACTGACAGTTTAGATGTCTCATGAAAATATAAAACAATTCCGTTTTAAAAATTAACATCCACGTGGCTTGAAAACATTCTAGTATCTTCTGTTTTTAGATATGGCTCTTGCACTACAGTTTAGAGTTCTCCAAGCTGCTATGGAATTTATAAGGACGACTGCAAATCATGATTCTGAAAACCTCGCAGATACATTCCAGTCCCCCTCTGCTGCCCATCAGGCAGTATTTCCCAAGCGGAAGAGCATTGCTGGTGAGTATTGAAATAATATTTTAATAATTATAAATTGAGGGTGGCTTGACTTTCCTGTATTCTGATGCCACTCACACCTTTAAAATGTTTTTAGTTTCAGAAGTTAAACTACAGGGGCACCTGGGTCACCCAGGTGGTTAAGCATCCAACTCCTGATTTTGGCTCAGGTCATGATCTCAGGTCGTGAGGTTGAGCCTCTGTAGGGCTCCACGCTCAACAGGGAGTCTGCTTGCGGTTCTCTCCTCTCCTCTGCCCTCCCCTTCCCCTGTTTTCACTCTCTCTTTTTCTCTCTCTAAAATAAATAAATACATCTTTAAAAAAAATTAAATTAAATAAATAAATCTTTTAAAAAAAGATGTTGAACTACATAATTTGAGGAAGGTTTCCTCCCTGAAAAAGACATCCTACCGATTCCTTTCTGGGCTCTTCTCACCAGTTATTTCTTGAGCAACTACCACATGCCAAGCACAGTGTAGATGTTGAAGGTGCAGTGATGAAGAAAAGAGACATAGAGTCTGCCCTCACGGAGCTGACAGAAGAGTAGAGGAATGCAGAGGGTCAGAGTAGAGACTGTAACAGGGCAACCTGGTTTCCATCAGGAGTCCTAGAAGTCTCTGAGGAAGTGAGATTTCAGTGTAGATTCAAAGGGTGAGAAGGGATCTAGCAAGGTGGGGTCAGAGAAACAGTGCTACAGGCAGAAAGAATGGCTTATGAAGTCATTCAGCCGGAGTGGAACACTCTGGAGAGAATGAGGAGACCCCAGCAGATAAGGCCGTCCAGGGCGTCAGGGGCCAGTACACAGGTAACCATGTAGGCACTGTGAAGGAGTTGAGATTTTTGTCCTACTGGGAAGTCATGACATATGCAGATTTTCATTTTCTAAGGACCACTGTGGTGTGTGTGTTGAGAGTGGGTAGAGGAGAGCAGGAAAGGTAGCAGGGGGTCCAAGTAGGAGACTACCAAGCAGTGAAGGCAGGAGAGGATGGTGGCTTGCGTGTGGCTAGAATGCATGAGGATGCCGCCTTGGGGCTTGCTGTGAACCGGTCACCAAGTCAGTGTCAGTATAGTTAGACTTCCTTATTTCTCCTGAAGAATCTGCTGTGACCTTTATGCACACAATCTAGAAAGTTAGCATAAACACCTCCCCACACACACATAGCCTCTACACGTGCACCTGTGCAAAGACATGTGCAGTATGTATGTATGTAGAGTGGACATGTATGTGCACACATGAACACACATATGTATCTCCAAACAGAGTAGTTGGTAATTTGTTTAAAGTTTATCACCTTTACTGTCATAAAGGCTTTTAAATCAAATCTATCTTCTTTTGTGTTAAACAACTTTATTTTGTTTAGTGCTATGCCAGATTTTAAAACCATATAAGAAACTCATTTGTAGAGAAAAGTTATTAAATACACATTTTTTGCAGCAGTATGTTTCAGTTATGCTAAATATCAGCATGTAAATAAAACTCCCAAGATACCCCCATGACTTTATTGCCCCTCTACAACCTTTCTCAATATAATATCCGAACACAGTCTCTCCTCTTGACCGGATGTCCCAGTAACTCTCTGGTCTCAGGTAGAATTCTGCCTTATATCAAGTCTAGCAGTCACGCTTAGCTAACCACATACTAGAAGATGACTTTCACACCACTTTTCTGTTGCACGATTCCTTACATAGTCAGGGACTGCTTCGATGGAATTCACCCTCTCTCGATATAGGAAAATAAGCCTTTGCCAGTGTTATAGATCACAGGAGTTCTTTCTTGCTGACATTTCTCGTTCTCATGTCCATTTCTCCTGCGCTTTTATACCTAGATCCCTGGTTTAGTTTTTCAACCAGTTCGTTCCTGGGATGACACAGTGGTGCTCTTGCTGTCCTCTGTTTGGTCTGTGATTTCCCTAATAGTCTGTCATCTCTCTCTTTTGATACCAGCATTTTTATCACTTTGAGCCTCAGAGCCCTGCATAGCTCCAAGTTCATTAATTGTTTATTTTTGTTTGTTTGAATCCTTTAAAAGTGGATGACAGACCTTTAGTCCTTTCTTTAAACCATTCTCCCTTTTTTTTTTTTTTCTGCCTCCTCTGGCCTCTTTCCCTGGGCTTATATTTTTCTCTGTGTCTAAGTAAATGCCATTGCTGTAAGCCACATGAGACTTACAGAGTCATACAGAGTTTGAGCTTGAGAAAAGACCTTCAAAGTCTACCAGACCACCAGACCAGCGCCCATGTTTTACAGAAACACAGAGGCCCAGAATTAGAGACTACTGGGACAAGAGCACCTACGCTCCTCCCTTGTCCCCCATATTCCTCCCTCCGTGTCCTACACCACATCTGTTCATTCCAGCTCTGTCATGTCTTTAGGACACATCTGTCACAGGCCTCTCCCACCAGTTCTTCCTGGTTTCAATATGGCCCTTATTTAAATTCTGTCTCTTTGAATCCAGTTTACAAAATACTATATATATTGCTTTGTAATTCTTTCCACATTGTTTTACACAAGTTTTTGGGAAAGACAGTGTTTTGTTTCTTCATTCTTAGTCAAAGTATATTGGCTGTGTACACTGTAGATACAAAAGATAAAAATACTGGAGTGCCTCTGCTTCTGAGCAGTGTGGTCATAAAAGCTCATTAAGGTCTGTTTGCTCATAATGCTAAAGTTACTAAGAAGGATTTCTATTTCCATCATTCCCATTATTTAGATATAATGAGCTATTCTTTCCATAATGTAAAACAATCTGTTCTTATTAGTGATGAATGTTTAGGGAAGATGGTTTCTTCCTAAATAGATCATTCAGAATTTATTGAAAACTGCTGAGAACAGTGACACATCCAACCCTACTGCTCCCCCACCCCTACACCTCCAGCAGAGCTTGTGGGGACGCCCGGCAGCCGCAGCTTCTGTTCCTGCCGCACACCACATGCTCTGCTCATCAACACATCTCAGACCTAAATGCCAGAGCACCCACGGCTTGGGCCCCGTTTCTTCAACAGCGCGGTTGTTGTATCCAGATTTTAAGTTCTCGCACTCTTGGGGAGTTAGATACTACTTTCTTGCCAGGTTCATCTCTTGACAGCCTGACTCTGGTGTGCCGTTATCCTGCTTCGTAGCCTCCATGGTTCCTATGACCCCAGTTAACGAAACTGCTCAGATTCCTTGGCCTCTGCATCTTCTTTTGGTACAGCTAAGAGAAAGATGTTACTTTGCCTAAATGATATGACACCCTGCCCTCTGTTTGTAAACTGATTTCTATTTCTCATCAATATATTTATAGACATTTTCCCATATAATAAAAATATTCCTTATCTTTAATAACTACATAATAATCTATTATATTGACTTGCCATGATCTTGTTTCCTAATCTTTACCAATAAACAAAGGCTTTTTTTTACTTGTTTCTTTTTGCTGTTATAAACAGGATAGTAATGTACCTTCTTTTATAGGTTTTTTTTTTTTCACTTGTCTGCTTATCTCTATGAAAAACTTTAAACATCCCTTTAATGCATGAAGATACATGTAAGCATTAGGGTATTATTTAAATGATACACAAACATACAAATCTCATAAATGAATATAAAAATGTATGTTGTGTTACTAATATGATTCACATAAAATGAATTTCCTTTGTGTTTCAACCATCAGTAATAATACCAACTATTAACAATTTTTGATGCTTTGTAATAGAGAGGCATTGTGTTTTACATCCATTATTTATTTAATATTTTCAAAAGATTTTATTAGAGAAGGGGAGAGTGCATGAGTCAGGGGAGGGGCAGAGGGAGAGTGAATCTCAAGCAGACTCCCCACTAGCACAGAGCCTGATGCAGGGCTTGATCTCACGAGGCTGAGATCATGACCCAAGAGTTGGATGCTCAATTGACTGACTGCCCAGGTGCCCCATCCATTACTTTGTTTATTATTTAATCCATAGAACAACCCTCTTTATCCATTAATTCAACCATCAAATATCTATTGAGCATCAACCACATACCAGGTATTGTTTTATCTGCTTTCATGGAGCTTATATTTGCTGGAGAAATTGGTCAATAGCCCTGTAAACAAATACGTTTAATGTCATGTCAGACAGTGACAAATATCTGTGAGGCGAGCTCTATCTTACTTTCTAATCTACATCTTAACATACAAGGGGATGGAGGCTTAGAAGATATACTTGAAGCCACCCCAGCTGGTGTAGCTTCACACACGAGTGCTAAAGTACTGCACACCCCTCCATTTTTTCAAGTACACAGTAGTGAAGAAGATTTAACATTTCCTTATTCGGTATAGTGCTCTGCCTCTGAATTAGGATTATCTACTGCTTATACAGTGTGAAAGCTGCCAGAGATGTAGACATGAGGAAGAATCTGCTTAAACTAAGTAAGAACATAGTCTGACCATCTTATTCTTGAATATACCCTGGATATGAATTTTTTTTTATTTACTTTGTTTTTGTCTTAAAGACAACTCCACCTACCAAAATGTATTAACAGATAAGAAATAGTGGTTGCCTAAAATACTCTACAATCTAAAATGCTATTAAAATATTGAAACATCTTACAGGATGAGTCATTAAAACCTACTATAATCTAGTCATGTGAGTAATGTGTATAGAGGCTATCTATGGAAATTGATGTTTGTTTTCATAATTTAAAACAAAGGTTCAATTCCAATGAAGGGTTCCATTATTCCTCACCTACCAAGACGTCATTTTGGTTCCTATGGTCAACTTCCGATGCCCTTCTCCTTCAGCCCAATAAGTCAAGACTCATTCTCCCCGCATCTCAGATCCACCAGCTGTGTGGAACCCCGCGGAGCAGGTGTGGTGATGGTGCAGGGGTGCCACTTCTGACTGTTCAATCTGAGGAGACACTTCTCGGGAGACGCTTTTAGAGGACTGAATTCTAAAGAAGTACCAAATCATTTCAATAGCAAATCACTGGAATTCTACCCACTTTTCTGATCTCTTCACTTTCACTGGACTGATTTCTACTAATCTCACTTATATATACTTCTCAAAACTATTTTATAAAATTTAACAATGGTAATTATCCAGAAGTAGTCATGTTCTTACTGAAACATAGTGTGCCTTCAAAACCCGTTGATTATTTTGGCATACAAGGAAGTGAAACAGTATTTGGAAACATTGTGTCCGAACATTCTGAACTACTTACATACATTCTTCTAATTCCTCTGAGTTTTTCTGAAGACTCCAGTTTTGCCGAGTGATGGCAGTCTTCCCAAGCCGTGTCACTAGCTTCAGCATCCTTGTTTGGACTTTGAAATCACAGATACTGTTGCACTTCATCAAAGAGGGAGAAACAGCATTTTCTCTGAATCATGCTCTTCCCTTTGTGTAAATTACCTCGGTATTAATTAAGATTTGCTTCATGGTCGAATAATCAAAAAGCTTGCAAGAAAAAATAATTTCCTTGATCCCTGTTAACTCTGGCATTTGATGTTTTTAATTCATATACTTGAAGGTCCTCGAAAATTTCCCCTTGCTCAGACCGACTCTCTGCTGATGAAAATGCGTTCAGTGGCCAGTGACGAGCTGCACGTGATGATGCAGCGGAGACTGAGCCAGGAGAACCCGGTCCAGGCGAGCGAGACGGAGCTGGCGCAGAGGCTGCAGAGGCTCACCATTTTAGCTGTTAACAGGATTATTTATCAAGGTGGGAACCAGAGGATGCATCGGTGCTTGCTCAGATATGGAACGAGAAGGAAAACAATTTAAGAGGAAATAATTAGGTTTCAAAATTTTAAGCAACATTAATTGTGCATTCCTAACATCCACACAATTTTAAAGAATTTCTTGTTTGGAACCAGGAGTCTTGAATAAAAATCCAATTCTTAACGTGTTATATGCTGGCCTAGAGTGACCGTCGAGTTTAAAACAGTACAGCATCCCCAGTACATTTTTTTTAACCTTTTTTTTGAGATCAGTGTAGATTCACATGCAGTTGTTAAGAAATACTGCAGAGAAATCCCATATATCTTTTACCCCGTTTCCCCCAATGGGTTGTGCAAAATTAGAGTCCGGGGTCATGACCAGAGTACAGACATTGATATAGTCAACAAACCGAGCATTTCATCACACAGGAGATCCTTAAGCTGCTTTTTTTTTTTTTTTTTAAGATTTATTATTAAAGAGAAAGAGAGTGGGAGGTGGGGAGGAAGGAGCAAAGGGAGAGAAAAATCTGAGGCAGGCTCCCTGCTGAGTGTGGAGCCCGAGGCAGGGCTTGATCTCATGACCCTGAGATCAGGACCTGAGCTGAAAAGGAGAATCAGATGCTCAACTGGCTGCACCGACCAGGCGCCCCTCTGTCGCCTTTTAATAGCCACCCCCACTCTCCCCCCACTCTGCCCCTTCCTTTATCCCTGGCAACCTCTAATCTGTTCTCCATTTCTTTATTTTCATTGTTTCAAGAGCTCTGTTAAACGGAATCATACAGTATGCAGCCTTTTAGGATTGGCTCTTTTCCCTCAGCGTCATTCTCTGGAGAGTCATCCTGGTTTCTGTGGGTATCAGCAGTTTGTTGCTATTTTGTTTTTGCTGAGTGGTTTCCCACAGTGTGGAGGCAACATAGTTTGTTTAGTCCTTCACCTGTTGAAAGACTATCTGAGTTGTTTTCCAGCTTTCAGTTATTACAAATGAAGCTAGCTGCTGGAAACATTTATGTGTAGGCTTTGTATGAAAATAAGGCTTCGTTCTTCTGGAATAAGGGTTGTTGTGTGCATTGTTCTTGTTAAGAAACTCAGACTTCCAGAATGACCGTCTAATTTTATATTCCCACCAGCAACGTACGAGGGGTGCAGCTTTCCTCACATCCCTAACCAGTACTTGGCATGGTCACTGTTTTTAATTTTAGCCATTCTGATATACAGGGATATCATATTGTGGGTTCAATTTGCATTTTTATAGGGGCTACTGACTTATATGTTTATATATGAAACATAATACCTAGAGCAACCACTAAAACGGTATGCAAAGAAATATACTCAAAAACATTATAGAGGGGCACCTGGTGGCTCAGTCAATTAAGTATCTGCCTTTGGCTTAGGCCATGAGCTCAGGGTCCTGGGATCAAGCCCCAGATTCTTGCTCAGCAGGAAGCTTGCTTTTCCCTCTCCCTCTGTCTGCTGCTCCCCCTGCTTGTGTTCTCTCTCTCTGTGTCAAATAAATAAATACTTTTTTTTTTTTAATAAAAAAGCACTATAGGTAAGTCCAAATGGAATTCCCCCAAGAATGTTTAAGTAACCCCAAGAAAATAGGAAAAAGAAGACAGTAATTGTTAATCACTAGAAATGCATAATACAAGGCTCATATTTTTAACTTTTCTGATTGTATTTGAGTCAACCAGATCCCAGGCTAATCTCTGAAATTGAGTCATTTATCACATGCAGGTATCATAGGATAGCACATGCACTAAAACACCCCTGCATATTCTCCTGATGTAAATATCATGTGGTCTTTAGGTTTGATTTGTACAAGAACCTCATGACTTTAATAATGTTGCAATTTAACTCATCTTCATTAATAAAATATTTAGTTTAGAATTATATGGCATACATTTCTACATTGTTTTGGGTGAATTTATTATATTGTTATCTTCTATACCTAATACACTTGTTACACATTTATATATTGTGACAACTGAATTGGTAATTACCTAGAATATTTTTACTAGCTTCATGACCATTTGTAATGGCTAGGTATCAGTGATGTGACTAATTGTTTATTCTTCTTTTAATTCAAAGAGTTTAATCCAGATATTATTGACATTTTGAGTACTCCAGAGAATGCAACTCAAAGCAAGATCTCAGTTTCCCAGACTGAAATTTCTGAAGATGTTCATCATGAACAGCCTTCCATTTTCAATCCATTTCAGAAGGAGATACTCACATATCTGATAGAAGGATTCAAAGTATCTATTGTAAGTAAATGAGTTGCATGGGACATGTTCATACACACAAAAGGATTAGGGTTTTATGTGTCTACTTACTCTTGAATTATTATTATTATGAATTATTATAAAGGTTAATCTTGGCTTAAACATATCTAATACACATCTTAAACATATCTAATACCTTCAAAATTTTAAAGTATCAGACTCCATTAATCACTGGTGCACTTGGGTATCTGTGGGTCACATATAGTTGACCCTAGGGAGCAAATGAGTTAGTACACTTCGTAGACAACAAAAATCAATTTCATTCTAGCAGAACTCATGAACCACAATTCTGCCAATCTCTAAATCTAAACTAGATTTTGGTGTCTGCAGGTTTTACTTAGAACTAAATGATATACATAGGGCCCTTAGGGCTGGCGGTAATTTGGAGAGTCATTTCCAAAACTCAAAATAAATTCTAAAATGCACTGATTCCAGTTTTAAATGAGATACAGGAGATCTGATCAAGATTGAGTTAGCCTTAGCTGGACCACAGTTGAAGCAGCTTATTTTGTAACCTATTACAGAATATTGGTGGTCAGTGTATATGCTGTTCTTATTTTGTGACTGTTATACTCCATATTTTAACAGTAATTCTTTATTATGATTCCTTCTCTTTTATATTGTAAAATCAATCTACTGTTGTTTTTTGATGGTTCTTTTTTTTGTTTTTTTAAGTTTAAAATTTTAAGTTCTAGGTAATTCAAGTGACCTTCGCTTCCTAACCCATCTCTCTCTTTTTTTGTGTGGTAAAATTCACTGTTTTAACCATCTTAAAGGTATAATTCAGCGGTACTAAGTACATTCATATTGTTGTACAACCATTACCACTCTCCATCTCCAGAGCTGCTTCATTTTCCCAGATTGCTCTGTACCCATTAAATAATAATTCCTCATACTGCCCCTCCCCCAGCCCCTGAGAACTACTATTGTACTTTCTGTCTCTATGAATTTAACTTTCTAGATACCTCATATAAGTTTTACAGTACAATATTTCATACAATATTTATCCTTTTTTATGTGGTTTATTTCATTTAACGTGATATTTTCAAGTTCATCCATGTTAAAGCATGTATCAGAACTTCATTCCTTTTAAAGGCTGAATAATATTCCGTTCTATGTATATACTACATTTTGTTTATCCACTCATCCATCAGTGGACATCTGGATTGTTTCAGCCTCTTGGCTCTTTTGAACAATGCTGCTGTAAATGTCAGTGTATGTCTATTGTTTTTAACTACCTGTACATAGGGAGGTATATGTCATTCTAATTTCTACTACTAAAAAAACAAGCTACAGTAAAACATGTCCCGTGATCTTCTCTAGGGCTGTGTAGAGAGGTTAGTGTATTATTGCTTGAGGAGTCAGATCCTAATTGTTCCTGTTCTGATTGAAGGGTTCAAGTAAAACCGGTGGTTCCAAGCAGCAGTGGCCTAAAATCCTATGGTCTTGTAAGGAAACCTTCCGAATGCAGCTTGGCAGACTCCTAGCTCACATTTTGTCACCAGCGCACTCTTCTCAAGAGAGAAAGCAAATTTTTGAAATAGTTCGTGAACCAAATCATCAGGAAATACTACGAGACTGTCTTAGCCCATCCCTGCAAGTAAGTATCTCAACAATTCATAAGTAAAAAGTAGTGGTGAAGTATAAAACTGAACAAACAAGAACCGAAGATAATTTTCATGCCAAACATCCTTTACATAGTTTTCTTACCAAAAATCTACTGAAGTCTTTCTTCAGAAGCTTCATACCAGATTCAAATTGACCGCTTTGTTTATTTCCCATTCCTTCTTCCGGGGCTGAGATTAAGAATTCTAGGGGCGCCTGGGTGGCTCAGTGGGTTAAGCCGCTGCCTTCGGCTCAGGTCATGATCTCAGGGTCCTGGGATCGAGCCCCGCATCGGGCTCTCTGCTCAGCAGGGAGCCTGCTTCCTCCTCTCTCTCTGCCTGCCTCTCTGCCTGCTTGTGATCTCTGTCTGTCAAATAAATAAATAAAATCTTTAAAAAAAAAAAAAAAAGAAAGAAATTCATTAAAAAAAAAAAAAAGAATTCTGTATCTGAGCTCTTATAAGATCCTTTGTAGTTTTTTCTTTACTAAATCTTCAAGTGTTTTCTTTTTTTTTTTTTTAATTTCTTTTCAGCATAACAGAATTCATTGTTTTTGCACCACACCCAGTGCTCCATGCAATCCGTGCCCTCCTTAATACCCACCACCTGGCTCCCCCAACCTCCCACCCCCACCCCTTCAAAACCCTCAGGTTGTTTTTCAGAGTCCATAGTCTCTCATGGTTCACCTCCCCTTCCAATTTCCCTCACCTCTCTTTTAAAAGCATTGTATTATCCAAAAGACATCCAAATTGAGTAGTCAAACAGTAGTACATATGATATATTTTTTAAATGCTTATAGTAAGTTAAAATTTTTAAAAATGTGTTAATCATTTGGAATGATCAACATTCAAATACTTAAAAGAATTTCAGAGTCTATAAATTCTCACACTTAAAGAGTGATGGATGGAGAGTTTAAATGGTACAACCAGTTTAAGGAGTTGTTTAGCAGTTTCTTATAAAATTAAACATACACGTAACCTGACCCTAAAATTCCATTTTTAGGTATTTACCTAAGAGAAATTAAACATACGTCCATAAAAGGACTTGTACAAGAATATCAATGTCAACCTTTTTGCTAATAGCCAAAAACTGGAAATAAACCAAATGTCAATCAACAAGCCAATTATATGTGACATATGATTATATAATAGACTATTACACAGCAATAAAAGGAAACAGACTATTGATGTAACTACCATTATGGACGAAGTTCGAGGACATTATGTTAGCAAAAGGAACAACCAAACACAAAGGAGCACACATTCTGTGATTCTATTCATATGAAGTCTGAGAACAGACAGAATTAAGATATGGTGGTAGAATTCAAGACAGTAGTTGTGTCCATGAGGAAGGGGGAAGTGAGAATGTGAATTGATTGGAAAGGGGAATTAAGAAACTTTCTGGAGCAATAAAACTGTCCTACATCCTATTTTGGGTATTGCTAAAATGGATGTGTGCAGTTGTCGAAACTCGGAAATGAACACTTAATATCTGTATGCTTTCCTGTATGTAAATTGTATCTCTGTAAGTACAGTAATAGATGATATGTACAGACAGGCATCCCTTTTAATACCCGGGCAACTCAGATATATCATTTTTTTTTTTAAGATTTTATTTATTTATCAGAGAGAGAGGGAGAGAGAGCAAGCACAGGCAGACAGAATGGCAGGCAGAGGCAGAGGGAGAAGCAGGCTCCCTGCAGAGCAAGGAGCCCGATGCGGGACTCAATCCCAGGACGCTGGGATCATGACCTGAGCCGAAGGCAGCTGCTTAACCAACTGAGCCACCCAGGCGTCCCTCAGATATATCATTTTAAGAACCAAAGGCTATAGTTTGGAAGTGATGCTCTCTCTACTACTAAGATTCTCTCAGATGCCCCCAGGCCATTGTCTTCCCTCTCCCAAGGCAGAAGCACATCCAGCCCGCAGTCTCCTGTGGACAATTTAGAGGGATGTTCTTTCCTGCCTTTATAAATCTCAGCAGAGTTGCCTCTACTAAAACCCAGCCTGGTGCCGATAGTCTTTTCCCCACACCAGCTTTCCTCTCCGTTACTCCATTTTGTCGGTGGTGTCTGTACAAATGGGATCCATGGCTGACTTTTTCCTCTCCCATAAATCATGTCATCACCAAAGCCAGTCATTTATTTAGTGTCTTCAACTGTCTTCTACCCGCCCCACCGTAGTTCAGACTTTCGCCCTTGTGCTCAAATCACTACAATAACCTCTTCTTTACCTCAAAACCACATTATTGTGCCTGGTTTCTGTTTTTGTTTTTTTAAAGATTTTATTTATTTATCTGACAGATCACAAGTAGGCAGAGAGGCAGGCAGAGAGAGAGGGGGAAGCAGGCTCCCCGCCAAGCAGAGAGCCCGATGCGGGGCTCCATCCCAGGACCCTGAGACCAGGGCCTGAGCCAAGGCAGAGGTTCAACCCACTGAGCACCCAGGTGCCCCTGTGCCTGGTTTTTTAAAGTTTATTATGGAGACTTTCAAAGATACCTAAAAGTTGGGAGAAATCAAACAAGGATCCACCTGACCATTACCCAACTTTAACTTTTCTTTGCAGTGTTTTGAAATAAATGTCAGGTATCGGATCATTTTACCTGTAAATCCTTTACCCGTCCACATCTCTGCCTGACAAGGACTTCCACAAAATTTGTCATGCTCAATAATGATGGCAGTTCTTTATTGTCATCTAATACTCAGTGTGTAAACTTTCCTAAGTCTTATAATTTTTTAATAGTTTGCTTGATTCTGGATGCAAATAAGGCCCACACATGGCATTGGTTTGATGTATGCTAAATCTTTTTAATCCCTGGCAAGTACCCTCCCCAGCCATTTTTTTAAATGTCAGCTGTTTCTTGATGAAACTGGGTCTTTTGTTCTATAGGATTTCCCATATTCTGGATTGAGCTGATCATATGCTTGAGGCTGTAGGTTTCAAGGCTTCCTAGATTCCAGTTCCTGGTTTCCCATTTGGTTTTGTGTTTGTTTGTTTTAAGACTGTCTTATTAAGAGTGCTTTGCATTTTCCATTACAGCATAGCAGGAGACAGAGAATGTCTCATTGCCCTGCTTTTTGAGATGATATCAGCCTGATCCATTCATTATAAAGTTCACCCTCAATCTTTAACCTAATAGTTTTAGCCACCACTGATAATAGTTGCCAAGATCCACTTTTTTCAAATAGGAATTGCTAAACAGTGATTTCTCAGAGTTTCTCATTCCGCCAGCATCTATTAGCTCGGAGTCTTGTGGAGGAAGACTGTTCCCTCATCCACTATCTGATGACCCTGAAGCATAGTCTGTGTAAGAAAGGCAACTCTTGTTTCTTTTCCCTGTTTATTAGAATAATGAGTTGGTGCCCTAGCAGCCTCCAATTTTTGTATTCATTTTTATTTTTGAGGTATCATTATGAATTCAGGTATTTTTTACAAAAGCAGTTTCAAATCTTTGTGGTTATTATTCCGTTTGATAGTCGCGTTGGCACCTCTGTAGACTCAGATTGTTACATGCCTTTAACACAGCCTTTCCAATTTTAAACAAGCTAATATGATTAACTGCTTTGCTTTCTGAAACGGAAGAATGTCCCAGGTTTATCCTGCACATTCCTTCCTGGATCTGGAACCAGACTTTTCCCCCAAGAAGACCCTGTTTCCTTTTCATGAGATAATGGTATTTAGAAATTATAAATTTAAGGACTAGAAACAGTCATTTCTACTTGGTTGTTATTTCTTCTCGTGTTTCTGGTGGAAAAGCTAAGGAATATGAATCTTTTAAGAAAGAAAAATGAATCATGAGTTCATGTTGATATTTCCACATTTCCTTGGATTTTATATTTATATTTCCTTTTATTAATGTTGATAGCCTTGATTCCTGATGTCATTAGTATATTTATTTGTATGTGTGCTCGCTCTCTCTCTCTGTGTATACATAGAACATTTTCAAAATAGGATGACCAACATTATCACTAATAACAAACCCAGTGGACAGATTAAGGCTTCCTCATAATTCTTTTGTTCTTAGGATACCGTTATGAGTACACTATGAAAATACTGTAAAAATACTTCATATAATTTTCTGTATTTAGTTGTGCCACCAACTTCAACTAACTAGTCATGTTCTTCTTCTTTTTTTTTTTTTGCCATTTGTTTTCTATTTCTAGGGATTCCTTTGGGTTGTTTTGGTTTTTTTTTTAAGATTTTATTTATTTATTTGATAGATCACAAGTAGGCAGAGAGGCAGGCAGAGAGATGACGGGGAAGCAGGCTCCCTGCTGAGCAGAGAGCCCGATGCGGCATTTGATCCCGGGACCCTGGGATCCCGACCTAAGCTGAAGGCAGAGGCTTAACCCACTGAGCCACCCAGGCGCCCTCCATTGGGTTTTTATTTGTTCAACTTTGTTTTTTGTTTTTTTTTTTTTAAGATTTGTTTGTTTATTTATTTATTTATTTGACAGAGAGAGGGAGAGTACAAGTAGGCAGAGCAGCAGGCAGAGGGAGAGGAAGAAGCAGGCTCTCCATTCAGCAGGGAGCCCGATGCGGGGCTCGATCCCAGGACCCTGGGATCATAACCCGAGCTGAAGGCAGCTGCCGAACTGACTGAGCCACCCAGGTGCCCCAACTTTGTTTTTAATTATGTGAAATGTCACCATGGTTCCAGAATCAAAACTGTGAAACATGGCTCATTCAGAGAGGTTCTAGCTCTTAATCTCTTTCCCTCCCTTCATTCCATCTTTTTCCCTGTAGGTCACCGTCTTTTTTATTATTACTTTTTCTTTGAGAGATATAAGTAAATCTGTGCACACACACATACATGTATGTGCACATACACACGTGTGTATTATCCACCCCCTTCTCAGCACAAAGAGAGCAGTACACATTCTTCTGCACTTTACTTTCTTCAACTAACGGTACATCCTAGAGATCATTCCATAGCAGGATCTAGAGATGTTCTTGTGCCTTTTTAAAGCTGCCTTTTTACAACCTGTATTCTGTTTGTAATCTGCTTGATTTTTAAAGCCCAGCACCTCTCTTCTGCTGTCATGACTTGAGTCTGATTAATCCCTCAGTCTGGAACTCCTCTTTTCAATGTCACCTCGTCTTCGTCTCGTGCAACCTCGTCACATCCCGTGCGTTCTTACGGACCTGCCGCTCTGCTCATGCTTTCCCCTCTGCTGAAGTGCCTTCCGTCCTCTCCTTGTCTGTCTGTACACCCGTTCTGTCATTTCATCCATATGCCCAGCTCCCTTTCCCCACCTTCAAAATCTGTCTTTCTTAGTCCATTCAGAGCTCTTCCTTCTTAGACACATCCCTGAAAATGTTATTTTCATACAGGTTAGCATTTATTATCTCCTAAGGATTTGTATGTAATAGATTTGGTTCCTTAAATCAGTTTTTTGAGGGCTGAAAACAAGGCATTTCCCTTTTTTGCATTCATCCTAATCACACCTTTTCTAGTCCCAGGAACTACAGTCAATAAAGTATTGATCAGATGTTGAGATGAGATTCTAGAAACAACTTCAGTGTCTAAGAAAACCATGTGTTCTTTTGGATATTCGGGATGAATAAAAATATTTTTGATAGCTTTTCAAGATGATTTTTGGAATGTCACTGAATACTAAACTATTTTTAGATTATATCAAGAGCATTACCTTTAAGACACACATGAGAACATAGTCTAGTCATTTACTGTTTCTCTTTATTTGCCAACTCTTCAGGCCTTTTCCTCGCAGAGTGTCTGTTCATTTTTCTCTTTTGGTCAGGAAGCAGCTGTCTCCTGACTAATTTAAAATGTTGCATTAAAATGAGCTTTGCTATTTTCATCATTGCATATGTTCATCTTATGCTTTTGGGAAGTGACATGATGTGATTCCATGTGTTAATTTAAATATCATCCAAAATGTAAGAGCTTCCAAATTCATTTGTTGACATTTAATACTATTCACAGTTTAAAATGTCATAAAGCCAAACGCAGTGGTATTTGTATCAGTGCAGATTTTTAAAAAGTAAAACTCTGCATGTTTCACTTGCTGGCATACTTAATGTTTAAAGAATACATAGTGTACAACATAACAATTAGGTGTAAGATCTGTAGCAAAGAAGGGCCACTTAAAAAATCATGAATCAAAGTTTGGTTTAGGTTTCTGCTATGAAAGACAGTTGTCATTACCTTAAGTAACATTCTGATTTTGGTTACAGGGTAGTTCATAAGACTGGCCTAACCCAGCCCTTCTCCGGACATTGTGCACAGGTTCTGGTGCTGACATCTCACTGGTTTTAGAGTTTTCCACTGTTAGCTGTCCCTAGGGAGTAAAGACTGCTTACAGGTTAATCCAAAGAAAGGGTTTTGTTCTGGATGTTTCACAAACTTCATTCTACCAAGCAGAAATCAAAGGAGAAAGACTAAATAAGCATAATTCTCTTACCTGGAAGATTTAAAGGAAAGTTTCCCTTCCAGTTCATTTTTTTCTATGAGAAGAACTAAGAATTATTTTCCTTTATCCCCACCTATTTCCTATATTCCTTTAGCAAATCTTCTCCAAAAAATTTTCCCCAAAAGCTTACTTGCTTGCTTTTCTTTTCCTTCTCTCTTACTTTCCTTCCTTTTTCTTTTTTATTTTACCTCTTACAATGAAAATTTTTAAATGTAATAAGAGAAACAGGGAATAGTATAATGAGTACCATATAGCCATCACCTAGATTTAACAGTTGTTAATACTTTTATCATAATGACGTCATTCCTTTTTTGAAGTATTTTAAAGGAAATTGTAGAAATCTTTTTCCAAAGACATTATCTTATGTAACATAGGATTATTTTACCTAACAAAATTAGCTTACACCCTAATGTCACTGTGTTTCTAATGCAAAACCCAATTTTTTTGATTGTTCCCAAAATGTCTCTTTTACTGCTTTATTGTAACCAGATCCTTCCAAATAAATCTAGTGATATGATTTAACTTAATTACTGTTAAATAATTTAAATGTGAGAAATAAAAAACTTTATATGACTAAAAAAATTGTTTCTTTCTCTTAAAGCATGGAGCCAAGTTAGTTTTGTATCTGTCAGAGTTGATACATAATCACCAAGATGAATTGACTGAGGAAGAACTAGACACAGCGGAGCTGCTTATGAACGCTTTAAAACTGTGTGGGCAGAAGTGCACCCCTCCCAGGGCAGCAACAAAAGTGGAGCTTATTAAAATAATCAAAGAGGTGAGTCAGTGAACTCATAAGACATAGTTTTCTTAGGAGAGCCCATCAAATGTAGTTAAAGGAGGATTGAAAGAATTTTTTTTATTATAGAATATCATGGATGATAAATTTGAAATGATGATTTTTTTTTTTTTTTACCCAATATGGCTTTTTTACTGTGAGAGAATAAATAGGCTCATTGTAAGGAGCATTTTCTTCGTTACTGTCATCCTTATCCTTTATCAGTAGCTTTCGGTGAAGGACAGATTTTTATGTGACAAGCAAGTTGAAGCGTCAGCCTTGAAGCAAGCGACTGTGCAAACCCCTTAGGTTTGTCACCCTTGTTCACTATTCTGCCCTCACATCTGTGCCCCAAATTGTGTAGAAACAAAGGGGAATTATATCATTATTTAAGTAGTTATTGTATTTTAACATTCTGGTGTCTTGGAGACAGTATTTTTTTCCCTTTGTTAGCTCGGTTTTAAAATTAGTTTGTTTGCCTTGGCGCCAATGTTAAATTATAAATAATACATTTTATACTACATATTATTATCCACATCTTTTAGGAACAAAAGAAATATGAAACTGAAGAAGCTACAAATAAAGCCACCTGGCAGAAAACGGTTAATAATAATCAACAAAGGTAGGTTTTTATATATTCTGAAAGTCATGCCTTTTTTAATTCATTTGACTTCACACATACTTTTAGTTTTCCAGTATCATGCTTTTGTATCTGTGTAACAGTCCACTTAGGCTTAACTTATGGGGCTGTCTCGTTTATTTACGTAGTCTCTTTCAGCGTCTGGACTCAAAATCAAAGGATATATCTAAAATCGCTGCAGACATCACCCAGGCAGTGTCTCTCTCCCAAGGAATTGAGAGGAAAAAGGTGATCCAGCATATCAGAGGAATGTATAAAGTAGATCTGAGTGCCAGCAGACACTGGCAGGAACTTATTCAACAGCTGACACATGATAGGTAAGCAAAGTGGGAGGACATTTTAGGTTGTCCGTCGTTACTATTGAATATTTTAATGTGAAATGCTATTTTCATTTTGACATAAAGATCATAACATTATTTCATTAGTTTAAATATTTTTTGTTTAATCACTTGTGATTTATTTCATCTTCAATAATCCTATGAGAATCTTTGTTTAAACTCTTGGGGGTAAAGGAGGTAATTATGAGAAAAAGAGGCGTTATTAGCTCTTCCAAATAATAAAATCTTATATATTGGCTTTAATTTTAAAATATAATCTTTGCAGAAGAATAGAGAAATCACTAAAACAGGATAGTTGAGAAATAGATCTTTTTCTAGATAAGACTTTAATATAAAATTTAAAAGATGCATCACAGATAATGAAAAGGGGAAAATTAAGGTATTAATCTCTAAATTTGGTTAACTAATTAGCATGACTTGGGGGTGCTAAAATGCACAAAACATTAGACTCTAAAGGAAATCCCAGGTGAAAAAAAGAATAAACTCATAAAAAGTTTATAAAGTAGAAGAAAACAGGGTGTTTACCAACTCTGCGATAGATGATTAACTCTCTAAGCTCAAACACCGTAGAAAAAACTATCAAGAAGAAATAAATGGATTTGAGCTTTAATTTTTTCCAGTGTATTTAACAACTATAACAACAAAACATGAAAATTTATTTTCACCAACTATATCAAAAAGTTAATATTTTTATAGTTTTAAACGTGTGCCAACTTAAAAGTAAAATGTAAGATCCCAAGAATTTGAGCAAAAGATGTGAATACACTCTTCCACGTAAGACAAATAAATTAATAAACAGATAGGAAAATATTCAATATGGCTAGAGTCTAATTTAATTTGTTAAAACTTTTAAATACCTTTTATGTTTCACATACCCACGACAGGAAGAAATGTAACCTAGTCCATGGTTGGAGGTTCAGTGGCATTGTACACTCTGACAGCATATGTCAGGAATCCTGTAAACATTTTATTTCTAGCTCCAGTTATCCTATTTTAGTAATTCTCTCCTAGGGAAAATATTCCAAATATAGAAAGGCAATAAGCGTAAAGGTTTTCATCTCTGTTTTATTTATACTAGTGAATGAACTAAAAACAACTTAAATATATAGTAATGGTAGTAGAGTTAAATTCATTATAATACGCCCACCCAGTACATTAGTCAGCCCTTTTCAGTGATGATAATAAAGATTAAAATATGTCCAGTGAAAGAACAAAGGATATAGAAATGTATATACATAATAATTCTAACTATGGTTTTAAAAAAGGAAAGAAAATAATCTCTACCAGTAATTGGTATGTTTAGAATAGTAGGATTCAGGGTGATTTTTCTTTTCTCTTATCTATTTCTAAAAATATATTCAATGTAGTTATACCATTTTCTTTCATTTAAATATAAACTTATTTTGGGGGAACCTCGGTGGCTCAGTCAGTTAAGCGCCTGCCTTTGGCTCAGGTCATGATCTCATGGTCCTGGGATTGAGCCCCATGTCAGGCTCCCTGCTCAGCGGGGAGTCTGCTTCTACTTCTCCCTTCCCCTGCTTGTTCTCTTTCTCTCTCAAATAAATAAAATCTTTTTTTTTTTAAATAAAATATGAACTTATTTTTCAGCATTTTAAGAAATGTGGCTTATACTACAAAAATGAACTAATTTTATTTATTATATTAAATAGTAGGCAAGATGAGAAATATAGAAACTTAACTTGGAAAATGAATTTTTTTTCCTTATCAGTCTGTATTAAGTCCAACCAATGTATTGCTAGAGCATACAATGTTGCTAAAGCATTCAGAATAGTTGTGATATATCTTTTTAAAAATTTAGCAGGTACAAGAAACTGGTGGTAGAGCATGCCTCCAGGCAGGGAACCAGAAGACTGGGGTTTAGGAGAAGAAGGACACTTATTTTTTATCTTACTCTGTTGTACTATGTGTATGCATTCCCTAGTCTAATTACATAAGCAGTTGGGTTTTTTTTTTTAATTGAATAGATCAATTTTGATTTCCTTATTCAAGTTCCATAATGATTTTATCTAAAGCTGTAAGTACTATAGATTGCTCCTTAAAACTTTATTTTATTTTCACTTGCAGAGCAGCCTGGTATGACCCCCTTTACTATCCAACTTCCTGGCAATTGGATCCTACAGAAGGGCCTAATCGAGAGAGGAGACGTTTACAGAGGTGTTACTTAACCATTCCAAATAAGTATCTCCTTCTGGACAGACAAAAATCGGAAGGTAAAAATGACTTCTTGATGGAACGTACAAATGTAGCACATAACTATGATCATTACATAAAGACAATACTTATTTTTTTCCTCAACAGATGTGGTCAAACCACCACTCTCTTTCCTGTTTGAAGATAAAACTCATTCTTCTTTCTCTTCGACTGTAAAAGACAAAGCTGCAAGTGAGTCTATAAGGTAAGTATGAATCCGTGAGATGTCCTTTCTTTTGTTGAATGAGTTAAAGAGTTTAATAGTTTATTGTAGTGTTTAGGTAATACTTTATTCCAGAAAATGCTGTGGTTTTAGGAAAGGTCCTGTGCATAGCTCAAGAGAAGACAAAGTTGGATGACCAAAATCCAGAAGGAAAAGACATTTTCGATAGCGAGGATCCATTGACGTTCAGGCGTCACGCTCTGTCCCTTCTCGGCATGTGTCTATCTTTGTAGTTGTCTGTGAAACAGATAGCACGCTGGTCATGACCCCAAGTGACTAAAGGTTCAAATTTTAGTTCCCTGTCTTACTAACTATCCGGTCTTGGGCAAGCTACTTAGCCTCTCTGTGTCAGTGTCTGTATCTGTGACACAAGAAAGATAATAATACCTAAAGTATCAGCGTATTGTTGCTTGTCAAATGGGTCCGTATATGTTCGCTATTGATAGTATTTGTTATGGTGGTGGCAGTTATTATTGAGCCCATTTAATAGATAAAGAACTCGGACTTGAAGGAGGTGAGTGACTTGACAAAAGAGTAGGTCTTTTCTGAGTCTAAATCCCCTGTTTTTCCTAGAATACAAAGATTTTTTAATGTCTTTGAAAATACCAGAGGCATGATCCAATGTTTGTTTAATTACTAGAAAACATAAAATACTGAAGTTTCTTTTTAAAAATTGAATGCCTATATTCTATATACATGGCATAGGACTTAGGAGCCTTCTCTAAAAGTTTTTATCTTCTCCTCTACTAGATCATTGGAGTTTGAGATAATATTTTCATGTGAGTTTAGACAAGACTTCTCATACTTTTGAAACTCTAGTCTGCTATGCTAAAATCTTTTACTATATAGAGATAGCTTATACTCTACTCGCTGAAATTGGTCAAAACACTTAATCATAGGGATTTTAAATATATTTTGACAGAGTGAATCGAAGATGTATCAGCGTTGCACCATCTAGAGAGACGGCTGGTGAATTGTTATTAGGTAAGTCATGCTTTGAAGACTTTTACACAAACTTACCCTGTCTTTATTCTTAGACAATATGAAGCATTGTTTGTTGTAATACCATTAAATCAGATAAACTTTCTCTAACAGCACATAGGTGATTTTGCCTTAACATTATATATAGTGCTTATGACCCACAAATGTGAAGAAATGACAATCTTATTTTCTAAAAAGCACATGAATAGCATTTTAATTTTCATAAAGTTGACTTTCCTCATAAGTATACATCTTTATATTTAATCATTCCTTTTACCTATATCCATTTTTTATTTTTAAAGTGAAGAATTATTGGAATACTAAGAAATATATCCACCTTGAGACAGTTGATAATTTATATTCCCTGTTGTGCTTCTGAGAGAAAGGCCAAGGTTGTCCATCCATGGATATCTATATAATTACATTTGGTCAGACATTTTTTCCTTAAGATATGAAGGAATAAGTTTGCACCACTTGGTCTGTCTTCCCTTAAGGAACCAGTATGTATGCTGTAGGCCAGTTCTTGAAGCATGGCCCCCAAATCCAGAACATCAGCATCACATGGGAACTACATAGAAATATACATTCTTGGGCTCCAGCGTAGACCTCTTGAGGCTGAAACTCTGTGGGGCAGAGCCCAGAAGTGTGCATTTCTGTGAGCCCTCCAGCAATTCAGATGCACCCTCAAATTTGAGAGTCGCTGCTATACGCTAAAGCTACAGCCTCCAGGGCTCCAGAGGCAAGCTTCAAGCTTGTCTGGACTGAGCCCCATGGTCGTGAGGATGGAGATAGTGCCCTTCTCTGAGCCAGCAGTGCTCAGTGCTCAGGGGTGACCAGCATACAGTGCTGAGCCCCAGAGAAATTCCTACCTGTTGGATATATGGTGTAGTGACATGTGTTAACACAGCCAACCTATAAAGCAGAACTTGGGGGCTATCTTTTAAGGTCTCCTCTGCTCTGTTGAGTGTTTAAATAAAAATAATGAAGGATTCCTCTTTTGCTAGAAAATTTGTTTACAAGTTGACTTAAGCTAATATGTGAGAAAATAAAGCAAATTAATATGCTAGTAATATAAAAAGAGTACTGGTAATAATAAATGGCCACCTTTTTTTTTTAGCACTGAGTGCCAGATACTAGTAATAAGTGTTTTACATATATTCTAATTTAATTCCCACAGTAACCCTGTGAAATAAAGTCCTCCCTCCACCCCTTTTTTTAAGACAAAAAGAAGCAACTTACCCAAGATCTCATGGATACTATTAAAAAATGTTATTGGGTGAAAGGAACAGTTTCTGTGTGCTGGGATTTAAATTCAGGCCAATGACTCCAGAGGTCATATTTGTAATCACATACGGTAATAGTACACGTACGTTCTTAAACTCATGTCCGAATGCTTTCTATAGGTAAATGTGGGATGTACTTTGTGGAAGATAATGCTTCTGATACAGTTGAAAGTTCGGTGAGTAGAGGCTTAAGTTTGCACTTACATAAATCTAGACAAATTCCCAAAATGTATAACTTTGGGATAACAAGAGAGTAGGTAGAACTATAAGACTTCATGTATTGTCACTCTATGTATAGATTGGTCTTAATTCCCAAACTTTTTCTTTTAAAGATATTTTTAAGAAGAAGACCATACCATCTCGTCTGGCTTACAGTCTGATCTCATAGCAGTTAGTATTATGAGTCAAATTCCAAAGCGCTGCTGTTAAAACGAGCAAGCAAAGGGGGAAAAAGTGAGAGAGAGAGAGAGAAAGCAAGAAACAGACTCTTAATTATAGAGAACAAACTGATGGCTACCAGAGGGCAGGTGGGTAGGGGATGGGTGAACCAGGTGAAGGGGATTGACGAGAGCACTTGTGGTGAGCACCAGGTGATGTAGGGAAGTACTGAGTCATTATATTGTACCCCTAGAACTATACAACACCGTATGTTAACTAACTAGAATTAAAATAAAAACTTGAAAAGTAAAAAATTTTTTTAAAAAGGAAAGAAAAATGCTTGTTATGTTAATTTATTTATATTTATTCTTTTTATCACTATCCTCAGTAGCAACAAATAACTACTTCTTACCAGTCCCAGTTCACTGTCAAGTACACTTACCTTCACAAAGAAAGGAAAGTGTTGTATAATTGAATAACTTAAGTAATTCTGATATTCACATGCCTTAGTACCATAATTTTTATTCTGCTGGAAGTACTGCTGTTAGTGAGAAAATAACAAAAATGACTCTTAATTCACATTTTTTTGTATTGCAAGACTTTTTGTCCTTATGAATTAGCTTGTGTGCCATTAAAATATTGTTTTGAGATCCCGGTAATAAGAGAAATAAGGCTTTTTGTTTCAGAAAAGTTCTAAAACCAAGAATTGCTAAGGATATACTAAATAAGATTGCATGTGGTTTAATAGTGAATACATAGGTGATTTTAAAAAAATGAGCTAAAACATAAAATTTTGTTGTAAAACAATATGAAAAAAACATATGAAAATATTTAATATAGCCCCCCAAGTTGAGTAGGCATTCTTTCGTGTGGGATTTATCTAGCAGTTGCTACAGTATTTATCCCAGATAGTAGAAGTATGGGTTAATTATTTTTCAAGATGTCTCCTTTTTAGCAACCAAGAAATTTAATAGTATATATAAGCAAACATTTTTCTGGATCCAAAAGATGCCATTTTCCCCCCTTTAAAACTCTCCTTAAAATAATTTTTTTTTTTTTAAGAGTGAAAGAGCCTTCTCTCCTCCATTCTTTAGCATTTGTTCCCACTTTACATATGACATTTGCTGTCTTGCATTTTGAATGTTTATACACTTTCCATCTTACACAGATGTATTGCATGCAGAACACTTAGCAGAGCACCTTGCTCCTAGATACTTAATTAACATCTGCTGAGTTGCAGGAATGAATGAAAGTTAAAGCTCAACAAGAAGGAATTCAGTTTTATGTATGAGAGTATTAGATTTTCATTAAAATGTTTAATTTTATTTGTAATATATTTCCAACCCCTACTTCTAAAATCCAGTTGGAACCCAGTACAATACCGTAATACACATGGAACAGGACAAGTCAAATTTTTAAAATTTCGAATAAGGTTTTAGAAGGATGAAGAGCCTGGGGTAAGATAGTCATGTGATTGAGTTCTAAGTTTTGCACTGAGCTCCTGTTCCAACACAAAGGAGAAGTAAATGCAGTTTTCCAAAAGGGAAGACTGATGAAAAACCAAAATAGGATGCAGGTTAACTTGATGAGGTAAATTCTAACTAGTTTAAAACTTTAGTAGAAGCTTTTATCATGATTTTTCTATTGAAAGCATTGAGTAATGTAATTCATGTATTCAGTTGCAGTTTACAGACTTAGATATGTTTTTAAAAGTTTTCTTGATCTTGTACTTTGGCAAGGGCCCAGTGGTGGTAAGAAGTATAGGATCATGGCCCCTAATCCTTCATTCTAGAATGTGGGGATTTGGGATGCCTGAGTGGCTCAGGTCATGATCCCAGGGTCCGGGGATGAAGCCCGAGGGAGACTCTTTGCTCAGCGGGGAGCCTGCTTCTCCCTCTGCCTGCTGCTCCTCTTGCTTGTGCTCTCTCTCTCTGACAAATAAATAAAATCTTAAAAAAAAATAAAAGAAAAAGAAAAAAGAAAGAAAGAAAAGAATGTGGGGATTTGTTGAGGGAGGCTGGGATTAATGCTGTCAGGAAGATCCAGCCTTCTGGTGGTCACTGTATCTCTTCCTTCCTTCTGCTGACCACATAGGAGAGGAACATAGCCATCTGGTGGGCGACGATCTGTGAGCTTACAGTCGGTGGGGCTGATTGGCAGAGGCTGCTTTGCCTTTCCTGGGAGATGCAGAGGCATGTGAACTGTGCGTCAGAGCTGGCGAGCTCCCAGGCATGCAGATAGGTCAATTTTAACCCAATCCATGTGAGGGCAGGCCCACAGTTTCGAGTTCTCAGGGAGAACTTGTTGTCCACTCTCCAACCCGACCCCAGGCCAAGAGAGATAAGCTACTGCTTCTTTCTCTATCGGTGGGCTCATGTGTTTATCTACAACAGGAACATGTCCCTTTCTGAAGTAATTTCATCCGATACTCTGATCCAGAGAACCCAGTGCCTCATCTTCTTTCTTCCAGTGGTTGTCGATCTGATCACTTAGTCTGTGACCCCAGCATGCTTTTCACATTTCTTGTTATTTTTGCTTCCTGGGGTTCATTTTCCCCTTAATTTCTTGCCAGCTCAGCTTTAAACTCAGTCAGTCTAGAATGGCTACATATTGTATGAGTCTAACCATATGACATTCTGGGAAGGGAAAACCATGGCGATAGTAAAAAGATCAGGGGTCCTCAGGGCAGGAGGGAAGGAGGAGGTGGAGCACGAGGGAATTCTGTGGGAGGCGGTGGTGGTGGACACGTTTCCCTGGAGACATTAGTCAAAACCGACAACTGCGTCACGCCAAGAGTGAACCCTAGTGTAAATTATGGCCTTTAGTCAAGAATAATGTATTCAGTGGTGGCTCAACAATTATTACAAAGGCACCACACTACTCACACTGATGGGAGACGTTAATCATAGGGCAATTATGAGTGCAGGCAGGGAATACATGGGAACTTTCTACGCTATTTGCTCGGTTTCCTGCAAACCTAAAACTGCTATAAAAAATAAAGTCTCTTAAAAAATACAAATAAAGTCTTTTTTTAAATTCCTTTAAATTTCATCCAGCATTTTGAAGTGTTTTGTAGTAAGGGGGTGGGGCAGGTCAGGGAATCTTATCTGCCATATTGCCACAAAAGGAAGATGTCTTATTTCATTTTGATGTTTTAAAAAATCTAAGATTAAAATGATTATTTATATTTTCGGGCGCCTGGGTGGCTCAGTGGGTTAAGCCGCTGCCTTAGGCTGGGGTCATGATCTCAGGGCCCTGGGATCAAGTCCCGCATCAGGCTCTCTGCTCAGCAGGGAGCCTGCTCCCTCCTCTCTCTCTGCCTGCCTCCCTGTCTACTTGTGATCTCTCTGTCAAATAAATAAATAAAATCTTAAAAAAAAAAAAAAGAGTTATATTTCCTATGAAGCAAACACTTTCATTTATTTCTTTTGTCTTAGAGCCTTCAGGGAGAATTGGAACCAGCGTCCTTCTCCTGGACATATGAAGAAATTAAAGAAGTCCACAAGCGTTGGTGGCAGTTGAGAGACAACGCTGTAGAGATCTTTTTAACAAATGGTAGAACACTCCTGTTAGCATTTGATAACACCAAGGTAAATTTGGCTTTATTAATAGATACATATTTTTGAAGTTATCATGGGTCCAGTGTAACTGTACTCAAACTGATTTTATCAGGGTTTAACTTATTTAAACTTTGATTTGCTGTTTCTGTCATCAAGTAAAAATTGCTCTTCTTAGTCCTAATTAAAGTGAACCTTGGCTATATTAGAATGATTTTTGTCCTTCAAAACTGTGTTAAATTCAGATACTCCAGAGTGACTGTATCTGTAAAAAGTAAGTGAATGCATAATCGACCTCAAAAGAGCAATTTAAACTTGAGAGCAGATTCCATTGTTTACAAACCCTTTCTTAACCCCCACCACATCCCTTCGGCTTCAGTTTGTCTGCTGTCCTTTATAGAAAGGAGAAGTGATGTGTGCTCACTGCCTCCATTCTCTTTTGAAATGCTCCTGGCTGGTTTTCTTCTCACCACTTCACCTAGAACTCTGGTTGGGGTTCTCAGTGACCTCCGTGTCTAAACCCTATGGTCACATTTCTCGGTCCTCATTTTACTTGGCCTATCAGCAGCATTTGACACCAGTGATTATTTTTTCCTTTTTAAAAAAGATAATAATATTAATAACCTTCCCAGGGCACCTGGGTGGTGCAGTCTATGGAGCAGTTGACCTTCCAACTCTTGGTTTCGGCTCAGGTCATGATCATGATCAGCGTCATGAGATCAAGCCCCACACTGGGCTCCATGCTCAGCAGGGAGTCTGCTAGTGCCTCTTCCTTTCCATCTCCCTCTCCCACGCTCTCTCAAATAAGAAATAAATAAAATCTTTAAGAAAAAATTAATCTTCTCCACTAGGTCATCACTTTTCATTGGCTCTCCTCCTGCCGTCAGGGCTTTCCTTCTCAGTCTTCCTCGAAGATGCTGCTTGGAATGCCTCTGGGTTCACTCCGCAGACCTATTCTCTTCTCATCTACTCTTCAGACTTTAAATACTACCTGTATTGTAACAACTTACAAATTTGTGTCACTACCGAAACCTCTCCTGGGAATGCCACGCTCAAATACTTAACTCCCTCCTGGGCATCTCCACTTGAAAGTCAAATTGGCATCTCATATTGAACAAGCACAAAACCAAATTTCTAATCTACGCCCTCAAAATCTTGTTGCCGTTTTCCCCGTTCCAAAAATTAGCAACTCGAATCTCTCTGATTGCCCAGGCTAGAAATGTTGGGATTCCCCTAGACTCCTCTTACTCTTTCATGCCCTACATGCTCTCCATCAGTCCTGCTGACTCTCCCTCAAGATAAGTCCGCAATCTGACTACGTACACTACTACCCTCTTGGTCTAAGCCAGCATCATCTCCTGCCTACATCATTACAGTAGCCTCCTAACTGTCCTCCCTGCTCCCATTGCTCCCCCTTCTTTCAGACTATTCTCAACACAATAGCTAAAGTGTGTTGATCATGTCATCCTCTACTCACAACCCTCCAGTCACTTCCTGTCTCACTTGGTTAATGCCACAGTCCTTATAATAGCTGAATGAAGCACTGAATGATCTGGCATCTTGTTATCTCACTGACCTTCTTTTCTATCATTGTATCCCCTGCTCTATCCATCCATGGTGACTTTTTTTCCCTTGACTAGGCACACTAATGCCTCGGAATTACTGATCCTGCTCCGGAATACTGCCTGGAATGTTTTTCCTTTTTGAAATTCACATGACTCACTTGCTCACTTTTTCAGGTTCCTTGATCAAATGTCTCCTTCTCAGACCTTCCTGACTACTCTTAATAAAATAAAATAGCAACCCCTCTCTTACTCCTATCCCCAAGTCTCCTTCCCTTTGTTCTGTTTTCCTCTATAGGACTTAATAACATCCAACATTGTCTCTCTAATAAAATGTAAATAGTTTGTTTTGTTAAGTGCTATAGCTTCAACAGTTTGAATGTACCTGATCAGTATTTGTCAAATAGCTTCCTTTTTCTTGTGTGGTTTGGTATGCAGTCTGTCATAAACTATCAGCCTTAGCTTTAGAAGGTGGCAGTCTTCAGATTTAAACTATAGGTTTAGGTTTGTTTGTTTTTCTTGAACTGATTCATTTTTTTTAATCGTCGTTAAAAAAAATACATAGAAGAAGATGGCCATTTTTAAAAAGATTTTATTTATTTATTAGAGAGAGTGAGTGAGCACGAGTGGAGGGAGTGGAGGGAAGCAGAGGGAGAAGCAGGCTCCCCATTAAGCAAGGAACCCAATGGGGGTCTTGATCCCAGGACTCTGAGATCATGACCTGAGCTGAAGGCCCATGCTTACCCACTGAGCCACCCAGGTACCCTCATGTTAGCCATTTTTATGTGTTAAATATATTCACATTGTTGTGGAACAAGTTTGTGGTGTAGATTTTTAAACCCCCTGTGATCTTGCCTGTTCCATAGCCATAGCTCCATTTCCTCATTTACTTTTAGTCCTGTCTCTGGTTATCCGCGAGTGTGGCTCTCATTCCTATGCCTTAAGTCCATACACATTTAGGATAAATATTTCAAATTTGTTTTTAGTAAATTCCTGGCTTGTCTGTTTTTTCCCTTTATTACCAATCATCATTTAATGGCTTTAGAAAAAATCAGATTACCCTTTTCTGTGACAAGTTTTGTGAATCTCTAAAAAAACCAAACAAACAAACACAAAAATTTATTGCTTTTCAGTCAGTAGTGAAAATCAAATACCGTATTTTACATAGGATATTTTATTTCATATTCATGAAATATTTGAAATTTGAAATTTATTTCATATTCATTTTAAGATGGAAACGAGGCTATGTCTGTCTAATTAAGACGACCATGCTCTTTCTAAATACCATATTGCATTTATTTAGATGAAGATTCTTCTTTATCCTTTATTTTTTTTCAGGATCTGTATATAAGTGACTTTTCTATACAGACGTTTTCTTACCTTCTTATGAGCTGATTTCTCTGGCAACACAACATAACGTTTAAGAGTCCAGGTTTCGGAGGAAGCCCCGGAGTTGAATCTCAGTTCACCAGCAGTGGATGTTATTGGGGCAACAAGAATTTTCTTGGTGGCCTTGAAGTTACTAATGTACCTAAAATATGGAGACTTTGGAGAAAAGTATCAGTAGCCTAAAAGAAAATCTGTTTTTTTTTTCTCTCCTTCCTTTGCAGGTTCGTGATGACGTGTACCACAGTATACTAACAAATAACCTCCCTAATCTCCTGGAATACGGCAACATCAATGCTCTGACAAATTTATGGTATACTGGACAAATCACTAACTTTGAGTATTTGACTCACTTAAACAAACACGCCGGCCGATCCTTCAATGATCTCATGCAGTATCCAGTGTTCCCGTTCATACTCGCTGACTATGTCAGTGAGACCCTTGACCTCAATGATCCTTCAGTTTACAGGTAACTGAAAATGGTGTCACTTGTTGGCTTTGTCTATATGCTGTCTTTATTTCGTTAAAGACCTATCAGGATTTTCAACCATGCACCAATCTAGAAGGAATATACAATGAACCCCATCTGTCCATAACCTCAACTCGACAGTTATGAATATTTCTGCCAAGCTTGTGTCATCTCTTTTTTTCTTTTTAAGACAAATCACAGACATTTTGTTATGTTATTCCTGTGTTCTTCAGCACACATCTCTTGAGAAAGTATTGAACATTTTCTTACTTATGTTACAGTGACACTATCATATCTAAGAAAATTAACAATAATTTCATGGTATCATCTAATACTCAGCCCATTTTCCAGTATCCTCCAATTATATGAAAGATGTCTTTTTATAGTTGACTGGCTTATATCAGGCCCAGTATCACCTTTGGTCGCTCTGTCTCTGAAGACACATCTAGAACAAGCCCTTGTTTGTTGGTGTGCATTTTCCTCTTCTTTTTTTCCTAACATTGACTTGTTGAAGAACGGGTCAGTTATTTTGTAGGCTATCCCCCATTCCCATGTTAGTATTTACCTTCTTCCTTCAGCCTCTGTATTTCCTAGAGACTGGAAACTAGTTCTGCAGTCTCGCTTAGACCGAGGGTGAGCCTTTTGGGGCAGGTGTCCTTTGTAGGGGGTGTGAGCTTCATATTGACCAACATATTGACCAACTCAGGAGACACGTGGCGTCCACTCTAATGATGCTCACTTTGATCCATGGTATCAGGCTTCCCCTGAATTTGTTTCTGTCATTGATGACTATCTCTTAAGTCAGTTATTTATTTCACTAGGGGTCACAAAATGGTGGTTTCCTATTCTCTCATTTCTTCTAAAATTCTTCTAAAATTTTTTAGAAGAAAACATACAAGATGAGCCTGGGGTCTTTGTTGTGTCAGAAAGCAAGGAAACAGGGGTGCCTGGGTGCCTGGGTGGCTCAGTGGGTTAAAGCCTCTGATTCAGCTCAGGTCATGGTCCCAAGGTCCTGGGATTGAGCCCCACATCGGGCTCTCTGCTCAGCAGGAAGCCTGCTTCCTCCTCTCTCTCTCTCTCTGCCTGCCTCTCCGCCTACCTGAGATCTCTCTCTGTCAAGTAAATAAATAAAATCTTTACAAAAAAAAAAGAAAAGAAAAAAAAGCAAGGAAACTAATAGTCTTGTCGGAAGGACGTGGAGGCCATATTTACATACCTGTGTTCGTTGCAACATTGCTCACAACAGCCAGCTGGGGGAGGCAGCCCGTGTCTATCTGTGGTTGGATGGATGGGGAATTTGTGGTACATACATACAATGGAACATCATTCCTCCTTAAAAAGGAGGGAAGTCCTGTCATACGCTATAACATGGATGAACCTTGGGAACATTGTGCTAAGTGAAATACGCTAGCCGCAAAACAGACAGATACTGTGACATTCCACTTATGTGAGTTATCTGGGGTCATTAGACTCAGAGGCAGAGAGGGGAATGGTGGTTGCTAGGGGATGAGGTTGCACAGGGGAGTGGGAAATGGGGAGTTGTTTAGTGGGGGTAGAGTTTTACAAGATGAAAAAGTTTTAGATGTTTCATGCAACAATGTAAATATGGTCAACACTATTGAACTGTTTATTTGAGGAGTGTTATGATTATTAATTTTGTATTGTGTATTTTTTTCAACACAACCAAAAAGAAAAATAACAAAGGACTCAAGAGCCAACTTGAAGTGGCTAACACCGCCAAAGATAGGACAGTCGGAGCACTAGGAAAAATAATGACTACAATTGATTAAAACACATTAAAAAAAAACTCTTAGGTTAATAATGATGCTTTTTAAAGGCCCCAGAAACAAACTTACTAGTCACCACTGGATATAACTAGGGCACCAGTTTCATACCTTTGACATTTGCCAATTAAAGCAAAAGAATTAAGCATTTATCCTGCCTTTCTTGAATGAATTGCCTTTTAGAGTAACCACATAGCCCTAGTTGGTGAGGAAATATTCTGGTTATTTAATTTTTTTTAAGTTCTCTTAGGTTATTTAAAGAAAAATTGACTCCAAATATTCTACTTGGTATATTAGAATATATATATCTTAGAATATTTTAACTACTGAGAAGTAGTCCTAGCTTAAGACAGTTTTCAAGAAATCAGATGCAGCTTAGTATGTTTGTCAATTTAAAAAACAGCAAGTGGCGTGTTATTTCCAGACATTTTTATCTGCTGCTGATGGACATTTAGACATTTTTGCACTACTGGCATAAATAGATCCAGTCTTTCTGGAAGGCATTTGACAATATATCGCCAAAGAACTCTTCAAATGTGTATACTCTGCTTTAGCAATTTAACTTCTTGGACTTTTTTTTTTAGGAATACTTAAGAATATATACTTTACCAGAAAGGTTCCCACTGGAAGTAAGTTTCATGAGGGCAAGAACTCTGTCTGGTTCATTGCTGATAATGGTGCCTGGCATTGCGTGCAAAAATTTGGCCATATGGATGGATAGTCCTTACATCATTTTTTTTAAGTGGCTAAAATTTAGAAACAACCTCAATGCCCAGCACCAGGTTTGAGTAAACTGTTTTACACCGCAGCCATTAAAAATGGTATTTTAGAAATATTTAGTGTAGGTAGGGAAGCCTGTTATTTTTATTTTTAAACATGAACATACATATGCAGATAACCAGAAAAACAACTGGAAAGGTATATACCAAAATGTTTTACCTGTGAATAATGGCATTTTAGCTGATTTGGGGGTTATTCTGTCTGCTCATCAGTAATTTCTGATTTTTCAACCACAACAGTATTATTTGTGTTCAAAAAAACCTATTTACACTGTTTAGAAAAAAACCGCATACCTGGATCTTAAACATGATTTCTCCTATTTTGAGATGTGAATTTTTATCTATTCTGTAAAACTGTTTTTACTTTTTAATGAATTTTTTAAGATTATAGAAAGGTCTCAAAAACCAAATTAGTGCTTACTATCACCGATTTCAGTATCCCTAGGATTCAGGCATATGACTGTCTGCCTCAGCAGACCTGGTTTGATCCACTGAGCTTTGGGCAAGTCTTGATGTTGATCTAGTTACAGAGCCAGAGGTTGGAACTCCAGATGGCTGCCCCCCGACACTAGCCCGGGTGGCCCCTCAGCCCGGGAGGCTTCGGCCTCAGCGGATCTTTTCCTCTTGCTCTTCCAAGTGCTTACACAGGGAGGCTGCTTGCCTCTGTGGCTTGGAAAAGTGAGGATTCATCCCAGTGTTCTCTAGTGCCCCTGACAGAGCGTGAACACCAGCACAGACACAGCTCTACTGTGCAGACGAGGATGTCACTCCCTGTCTGTGAGTTAGACAATAAAACTTGGATTTCAACACGCACATGCCTAGTCTCCACTTGGTCATTTTTAAATTTGTGTCATTTTGGGGTGCCTGGCTGACTCAGTCCGTAGAGTGTGTGACTCTTACTCTCAGGGTCATGAGTTCAAGCCCCACGTTGGACATGGGGTCCACTTAAAATTTAAAAAAAAAAATTTTTTTTAAGTGTCATTTCATTAATTTTTAGTACGTAACCTGATAATTCTATAACATCTCCTCATGGTCCTGCTTCCCATCCAAACCGCCCTTCCGTCTTTACCGCCGGATGGGTGTAGGTCTGGAAAGTGGGGACAGGCATGTCAGGGCTCAGCAGGAATCAGGTGCCCTGGACAGCATCTGTTCTGATTCTGGAGGAAATGGAGGAAGCAAAGAGAGCAGGGGCCCCAGCAGCCCTTTTTGTCTAGGTTACTCGTAAGCCAGGAACTCCTGAGTGGGTATGGATCTGTTTAGGAAAATCCCACCATCTACCAGTTGATTCAGTCATAATCTTGAATGATGGCTGTTACGTTGCAAAGCAACATGTGTAACCACTAAACTAAGGGCCAAGTGTTTGCTGATCACAGGCTTACTTACGGATGCAGGCATGTAGGCAGCTTAAGCTTGACAGTATCGAAAGACTTCATCTTTTTCCGTCCTCTCTTCGTTTGTAGAAATCTCTCTAAGCCCATAGCCGTGCAGTATAAAGAAAAAGAAGATCGTTACGTGGACACCTACAAGGTGGGCTTCATTTTTCCTCATATTTTGATACATGAGAACTCAAGTTTTGTTCTACAGACTTGTGTTTTACCTAATTTAAAATTTATAATATTGACTTTTCTGTTTTTTTACCTTCTTGTGCTTCGAGTGACAAACAACTGGAAATCATTTATGATTTTAGGTATTGTTGTCTATCTCAGTTCTCTGAAAACACTTTACCCAGAAAAAGAAATACGCTTGTTGTGGCATAAATTGGAAGCTAATAGTCCATTGTTACATCCATATATAAATAACTATATTCCTTTAAAAAAAATCACAGATTTTCAGGATCCTGCTCTTTGTATCCGCTAGTGTTATTTATAGAACAATATCAGTCTATTTATGATGTACCATAATTCCTTATTATTCATATTCAGCAAATTATGCATTAGTTTATTAGCAGAAATTTACCAGATTTTGAAGTTTAGAAGTATAATTTATCTATTTCTGAGAAATTAACATTAATGGAATTCTGTTGGAAATTTTTTAAAAAACTCATTAGCCACATGCTGCATTCTTCACAGCAGTATCAAGGTAAGAGCAGCTGAAGCAGTCTTCTTGCATTCGCATTGTTTTGTAGCACAGTTCCAGAAAGATCTCTCCAAGTGTCTTGTAACGGTCACTTCTTGATTCTTCTGTAGTTGAAAGTGGAATCAAGGAGAAGTGACTCCAGAAATTCACTATTGCTTGACTTTGTTATCAGAGCCAGACAGAAGCTATGGGAGATGAGTGACAGATATTAAATATTTGGTTGAGCTTCCTACGTCATGATGGGAAGATAGGAGTCGTGAGAAATCACTGTATTCGTTCTTATCTCAGTGAAACAACATTGCAAAACAGTCATAAAATGTTACCTTAATACCTAAGAACCTTAGTAACGTGGTACAGTTTTCCCACTGCTACTGCCTTTCCACGCTAGAGAGTTTCTCTAAAGAACATAGCATTGTATCTTGAGACTCACTTTTAAAATGCAGATGTCTCTAGTGACAGTAGCAGCTTCCTTTATCGAGCGCTTGATCAACTTACACGTGATAGGCTACGTTGGGAGCCAGAGTGCTGGGAGGCAGGGTGCAGAGCAGGTGAGTTTCCTGTGACAGAATGAGAGACTAAAGGTGCAGACTGTGACATGCTTCTCCAGGAGCCAGGCCTCAGCGGGGCACTGAGGAGGAGACACTTTAGGTGTCTGAGGTCCAAACACAGGTGGCAGGGCAAGCCATAGAAAATGGTGTCAAAGGGATGGGACACGGGCATCTGGGTGGCTCAGATGGTTATGATCCAGGTCTTGATTTCGGCTCAGGTCATGATGCTCAGGGTCATGAGATCGAGCCCTGTGTTGGGTTCTGTGCTAAGTGTGGAGCCTGCTTGGGATTTTCTCTTTCTCTCTGCACCCCACCCCACACCCCCACTTGTGCTCTTTCTCTCTCAAAATAAAAAAATAAAATAATGATTTTTTTAAAAGGGGGATTAGTAGAGAAGATAGAAAGAAAACTGGTGATACCTGGAGCACTCTCTCATGAACACTGTCTGATTGCCTATTCCCTTCAGTACTTGGAGGAGGAGTACCGCAAAGGGGCCCGAGAGGATGACCCCATGCCCCCCGTGCAGCCCTACCACTACGGCTCCCACTATTCCAACAGCGGCACCGTGCTTCACTTCCTGGTCAGGATGCCTCCGTTCACAAAAATGTTTTTAGCCTATCAAGGTAAGAATTGTTTTATAACTACCTAAAATATCTTACTGGGTCATTAGGGGGGAAAAAAAAACTTGACATACTTCCTGAGACTGTATTGAGACTTACCAAACCACAGGAAAAATAATTCTACTTATTCCTTCAATAAAATTCTTTCCAAAAATTTGTAGTGAACCAGATTATCTTGCTAATATGTTGAGTTTTCGCAGCAGATTAGACATGTATGTTTATAAAAATGCAATTCACTTTTTAAAAATTAGGATGTAATTCACATCCTGTGTAATTCGCAAACTTTATCCTTATCAAATGTATGCAATTTACTTTTTAAAGATGTAAATTTAATCAATTTAATAGTTAATTTCTAGAGGGAATATGTTACTGTCATTTATTGTAAGTAGTTAATAGGAGAGCCACACTTCCACCGTCACCGTAGGAACTGTCTAGTTAATGAACTTCTGCCTCTGGGGCACCTGGGTGTCTCATTCAGTTGAGTGTCCAGCTCTTGATTTCAGCTCGAGTCATGATCTCAGCGTCATGAGATCAAGCCCCCAATGTGGAGCCGTCTTAAGGTCGTAATCTGGGCCCCACCCTGTGGAGCTTTGAGCTCTCTCCCTCTTGCTCCGCCTCTCCTCCCTGCTCAGCCTCTCTGTGTCTCTCAAAAAAGAGAGAAGAATGATAATATCTTCTACCTCAGTGTTTTAAGTGGCAGCTGGCAGGCTGGAAGATTAGTTGGAGGTGAATTTACTGACTTGTGTGCAAATGGGGACATTCTCTCCTACCAATTTCTAATGAGGACTGTGGTATGAGCTCTGTAGTTTTTCCTCATGGCACTCAGAATCCTTTGTGGGGTCATTATCCATTCATTTACTCAACCTTCTTGAACTTCTTTATATATTTTTACTCACATACCATCTCTTGGAGGAATGAATTTTGCTTTGTCTCTGCTTGGTCTATAGAAGGGGCTTTCTTCTGTTTGTCCTTGTGTAAGTACACAGAATGAATGTTCCACGTGACAGCTGTTCAAATATTTGAAGACTCTTGCCCTGTCCCCTTTTTCCCTTTCAGTCTTGTTTATCCCCAAGCTAATTATCCTTAGTTAATTTGACATCAGGTTGAGAGCCTCCTATATGCAGGGTCGTATCCCAGCTGCTGCAAGGAATCCAAAACATAAATAAGACCGTTCTGTACTTACTGAAGAGTTTTAAAAACCAGCGCGTAAGCCGTCCTTGTTTGTTCTGGTTTCCAAACCTGTCACTTTTCTGATCATTCTTCTAGACATGTTCTGGTTTGCAAATGCCCTTATTAAAAAGTGGCACTCAGAATAAAAAAGAGTACTTCACATGTGGTTTGGGACTGCTGCAGTGTGTTACAGGACTCTTCCTGCCCTCCACTTTTTTCATGTAGCCCAAGAATCTATTAATATAAAACTCCCAATCAACTAAAATGTCTTAATTTTTAAATATATATTGCTATTATGCTAGTTTTCTTCATGCTGTATTTATGCATGATTAAAAAAAAAAAAACAACAACCAGAGGCTACTGCAGTCCCTGTCAGCTTCATCTGATTAGCTAGAAGTGATCTACGTTGGCTTTTAAATTTATGTCTAGACTTGGGGACTGGTCCTGGGCTTCTCATCTTGGCCCTGTAGTCCTTTTGAGGCGCATCCTCTTTGTTGTGAAGACTGTCCTGTGCACTCTAGGCTGTTTTTGCAGCATCCCTGGCTTCTACCCAGTTGATGCTGGTGGCATTCCCCCACCAGTTCCATTGTGAGAACCAAAAATATCTCTAGGCATTGCTAAATGTCGCTTGGGGACAGAAATGCTAGCTTCAGAACCCCTCGTTTAGTACATGCACATTCTAGATTATAGGAATTTGTAGAATAGGTTTTCTTTTTAAGTTAAGAAACAATGCAGAACTTGACAGTTTGAACAGACCCTCAGTGTGCGTCTTTCATGCCACGTTCCTTAGTCTCTAGTCTAGATGCTATGAATCTGCCGTAGCCTTACAGAATTGCTTTTTCTAGATGCCATTTAGATTGGACTTTTCCTCTGAGCTAACTGACTCCGCAAAACAGATGAGAAAGTAATGAAAATAATAGAAAATGTTGCTGGACAGGGAAGCACAGACCTGCGGAAGAAATTTAGCCTATCTTTTTAAAATTGTGCCTTGCTTGATGCTGAGATTAGTCTGTGACAGTCTCTAAATGAAAAGATAAGTACAAAATTTCAGCAACTTCAAAGGAGTTTTCGATAGTACAATATATACAGCTGGTGTTCTCAGGGGCTGGCCTCTGGATACCATTTCATGTTCTGCTAACTGTTGACAGGAAAGAGACCGGTCAAAACTCAGTTCTTAATTATTAGTCTACAGCAGAAAAACTTAACAGAGGAGTGACTGTGTTTAGTTTTTTCGTTTATAGGAAATTGTACTTCATTCTTTACTTCAGTTACATCTAAAAAGCAGTGCTCCCCCCACCAAAAAAAGAAAAAGTAGTCTTAATTTTTAAAGGTGAAGGAATAATTTTGCTTTCTGATGAGGAAAAAACTGTTTTACCCACTTGAACTTCAATTTTCCTTCTTTATTATTCATTCAATAAATAGGTCATTATCAGGTACCTAGGATGTGCTCATTGTGGGTTATACCCAAGGTCCCTGCTGTTATGGGACTTCAATTCTGCTTGGGTAGACAGATAGTAGTTAATTAAACAAAAAAGTGATATAAATTCACCCATTTCTATGTACCAGGAAAACATAATACAGATTAACAATACTATAATATGGTCTCAAATAATGTATAGAAATACTTATTTTCAAGAACATGAAAAACCTCTTTAAAACTGAAAAACAAAACGAACATCATTTTAATCTTTTCAAAGTAGCAGAAATAAACTATAACAAGCTTTAAACAGAATAAGGTCTTTGTGTCTTAATTGCATTGTTTGTCTTTCTTTATAGATCAAAGTTTTGACATTCCAGACAGAACTTTTCATTCTACAAATACAACTTGGCGCCTTTCATCTTTTGAATCCATGACTGACGTCAAAGAACTGATCCCAGAGTTTTTTTATCTTCCAGAGTTCTTAGTCAACCGTGAAGGTATAGCAATACATCATTTCTAATTTATAATTCTGTACTCATTTTATACTTTTCTAAAAATAAGAATAGCTTTTTTAAGTCCTATAATTTGAGTTCCCCAATAAGAGAAATACCTTTATTTATCAAGTGTATCATTTTATTTCCAAGCGAGCATGAAGATTGTAACTATTTTATAGGACCAAATATGTGTGGGAAAATTGGTAACTTTTACCTATTAAAGGTATCTGTAAAATGTACTTTAGTTTTATTACAGAAATGCTTTTTTTCCTGATTGCAAAGGTTATCATATGCTCATTAAAAAATAAGTCATGAATTTATTGAAGCACAATGTAAGTTAACCAAAATCTCAATGACTTTATGCGGAGTGACCAACTTAGAAATAAAACACCCTAGCCAGAATCTTCTAATACCAAAAAGGATAGTAGAGGATAAAATCCAGTTTCTGTGATGCCAATGACCAACAATCTGGGCCAACCTTACCTATTTTTTAGTAGAAGATCAGGTATCCCTTTGAGAGATGTTTGTGGATCATTTTTCTACCTTACTTAATTTTATTTTTTATGTGACCTTTAGGAATATATGCAATTGATAACTATATCTTTAGAGAAGTTAGTGTTGGGAAAATTCCTTTAGAATTTTATTCTATGCTAACTGGCCTCTCTGGAGCTGTTTGGAGAACCGTTAATAAATCCATGTGGCTCATTACCCGGAGCATGGTTATAGTGTTGCCCAGATGAGAACCGCCTTAATGGGCTGTCGGCACCCGCACTTTGGAGTACCTACCTGGTGGCTTTCGGCTTGGGACTCATTTCAGTCTATGCTTGTTTTCTCTGTCCATGATTTCTTCTATGTATGTTTCCGTTATCTCTGGCTGCATAACAAATACCTCCAACACTTAGTGCCTCAAAGCAATAAGAAATTGATTATCATTACAGGTTTCGCAGGTCAGAAATTCAGGAGCAGCTCCGCCCCGAGCCTTCAGTGGTTTGGGCTCAGGGTGTGCATTCAGATTAGCTGGAGCTGGACCAGTCGGGATCAGAGCAGCTGGGGGCTGGCAGGCATCTCTCTCATGTAGTGTCCGTGATTTTCCGTGTGGTCTCTCCATGTGGACCAGTTTGGGTTTCCTCATGGCATGGAGGCCTTGGACATTCTCCTCGGCAACTGGGGGTTCCAAAGGCGAGTGTCCCAAGAGAGAAATGAGTAGAAGCTGCATGGCCTCTACGAACCTCGCCTTGGAGGTCACAGAGTGGCACACCTGCTGTGTTCTGGTCACAAGTGCCTTGCCCACATTCAAAAGGAAGGAGCATAAACTTTGCTACTTGATGGGGGAGTAGTGAGATTCCGGAAAAGCATGCAGCACAGCAAGGGTTGTTACAGCTATTTTTGGAAAACACTGTTTGCTATCATGTACATCGTGTCATTTGCTATCAGCATTCCATTAAGCCTTTGATTAGTCCCCTAGTCATCTGCTGTGTGTGAAGAGTGCCCACCCGGGATGTGCCCACAGAGCATTTGACAGTTGAGAATGATTTGAGTTTATGCAGACCCCCTGCTGCTCAGCCCCTCCCCAGTTCAGCTTAGAAGTCTCACTCACTGTTGTTACATCAGTAGATCCCTGCTGCTCGCAGAGAGCTCTGGGGGTTCTGGGCCAGTCCGTCTTAAATCACTCTGCAGCTGCCTGTAGGATGAGCTGAGCTTCTGGAGATGACCCCCACCCTCACTCCATGTTCATTTATATAAGCCCTTGCTTTATATTTCACATCATATCATTTCAGAATACTTCCAGAATTAGCGAATATCCTTTAACTGTTTTCACAAGATCTAGAAGGAGGCAGACAGCAACTTAATTTTGTATGGAGTGTAATCAGCTTTTAAGAAAGCCTTTTTAATTTTTATTCTGTTATGCTGTTCACATTTTCTACCCATAAAAGGTAGCACAAAAACATCTCTGTAACATTTCTTTTAGGACAGTTTTGTTTTTTTTTAAACAAACACTTCTGAGATTTTTGTTTACACTAGCAGACAAATGAAACAATTAGAGAACAGCTTATTTAGATCACAAAAGAACCCTCTCATTCAATGTGTGGGGATAAGTTTGTTGTCTATAGGAGTGCTTAGTGGAAATGATGTTAGGACAGACCTCTTGACTTACCATAAAGTTAATAGTTCATTTAGGATGTGTGTACTTTGCATTAATTGGATTTATTTAAGCTACAGAATGCTAATATTTACTAAATATAGCCTTAAATTTATTGTGATGTTAACACCTTAGTTTGATTTTGTAATCGAGTTTATAATTGAATAGAATAGATATTTAAGTACTTACTACATTTGAAGTTCTGATAATATTGAAATTAAATAGCAGTGATTTTCTGCTGTTTTTTTCAATATGGTATAAAGTGGTAGAATGATAAAGTTGAAAGATCTCAAATTTAACGAGGATAGCATTAACCCATGTACTTCTGTCAGTAGGTAGGTAAGTAGATGAACAATGATGTCACTCTCCTCTTTGCCTCTGCTTTCCCTGGTTATAGCACATAATATCTGTTTTGGGGAACTCTTAAGACCTGCTCATTGGGCCAAATGAGGTGTGCTTTGGGGAGATAAGCATTAATGTTAATCTTCTCTTTTAGGTTTTGATTTTGGTGTGCGTCAGAACGGTGAACGGGTTAATCACGTCAACCTCCCTCCTTGGGCACGTAACGATCCTCGTCTTTTTATCCTCATTCACCGACAGGCTCTAGAGTCTGACTACGTGTCCCAGAACATCTGTCAGTGGATTGACTTGGTATTCGGGTATAAGCAAAAAGGGAAGGCTTCTGTTCAAGCCATCAACGTTTTTCATCCTGCTGTAAGTGACTCTTTAAAAATATGCATTTAAAAAAAATATATGCATTTATATAAGGCAAAACTGGAATAAAAGGTTAGCTGTGGGGCTATTTCTTTAAAATACCCAAGTTATCAAAGAGAATTAGCAACAGCTTAAATTGCTGTCCAAGACTTTCCAGGCTTTGTATTTCACCTCTTTGAAAATAACTAAGATGCTGTTCACTGGGGGTTCCTCAAGACTATCCCCAGGCTGAATGAGGACTTGAAGACTCGGCAAATAGTCGTACTTACAGAAGGTTTAGAACAGTGATGGGTCCAATGCAAAATCATCAAAAGGAAAAGATATATAGGACAAAGCTGGAGGACCCTAGGCACAAGTTTCCGAGAGTCTTCTCCCAGTAAATCACAAAGAACATTCTTATTTCCTCCAGCAACATGTATGATGTGGTCAAGCCAGGCAGCTCATTAGGGACTCAGAGCCCAGGGTTTTTACTAAGGGTGGTCGCGGAAACACTCTCTCTCTTACATGTACTGAAATCCCAGGCCTCCAGAAGGAGAAAAGGCATTCAGTATAAGCCACACTGTTTGTACAAACAGTTTAGACACAGTAAGCCACTCTTACCCGGTTAGGAAATGGTGGGAACTCTCCTGAAATCCACATTGCCATATACCAGCCAAGGGCCAACCATGCACGCAGGCCCTTCCAAGGAAAGCAGTTCGGGCCCGCCACCTTAACTCTTTTTGGCACAATGTAAATTCTTAGAAGTAGAATTGTTACACTTTCACATGTACTTTTTGATGTTGTTAGATAGGCTATCTTTTTAAAAAAAAAAAAAAAAAAGAAAAGAAAGAAAGAGAAATCAATCAATCAGTCAATCAATCAGTCAATCAATCAATCAATCAATCTGGGGCACCTGGGTGGCTCAGTCCTTAATCATCTGCCTTCGACTCAGGTCATGATCCCAGGATCCTGGGTTGAGCCCCGCATCAGGCTCCCTGCTCGGCAGGAAGCCTGCTTCTCCCTCTCCCACTTCCCCTGCTTGTGTTCCCTTTCTCGCTGTTGTCTCTGTCAAATGAATAAATAAAATCTTAAAAAAAAAAAAAAAGAATGAAATCTATTGAGGAAACGCTTCATCTGGTAGGCTCTGGTGTTGTGAAGGTGAGTAAGATTCACTTGGGGACAGCGGGGCGAGAAGGGAAAGTTGGGGTGGTTGTGCCTACTAGATGTGGTAGTGGGATCCAGATGAGGCCTCCAGAAGGAAATTCCTCAAGGAATGAAGGGCAAAAAGGCAAATTATAAAAAGCTATAGCCTGGTGTTGCCTAGTGGCTACTCCAAGACTGTGAGTCCAGCTCAGGAGCTATTACTCCCCTGCATATGGTGTTCAGCCTCTCGGCTCCCCCAGCTTTGTAATTAGGAGGTAGGGCGGGGTGGATCTTGGACTTCCCCTCTAGCTATAGTTCTCTGAGTAGGTTCATCAAGCGTTTGTGACAAATGCTGCAAAAATGCGCACATGAACCCAGAGAATGTACTCTGTACCTAATTTATGCCAGAGACCCATTCCTGAATAGCAGTTTTAAAATAAAAATCTCTTTAGTCCATTTTGCTTAGTAATTATTTTAAATACCTCTAAAATAGCAGAAAATTCAATTCCTTAAGAGACTTAAGGTCTAGGAGACAGAGTAAGACAAATTTACTGATGACCCTGATAAAAGAAGTGTTATGGCAAAGTGTTTTGGAAAAGGGGAATAATACAGTTTCATGGGTGAATCATAATTCTCTGCATAAGAGTAGTATGAAGTAAAGCAAGGCTTCAGGTATAATTTTTGGCCTTCCTTCATATTTGATCTAAAATGTAACTTTAAAACCAACTAGGAATTTTGACATTAACCTCATTATACTCTGCGCCTATGATTCTAGCATATCTTTTCAATTATTCTTATGTGAAATTCACATTAAAAGTATCTGGATGCTGAAATATACCACATAATTGTCATTTTGCCACTTTTGTCACTGTTTCTTTGGGACTTTAGAACTTTAAAAAGCATAGAGTTTATGCCATTGTTCTAGGAATTTGATAACAATTCATGGAGCCAAGGAAAGTGCAGTGACTACCTACACAGTCTCTGAATTCAGAATTGAGTTCAAGCCCTCACCCTGTGACCCTGCCACTAGCTGTGTGACCTCGGGCAAATAGCTTAACCTCTCCGTACCTAAATGTACAAATCTGTAAAAGGGAACAATAATACTAACCTCCTAAATAAGGAAGGAAATCCATACAGGATAATGTGCACCATAGAACCACATATAAGAAACGTTAATCTTTTTAAGGAACGTAGAAATGCCTTTTGATCATAATTCATCATTCATATATAAGGTTCACATAGAAACTGATACCATAGAATGTAGAGAAACACTATTTTCAAATATACTTTTTAAAGCTCTGGCTGGAGGATTATTCCAATCTTCATTTGAATTTTTTAGTGTACCAAGTCAAGCAGCCGTTGAGAATGACCATGCTTACATAAGCATTTCTAACAAGTATTTGATCCCTTGTGGTGGCAGTCGAGGGGGTGGGGGTGGCAAGGAGAGTAGTGTTGGAGATTATTTAACTTCCAAGGAATCTTTGAGATTTTATTTTGGCATTTACAGAAAGGTTATGTCTAGTTATGTAATGAAATTGGCTATGCTTGATGAAATGCTAAAAGCTGCATTGTACAAGTGGGTACTCCCAGGACATGACAGATCTGTACCCAGCTCCTGACTCTCTCTGAGGAAGTCAGGAAGGAGACACACCTTGCTCTCCATCTCACCCCAGGGGATGATAACATGAGGAGGGAGAGTGTAATAGCGCTCTTTACCTTAAAGAGCTTGCAATTTTCACCACACTTTTTCAGAGTCACCCCCTGTTTTTGTTAGAACCTAAATAGTACTCTCTTGAACTACCTACCAACATCGTATCTTAACTTCATTTTTGCCTTTTTCCTATAATCACTTTAAGCAGATGACTTTTTCCATAACTTAGCATTTTACACGGTCTTTTTTTTTTATTTTAACACTGAGGAAGGCAAAATAGGACCATGTCAGGTCCTGAATCTTTACTCCTCTTCCAGTCTGATTATCACCCTGACCACCCTCCCACACACACCTTTCTCTTCAGCTTCATGTCCTAAGAAGGTGCTTAATAGAGGACAGCACTCTCCCTACAGCGTCTTGGTCAAAATGGAATCCTTTGACTTTGTTTCTTATCCAGTCTTCCATTTCCTGCCAGGGAGGTGAAGCTGTCTTGTCCTCCGGCCTCCTCCGCTGGCAGCATCACCAAGATGGGGTGAGGGAGGCTGAAGGGATTTGCAGCACATCCCAGCCTTCTCCCCTCCAACCTTCTAGTCCATTTTAGTGGCTCATGTGAAAACCTCCAAAGCAAACAGAGACAGGAAATCAAGATTCAGATAATCCTCTCTGAGGATGCATAAGGCCGACATGCGTTGGTCTTGAGCTTACAGAATGGAAATCAGAAAAATTTTGCTTGGGTCTCAGTGATACTAGTGTTCAAATCCCTAACTCTTCTGCCCAGGAAAAAGAGAGAGAGAGACCTCAAAAATCTAGGCTCCTTACTAATGTCTATATAGGTGCCTCAATAGTTAATATTCATGGACATCTCCAACATGGTGTGTGTGAGTGAAGGGAATGAGAAATTCTTTCTCTACCCTTCAAGATCTCCCAGCTGGCCTAAGAGTTAAATTCACATAAGACAGATTAATAGAAAACAACAACAACAACAACAACAACAAAAACCAGAGTTCAATTATGCGCAGAGGCTCAATAATGAAGTCAAGACCTCAAGAAATGACCAAGGCAGACAGTTTTTACACTTTAGACAGAGAGACGATGAATCTGTGAGGAATTGATAGGACAAAGAAAACTTAACTTTGGGAGCTTCAGTTAGTAAGGATCTCTAAACAGACTTTGGGCTGGGACAGCAAATTAATGAAAAGTTGCAAGTGTTGTTTACACAGTCTTTTCTACTCTAAATTTCCCATCTCTGGTCATAAGGATAGCTCTTTACCTCCTGGTATGGGGAGGATACCTTTCACATGGAAAATTTATTTCCTGCTTTCAGGGGAACGGAGGAGGGTCTGGGTCTCCATATACAAGCTGTCTCCTAAGTAACTTATTTGAAACAATTGATATGCTTGGGGTGCCTGAGTGGCTCAGTTGGTTAAGCATCTAACTCTTCATTTTGGCTCAGGTCATGGTCCCAGGGTCGTGAGATAGAGCCCTGTGTCAGGCTCTACATGGAGCCTGCTTAGGATTCTCATTGTCCCTCTATCTGCCTAACCCTGCATGCGCGCTCTCTCTCTCTCGCTCGCGCGTGTGCTAATAAATAATCTTTAAAATAAAATAAAATCAATAGGCCAAAGTGGTCCATCTTTGGGCAGCCTGCCCTTGGCCCTGACATGAGTTAGCACAGAAAATCGTCCTCTGAAATCAGCTGTTGTGTCTTGAGAGAAGAGTAATCCAAATCTTTCTTTGAGCACATTAAAGTCCAAGAACAAAAGAGTATTTGGCTATCACATAATTAAAGGCCAGATACAAATGGCTTTGAACTTCTAGTCCTCATTTGTACAAATTGAGAAAATCAGGGCGGGGCAGGGTCATCTACTTTCCTTCTGCCTCTGTGTTGCCATAAGCTGAAATTGTCTTGTTCAATTTTGTTGACCACCTGAAATGATTTTGACAAACCCCTTCACTCTAGTTTTCTGACCAATATCGGACAGGCAACTACAGAAAAAAATACATCCACTTGCTAATCTGCTTGTTATTTTGGATCAACTCAAGTGAAAATCTTGCTTTTTTTTCATCTGTCTTCATTGAAAGAAAACACCAAAGAAAAAACCTCATTTTTTTATTGAGGTATAATTGATATATGAGACATTATTTAGTTTCTGATGCTAACTGATCAAAACATTTAAAAACCATTTCCATTTGAAATAGAGGGGAGTAAATTACTATCTAGAGAATAAAACAAGTTGTTTGTTTCCCCTTTGGTGTCATTGCCAACCTTGATTTTGACAAACCTCTTGTTCTCTTCTACTCTCTCACCCTGCAGACGTATTTTGGAATGGATGTCTCCGCAGTTGAAGATCCCGTTCAGAGGCGAGCGCTGGAAACCATGATAAAAACCTACGGCCAGACCCCTCGCCAGTTGTTCCAGTCGGCGCACGCCAGCAGGCCTGGATCCAAGCTCAACCTTGAAGGAGAGCTTCCTGCCGCTGTGGGGTTACTAGTGCAGTTTGCTTTCAGGGAAACCCGAGAACAGGTCAAAGAAATCACCTATCCGGTATGTCATTTGAATTTCTTTCTTTTTCCCCCATTTTCTTTTCTTTTATTTCTTTTTAGTGTTCCAGAATTCATTGTTTATGCACCACGCCCTGTGCTCCATGCAATCCGTGCCCTCCGTAATACCCACCACCAGGCTCACCCTACCCCTACCCCACCTCCCCTCCAGAACCCTCAGTGTGTTTCTCAGAGTCCACAGTCTCTCATGGTTTTGAATTTCAATAGAATTCAGCAGAAGTTGACTCAACCCCGCAGTTGTCAGGCCCCCTCCGAGGCGCTAGTGAACAGAAGGGTCCCGGCCAGCAGGGTACACTGCAGCCAGCGAATGCAGATGCGCTGTGAGCGGCAGTGTCCTGTGTGTGGTAAAGGCTGTCCCTGTCCCGGAGAGGAGGGCTCTGCGGAGCTCAAGTCAGATGGCCAGCCCCCGGGGGTCTAGTAGCAGGGAAAGCCTGCCGGAGCAGTGGCCTTAACAGGAACCTGCCCACCGGAGGAGAGAAGGCATCCAGGACTGGAGAGTGGTCCGAATGTGGGTATGGCTGTACACACGTGCATGGCAAACCTTTGGCCACCTTCCACCAAAAGTACTCACCAGAAGTGTGGGTGTTGTGGCCTAAAGTGAAGGGAGAACCTTACGTATGACTTTGGATGCCCCCCCATAGTAACGGTGAAAAGTATTGCCTCTTAAACTGCAAAGTAGGCTTAGTTTTTACTTTGAAATACAAAAATAAAGCAGACAAACCATTAAAGTAAAATGGATCCTAACCCTCAGCTAAATTCTTCATCATAAAAGGAGCAGAGGGTGGGAGACCACGAATTATAAAATGTAAAGGTTTGTGGAGAGGAATAGCAGAAAATGGAAAGGCATGGGAGAGAGGTTGGGAAGAACCTTCGTGGAGAAATAAAGCAACATGTTCCCGATTGCAGGAAACTGTGACCCATTTTAAGAGAAAATGGCTTTCACAGACCTTGTCTTGACAGTTGTTTCTTAAAATAATGTTACTTAAATACAGTAAATGTAGAACACAGAAGACATGTAAATCCTTTATGTTCAGAGCTCACATGTGTCAAATTTGCATGTTAAACACAAACCAGAGCAATAGAACCAGTAAAATTCAAATTTCAAACACCAGTGTGATGTGATAGATAGATAGATCGATCTCAGTATATTATTTTGCCCAAACCAGATCACCGATGTTGTTTCGTAGTTGACTTTATTCTATTCTTTTTTCATGCCAAAATAATTTAATAGCACATCCCTAAAAAGTAATAAGTGCCATTTAATCTACACTACACTTAGTGCTAACTAACTTCACAGCTGGTACGTGTAACGATCAGAGCCGTGTGTCCGCTCACAGTGGGACCCTGGTACTGACTGGCCTCATTCCCACCTCAGAACCTTTGTGTCGACTGTTTCCTCCACCTAGGATGGCCTGTCCCCAGATGAGCCCCATTTTGCTGTCTCATTTACTTCAGGTCTCTGCTCAGATATCCTCTCCTCAGTTCCCTGACCCCGAATCTAAGATAGCAGCTCCTGTGCTCTCAGTCCTCTCCCTCCCTCTTGCTAGAGCTTTCAGCCCCCACTGAGCCTGTGTCTGTTTATCTCTGGTCTGCCCCTCCTCCCAGCTGGAAGGCAACTCGGTGAGGACCAGGATTTTGTCTGTATTTTCATCACTGTGTCTAGCAACAAGGAGCATATACTTCTATATGCTAAGTATGGGGGAAGTAAAAAATATATATATAAAATAATGTTTGTTTACGAAGAGCTTGTATTCAGGCTGCTTACTCTTTGTTTAGACTTCAAATTAGGAGTCACTCTAAATTTACTACATTTTTTTTAAAAATCATACTTTTTATTTTCCTCTGTTTTAGAGTCCTTTGTCCTGGATAAAAGGCTTGAAGTGGGGGGAGTATGTAGGCTCTCCAAGTGCTCCCGTACCTGTGGTCTGCTTCAGCCAGCCCCATGGAGAAAGATTTGGTTCCCTCCAGGCTCTGCCCACCAGAGCCATCTGTGGTTTGTCCCAAAATTTCTGTCTTCTGATGACGTACAGCAAAGAACAAGGTAAAAGAAAACATAATGAGAATCACTCTAGGTATATTTTTCATGGGATTTGATGTTTTCAGCTCCTCCGTGCCACTATTTTATTTGCAAGTGTTGAGTCCATGGTGAAAAATCGTTCAAATTTGTGGCTATTTAGTGCAAAGTAGGAATTAAACACACCACATGGGGAAAAGGGGGGAGATTAAATGTAGCGCCGTTTGGAATGAGAGAGGAAGAGTCAGAGACAAGAATAAATGGTTAGACTCACAAGATTAAAAGAGTATCAGTCTTAGAGAAATGTACCTTTTGAGACTCTTGAATCGCAGAATAAGCAGAGTTATTTAGCAAAGCTCGAACCTCAGCAGGCAGAGTCAGGAGATTAAAACAAACAGAACAAAACAAAACAAGGAAGTCGTGCTGTCCTTGAAAACAGGTTTTAAAAATAGGTATGCCTGGAAAGCAATCCTTTTCTCACCCTCAGTACACTGACTCACTAACAGCAACACATGGGAAAGTGCTGTAATTACTTTATGGTAAATGTAATTAACCATTTCGTTCAATGAGAAGGAATTCTCCCTCCTTCCTAGGCTTGGGCTTGGGCACTCAAATCAGTGATGACGCTTGACTGTTCGTATCGGGCGTGTGCAGATGTGCCTAGAAGCCAGCGTGTGGACTAGATGCCTCCTGACAGTCCACTGTTTGGGTTTAACGTGATTTTTGATGGACCATGCTCCTTGGGGGTCCGTGTAGCCTCCCACCATGTACAGCTCTGCACTGTACAGATGTGGTACCCGTGTCGAGCAGAGGGCCCTCAGAGAAATTAAGTGTGCTGGCTGGACCACAGTTCTTTGTAGACTTTCTCTTATTTATATCATAGAATCAATGATTGCCTTTATACTTGTTAGCAGTAAGAGAGGCTGCTTATCATTTTCTTTAATTTTGGTGAATTAGTAGGACTGGGTAAATCTGTTTAATCATAACTATTGTAATATCAGTGTTGCAGTTAGTTGTGAGACATGTGACAATTTACTACAAATAATACTTAAAGTACCAAAATGTGTCAATAATTTGCTTTTAAAAAATTAGACTGGATTGAAGTTTGTCTCTGTTGAACAGAAGAGAGAGGGCTGGTGTTACCACTTACCATGATGGAACGTAAATATGTCAAATGTCATTGTCAGCCTATTTTATTTGTGGCACTATAGTCAGAGCCCTTAGTAGTAGTGTTCATTCAAATTATGCTTTATTCCCTTGTAGAATGTACTTGAGGCTTGCCAGCACCTAGGTTGTGTGGGGAAGCAGTATAATACAACAGACTGTAATACACAACAGTGTAATACAACAGATTGTAATAAACAACAGTATAACACAACAGATACAAGGCACTGGCCTCAGGAGGCGCAGAGCCCTGAGTTTACATCTCCCAGCTCTGCTACTTATTAGCTGTTTGACCTTGAGAAAATTATGTAAACCTTCTAAATCCTGGCTTTTGATCTATAAATCGGGAATAACAAAAGGATTGACCTCACGGGGTAATTTACTATAAAGATTTAATGAAATATGGGGTGCCTAGGTGGCTCAGTGGGTTAAAGCCTCTGCCTTCGGCTCAGGTCATGATCCCAGGGTCCTGGGATTGAGCCCCGCATCGGGCTCTCTGCCCAGCGGGGAGCCTGCTTCTTCCTCTCTCTCTGCCTGCCTCTCTGCTTACTTGTGATCTCTGCCTGTCAAATAAATAAATAAAATCTTAAAAAAAAAAAAAGATTTAATGAAATAATGTAGGGAATGATTAGCACAGTGCCTGACTCCTCCTAAGTGCTCAGTAAAGGTCCATCAGGCCATAAGCACCCTGGGGCTCCCTGGGGACTGTGTGAGCTCTCACTGCTGCACCCAGCACATTACAGAGGAGCGAGAGGAATGCTCACCCACCCCATAGCAGCCTTAGGGCTGCTTACAGATGTGGGTCAGGTCACGTGCTACAGCTGCAAGGTACTAAGCACTGCTTTATCAAGTAACCGTATGGTTTTGCTGAGTATACGTGCATAGAACAATGTAACTGTGACGGTTTTGATGACCTTAAAGCCTTTCTCGAAAATTGTGCCTCCAAATTGCCTGAGATCCCTTTTTTCCAAAATATACTTGCCTGGGTCTCATTTGAGCCACACAGTGTCAGAACCTCTGGGGCTCAAGTCCAAGCCCAGGCGTGTGAGAAATGCCATTTTCTTGCAAACTCCTGTTTAAGATTCACTGTCCTAGTAGGTAAAGGAGAAGTTTATTTTTCTTAAAAAAAAAAAAAAAAGAAAGAAAAAGAGGTGGTGCATCTTGTAAGTGCTAGAATGAGAAACTGGGGGCAGTTACTAGATGTACTTAATTCATTGAGCACACGGGCTATTGAAGTGCCCGCTACATGCCAGGCGTTATGGTTGAATTTGAGAATTTGAACCACATGAAATGTGGTTCCTTTCCCTAGCAGCTTAGATTTAGAGGGGATTTTATTAAGTGGGTATGTTCCAGTTCCTTTATTGCAAAACTGATGTCAGCATTTGGTATTATACTCAACAAAAGAAGACAAAAATCTATGAATTACATTTTCACTGTGTTATTGATTCTTTCAACAAATATGTATTTGTTTCATTCCTTTATATGTGGGCTTATTTTGCTAGGTGCTAGAATAAATAAAGCCCATTCTCTCTCCTTAAGGGACTTAAGCAGTGCAGATTTCCAGGGCAGCCCCAGTTATAGCATTTCTGTTGCATTAGCTATATCCAGCATACCAACAAGGCATAGATTATGAATAGTACTGAAAAGGGATGTCAAAATCTCCAAATCTTTATCCCAAAAGACATAAAACTATGTTGGAAAAAAGAGGAAGAGGAAAAGAGCAGAAGCTCGTCAGGTCTGTCTGCTCTGCAAAGCCCTGGCAGTTGACAGGATTAAATGGTCCCTTCCCAGGACAGGTGTTGCTTCTAGGGTGGCAGTGTTCTTTATAGTATCGACAGTTGTCCATACTGATTTATCAGCAGGTGGTAGCTACAAAGTTATTTAAACGGTGTCTAGTTTATATTTCTCTTTAAACATAGAAGTGTGATAGAACATGAACAGAATAAGCTTGACTATCATTGTCTTCCATAAAAATTTCTGAACATTTTGGTGCTAAATCAGATAAGCCCTAACCAAACACCACGAGTGAAAAAGAATTCAGTTTCCACTCTTAAACTCCCATTAGCATTAAAGGAATAAAAGCAACTTAAGTCCATCCATCTTATGAATACAAAGATGATTTGCTCTGGAAAGATACTGTGTTCTGCTGTGCAAACTTCAGCTCTTAACCCGCCGTCTTGGGGGCTATCAAATCCCGGTTGAGCGGCAGCAGTCTGACGCTTTTCTTTTTCCTTTCTGAGGTGTGAGAAGCATGAACAGTACTGACATTCAGTGGTCAGCCATCCTGAGCTGGGGATACGCTGACAACATTTTAAGGCTGAAGAGTAAACAAAGCGAGCCTCCAATAAACTTTATCCAAAGTTCACAACAGTATCAGGTAAACTTCGTTACGAGTCCTTTATCGTCATAATGAAGTGTAATGTTCTGGAAAGGGGTCAGACTGCAAGCAGCTCGTCTTTAATATTCTGCCGTTAATCCAGTCTGGAAGCTGGTGACGCTGGACTTAGGCCTTGTTTACAGTGCGCGGACCTTCCTGACTGTTGCTATTCTGTGTCCCCAAAATTTGTCTTCTCCCCAGTATCTCACTGAGATGGTATTATAAGCACTTAGCATCAGCGACTGGCAGTGTTGGAACAAAATCAGCACCACTTTCTTCTCAGGGTTCACTCGCCTTTTGTCACTGTGTCATTTTCTGTAACCAGAGTGCAGTCCTCTGTACCTGATTTTGGCTATTAGACTAGGTGTTCAGGCATCACAATGGGTAGAAAGAGCATGGGGCCCCATTAAAGCCGTCTGATCTGTGTTAGTGTCCTGCCTTTATTATTTACTCTGTAGCCTTTGGCAAGTGCCTTAACCTTTCCAAACTTGAGGTTCTTTCCTCTTTGAAACTGGGGTAATAGTACCCCCCACTACTCTCTCCTAAAGCTGTTATAAAAATATTTCCAATTGTATATATACTGTATATATACTGTGTGTGTGTACGTATACATATATATGTGTGCATGTATGGACACACACACACAATACTGCCACAACTTTTTCCCATACTAAATTGTATGTTAAACAATGGGAAATTCTTTTGCCATTTCCTGATTCCCATTACCTTCATAACATCTCCTGCCTATTCATGTGTCCTAACATTTCCCCATTCCCTGAGCATGTTAGGAATGGAGTAAGCTGCCAGTTGTGGGGAGTTTTAGCAGTGAAAGGAAAGGAAGGCAATGACTTACTCCCTTAACCCTCAATATACCTAAAAAAATGGTCATCACCTTTTGTTATCTGATTATCAGTAAACTAACAAAACTAAACATAAGGACAGTGGAAAACAACCTTATTAGAAATTTTAGTAAGAATTTGAGCATTGCAAAATTACTTCTATTATGTAAAGTTTGACACATCAGCATCATTAAAGATGAAAGAAAACTGCCATAAGTCCCTTTAGCAAAACAGCATTGTCCAGATTCTTCTAGCAAAATACTCTGTGGTAAAGAACTTGCGCCAAACGGCAATATATTTCCTTAGAAATATATTGTCCTCTACATGGTTCTCTGGTTTGAGAAAATTCATCCAGGATGTTATTATCATATGAGGACCCACACTCAACTCTCACTTCTACAATCATAGTCTCAGGGTTAGAGATTAGAGTTCTGCCATCTCTTTGCCTTCTGACTCATCTCATAATTGTGAAACCTAGTCCTCTGTCAGTTTCATTCTCTTTTCTATTATCAGTAGAACATGAGAAATTCTGAATTCCCGGCTGTGTTCAGTGAAAGCTAAAAGCAGAGTACGAAGCAGTGTCTCCAGTCTTCCTTTATATTTTCTTGAAAGATGACACCACTCTTTGGACAGTACAATCAGAAAACCAAAAGATGATGGTTTATTTCACAGATTACATTATCCTTCCTGGAGATCCATTGTTCTGCATTTCCCGGTTTGTTTTGCTCTAGCAGAGTTGGGAATAATTGTTGAATAGTCATGACATAATTCCTACAGTGATGAAACAGCATAATGTTTCAAGACAGAGGGAAGATGAAATTATTAAAACCCTGTAATGGGGGCGCCTGGGTGGCTCAGTGGGTTAAAGCCTCTGCCTTCGGCTCAGGTCATGATCCCAGGTCCTGGGATCAAGCCCCGCATCGGGCTCTCTGCTCAACAGGGAGCCTGCTTCCTCCTCTCTCTCTGCCTGCCTCTCTGCCTACTTTTGATCTCTATCTGTCAAAAAAATAAAATCTTTAAAAAAAACAAAAACAAAAAAAACCCTGTAATGTAACTTAGGTTTATGAAAGGGTTCAGTAGACCCATATGGTAATGCTAAGACACTGAGTTTTATTCTAATATTAAAAAAAAAAAAAACTTTCTCTTTGTTCTTTGGAAGGCCTCTAAAAAAGAATGTAAGTCATGAAATATTAATCCTTACCAATAGTTAGAACTATTCAAGAAAGAAATTCAAACAGTGAAATTGTGTCCAGTGGACTCTGGTCATGTTTCAAGAGTTAAGAAGAGCCAGGATGAAAGAAGGTCATTGTTAATGTAGCAGACACTCGAGCACGTTTGCAGGTCCGGGGGAAGAAGCCAGCAAGAGACAGCTTGAAAGTCTGAGAGTGAGGACAAGGGTTTGGAGGAACTCTGGTATGGGGTGGGTTCGCCCTTAAAAGCAGAGGAGCTTCCTACTTTAAATCAGGAGAAGCACCAAGACACTTGAGGCACAAAGGAAGGAAGGGGATGAGATCTGTGGCTGATGGCCTCTGTCCCCTTAGTGCAGTGCAGTGTGAGCGCAGGCTATGGGACAGGTGGGAGTGGAGAAGTGACCCATGGGAGCAGAGGTGCTGGGGACCGGTGCCGGGCGTCAGCGGGCTCCCAGAGCCAGAGGAAGACTTATTGGGCCAGAGAGTTGAGTGGTCCTGAATAGCACCTCCATGGTTAGGACTGAAGGGTTTATAGTCCCAAAGGAATAATCTGAGATTTTTTTCTCCATGTTTATCTTTCCTTTGTCTCCTACTTAACAATCTTTAGAACTTTAGAAGCAATACCTCTTTCTTTGTATGTACCCCAATTCCCCACCAAAAGGAGAAAAAAGAAAAAAAAAGTAAATATCATATAGATGTGAAACCATGCATATATGTGCATCACACACACACACACACACACACACACAACACACACACTCAACTTTGGACCTCATCAATCCTGGATCATTAAATTTCTGAGGAACAAGTGGCTCTGTGTATGTGTGTGTGTAAAGTGTAAAATCACAGACAATGATGTAACACATTTTAACTAGCCTTTAGCATCTGGCTTAACATTATAGAATATTATCATATCTTGCACATTTTTAATCAGTCCAAGTAAAATGTTTATTAAATTTTGTGGTTATATATTTTTTAAATAACCATTAGGGAAGTAGAAACATTTCTCATGCTTTTCAACACCATGATCTTTGGTTCGTCCTCACCCACAGGTGACAAGTTGTGCCTGGGTGCCTGACAGCTGCCAGCTGTTCACCGGAAGCAAATGCGGGGTCATCACGGCTTATGCTAACAGGTTTACCAGCAGCACGGTAGGTCCGGGCCTCATTTTGTCAGTAGTTTGGGATTTTCATGCTCATGAGAAGAAGAAAAGGCTTCGGAAGTGTAATTCATTGGTAGAAGATTAACTGAAAATGTTTGTACTTCAATCTTTTGTTCTTTAATCTTTTCTTCCTATAAGCTCTTAAAATGTGAAAGGTCACATATCTGACTCTTTAGTTGTAGGTTTATTAGGATCATGAAAATTTCTGAAAATAATTATAGCAATCCTATCTTTTGGTGTCAAAGACATAGTATTTTGCATCATGATCTGTTTTGTATTTAGACTTTTTCATGACACTGTGATGCTTCCTGTATTCTCAGTGTCAGCCTGCAAGCTTAGGAGTACACTACAAGATTCTGTAAAATTTGGAAGCTTAGAACACCTAATATTTAACCTTCCTATAGTCTCTGGACTATAGCAAAATCCAAGGAGCCCATCTTGATTTCTGCCACTTACTGAAATAAATTTATTTTAGCCATTTGCTGAATTTTCAGGATTTGAAAATTAAATTATAAAACAGTCTAGTGAAGAAAAGACATATTATGCAATACTTCTTTTAATTTACTGTTGTTCCTTTCTTGAATCAACTCTTGATGGTGCTGCTGAGGATAAGTGGCAAATTTAGGGTGATAATTATCTTTTCCTTCTAGAACTGGGATAATTATTTTAGTCTAGAACTTTCTTTTGCTTCCCTCCATTACAGTTTTCTCCATTAAATTATTAAATGTGTTCTACTGGGTAGAACCAGTCTTCCTAGCATGGGGTGATGCTGGGTTCCTCTTACTTTTCTGTCCAAGTTTGTTCCCTTTTAAACTCTTATTAAGATTCTTTCCCATGATCCTTGGGGTATAAATGTGACCATAATATTGTTTCCATCTCTTAGCCTAAGGAGCCATCAAACTGTCTTAAGCAGTTGTAATATGACCTAGCAAGCATTTTAGGAAGCCCACTGTAGTGCCTGCCAGAAACAGCACTTGGGGGTATGACACTGGAGGCAAGGGTGCCCACCATAGTGGCCCAGGTGGGCTTTGGTGTGGGGCTCTTTGCAGAAGGAAGGCACGTACCAGTTATTACAGGACACTAATGTGTGTGCTCTGAGAACAGAGAGCACAGAGCTGGGGCCGGTTGTCAGAAAGCCTGGAAAGTTCCACCTGAGCTGGATCTTAAAGGATCATTTTACGAAGTGGAGGAAAGAGGACAGAGTATTTCAGCACAAGAAACCCACAACCCGGAAACAAAGACATGGTAACTTGGGGGCTAGCAAATACTTTTATGTGTAGTTTAGAGTATTAGATGCTGGGAGCCAGGGTCAAAGCAAGGCAGGAGAGGGAGACTGAGGCAAGTTCTCATATTCCAGCATGAAAAGAATGCCAAGGTCTCCACAGGGAAGTGTCTTAACCGTTGGAATGTCTTCTTTGGACTCTTAGAACACCTCCAATATTGACTCCAGACATCACATTTATCTGCTAAACACATCCTCTGTTTCTTGTGTTCTCCAAATACGTTCTCATCCCCGCTGTGAGAGCAGCCGTCCGCGTGGGCGCTCCTGGTTGTGCACCGTGCCATCAGACTGCTCTGCAAACACTCCTGGTTGCGCACTGTGCCGTCCGACTGCTCTGCAAACAGGAGCTGCTGCTTTTGCTTTTGTTTTCTTTCGCTTTTCCCAGCACTTTGCATAGCCTTGTTCCCAGTTTTCCTTACCGCCGTTCTTCCCGTCAGAATTCTCAGTGTACACTGACATGGTGTGTAGTAGAGCTAGAGAGAAGATGAGGTTGTCGGCGTAGGAGTCACCAGGCCCTGCAGAGCTCCAGACGCACCGGATGGGGCTGTCATAGTGCGAGCGCAGCAAGACGTGTGCCTCCTTGACGGGTGAAGCCGTTGTAAATCTGCGAAGCTCGTGTTGCTTACCTTCCCACAGCTATACATTTGCCTGAAAGTAGGTTTTTCAGCTTTATTTTTGAGGGTTTTCTCTTTCTCCTAAGTGTAATAGTATTAGGTAATCAAGTCATGAGATTAAGTTACTAGTTAAACCACATCCCACGGTGCATCTTAGCTGCACGCTTTTACCAGTGTTTGCTCTGAGGGGAGGAGCTGTGGGTTTTCGTGGATGTTCTTGCGACTTTTTCTCACCACCTCAGCATCCCACAAGCTGCGTTGTGACCCCGTCCCTGTGAGGCTAGCCGGAGAAAACTCATATTCTGCTTGCTGTTCTCCCAACCCACGGAGCAGCGGTGTTCTGGAAGTATTCATGTTCTTATTTGTGGTAGCTTTAACACAGACAAAAGACGGGCTCCCCAAGTGCTGTGTAGGATGTGACCAAAATAATTACTGTCAGAAAATCTTTTCAAGGGGATCTTAGGAAATACATTCCTTACCTAGTGAAGCATATTTAACTCTGAACATCGTAAGTTCTGTTCAATCTCCCAAGATTGTCTTCTAAAACATATTCTAGGTAAGGATGAATAAGTTGATTCGTTATAAGGAATTATCTATAAGCCATTTACATATTAGAGAAGAATGTCTTCCAAAAGTGATAAATGATTTTAAAATAGCTGCTCTTGAGTCATTTTTTTCACTAATTAAGTAGCATGGCCACCTCGTCCTCACGCATGGCTGCAGAAGGACTACACCGGAAGAGTGAGGGTGCATTCTGGGGGCTCCTCTTGTATGGAATTGCAGCCTGGGTTACAGTTCCCTGGGTGGTCCAGATCTCCAGACTTGACTTCAGCTAAGGTACGCATAGACCCATATGGTGGTTCAGGTTATCCGGCAGAAACAAAGACGAATCCCTCCAAATAATTTTTTCTTTTTTTTTTATGTGTTTTTACTTCTTTTATTTTATTTTATTTTAATAAACATATAATGTATTATTAGCCCCAGGAGTACAGGTCTATGAATCGCCAGTTCACAGTACTCACCATAGCACGTACCCTCCCCAATGTCCATAACCCAACCACCCTCTCCCTACCACCCTCCCCCCGGCCACCCTCAGTTTGTTTTGTGAGATTAAGAGTCTCTTACGGTTTGTCTTCCTCCCGAACCCATCTTGTTTTATTTATTCTTTTCCTACTCCCCAAACCCCCCACATTGCTTCTCAACTTCCTCATATCAGGGAGATCATATGATAGTTGTCTTTCTCTGATTGACTTATTTCACTAAGCATAATACCCTCTAGTTCCATCCCCGTCGTCGCAAATGGCAAGATTTCATTTCTTTTGATGGCTGCATAGTATTCCATTGTGTATATATACCATATCTTCTTTATCCATTCATCTGTTGATGGACATCTAGGTTCTTTCCATAGTTTGGCTATTGTGGACATTGTTGCTATAAACATCTGGGTGCATATGCCCCTTCAGATCACTATATTTGTATCTTTAGGGTAAATACCCTATAGTGCAATTGCTGGGTCATAGGGTAGCTCTATTTTCAACTTTTTGAGGAACCTCCATGCTGTTTTCCAGAGTGGCTGCACCAACTTGCATTCCCACCAACAGTGTAAGAGGGTTCCCCTTTCTCCACATCCTCACCAGCATCTGTCATTTCCTGACTTGTTAATTTTAGCCATTCTGACTGGTGTGAGGTGGATTCTCATTGTGGTTTTGATTTGTATTTCCCTGATGCCGAGTGATGTGGAGCACTTTTTCATGTGTCTGTTGGCCATCTGGATGTCTTCTTTGCAGAAATATCTGTTCATGTCCTCTGCCCATTTCTTGATTGGATTATTTGTTCTTTGGGTATTGAGTTTGGTAAGTTCTTTATAGATTTTGGATACTAGCCCTTTATCTGATATGTTATTTGCAGATATCTTCTCCCATTCTGTCGGTTGTCTTTTGGTTTTGTTGACTGTTTCCTTTGCTGTGCAAAAGCTTTTGATCTTGATGAAGCCCCAATAGTTCATTTTTGCCCTTGCTTCCCTTGCCTTTGGCGATGTTCCTAAGAAGTGGCTGCGGCTGAGGTCAAAGAGGTTGCTGCCTGTGTTCTCCTCAAGGATTTTGATGGATTCCTTTCTCCCATTGAGGTCCTTCATCCATTTTGAGTCTATTTTCATGTGTGCTGTAAGGAAATGGTCCAGTTTCATTTTTCTGCATGTGGCTGTCCAATTTTCCCAATACCATTTGTTGAAGAGTCTGTCTTTATTCCATTGGACATTCTTTCCTGCTTCGTCAAAGATTAGTTGACCATAGAGTTGAGGGTCCATTTCTGGGCTCTCTCTTCTGTTCCATTGATCTATGTGCCTGTTTTTGTGCCAGTACCGTACTGTCTTGATGATGACAGCTTTGTAATAGAGCTTGAAGTCCGGAATTGTGATGCCCCCAACTTTGTCTTTCTTTTTCAATATTCCTCTGGCTATTCGAGGTCTTTTCTGTTTCCATACAAATTTTAGGATTATTTGTTCCATTTCTTTGAAAAAAAAAACTGATGGTATTTTGATAGGGATTGCATTAAATGTGTAGATTGCTTTAGGTAGCATAGACATTTTCACAATATTTGTTCTTCCAATCCATGAGCATGGAACGTTTTTCCATTTCTTTGTGTCTTCCTCAATTTCTTTCATGAGTACTTTATAGTTTTCTGAGTACAGATCTTTGCCTCTTTGGTTAGGTTTATTCCTAGGTATCTTACGGTTTTGGTTGCAATTATAAATGGAATTGACTCCTTAATTTCTCTTTCTTCTGTCTTGCTGTTGGTGTATAGAAATGCAACTGATTTCTGTGCATTGATTTTATATCCTGACACTTTACTGAATTCCTGTACAAGTTCTAGCAGATTTGGAGTGGAGTCTTTTGGGTTTTCCAGTTTTTTCTTATTTTTTAAAAAGACTATTTTAGTGAGCGAGAGCTTGCAAGCAGGGAGAGGGGCAGAGAGGGGGGTGGGCAGAGAAGCAGACTCCCCCTGAGTGGGTAATCAGAGGCTTAACCAACATATCCCCCCAGGGCGCCCCCAAATAATTTTTTTACATGTAGTAACAAATGCACAAAACCAGGCACACCAATTTACATGCAAGAAAATGAGTATGTGGAAAAGTGAAACTTGGTTATAATAAGAGAAATGCGATTTAGAGCAAACTTCGCTGACATTTAGAAGTTTGGGCAATTTTCAGAGACTTACAGTGTGAAGTGGGTCACGGACTCCGGTGCTCAAGAGTTCAGGCAGGAAAAGAAGGGGATCGGGCCTTTGCCATCAGGGCATTCCTTGGTCCCAGGTCCCCGGAAGCACGGTCTGAAAGGGTTTTGGGCACATGCCTTTGGCCCTGCAGACACCTCCCCTTGTTGAGGGGGTCACAGTCCGAAGAGAGACAGCAGGGGCTCAGACCCAGGACTCTGGGCCTTGTAAAAGCACGTCTCCTGCCTGTGACTGTGTGTGGTTGAGTGTCACTTGTCCTTGCTAAACAGAAGCACCCGCCACGCCGCTGCAGCCAGTCATTCCAAGAAAGACTGTGAGCCTGGTATTGCCCGTTTATTTGATTCTTTTAGTGTAAAATACGTATTTTTCTGTGAGTAAAACTCTGGACTATGTAACACTTAAAGTAGGTGAGCAGCAGCTACTGTATCAACACAGATATGTTTCCAAAGCAGTGGTGAACAAAAAGGCAAGATGCGAAAGACACTTAAAGAGTAGTAGCACTTACAGAATGTGATTCGTCAACATGAGAAACCATACAGTGTCTTGTTCATGTTTATGGCAACGTACAGTAGAACACATGTTCTATACATGTGGGAAACAAATGCAAAATTCAGGATGGTAGTAACTTCTGGTGTGAGAGGAAATAGAACAGTACACAAACTGGGTAATGTTTAATTTCTTCTCTGTTTAAAAAAATAAATCGATCTTAGAAAATGTGAGGATTAGTTTAACCGAGTGGTCAATATACAGCTTTTTATTATACTTACTCTTTCTACTTTGCTGTATCCTTTGAGGTGGAAATATTGAAATACTTTAAGACAATAAACAGCTTAGTTTAATGAAATCACGAATCAAATCCAGTATAAACATCTGGCATCTGTGAGCCAACGTGGCCCTTGGAACATCGGTTTGCAGCCTTTCATTTAGAAAACCAGTCTGTAACTATGGACAGGTAATGGTGGTTTGAGAGGACGTCACTGTTGGTGGCATCATGAATTGGTACAATGTCTTTGGAAAGTCCCTTGTCAAGAGCTATAAAATTGTTAGTACTCACTGACCTACTAGTAGGGTTCTGGAAGTTTATTCTGAAGAAACCATTCACAAGAACTAAACTTTCACACATGAAGGATTTAGTTATGGTATCTATAATTTTGAAAATATTAGAAACAATTTTAAATGTCTATCAGTAAAAATGCTCAAGTAAATTATGGCATACCAACTGCACAGAATATTGTAACACCATTAAATTCATTTTGAAGACAATGTCAAAAATAGAAAATACTTATGGGAGAATGTTTAAATATAAGATATAAAATTATTTGGGTGGCAGTAATCATAACTATAAAAATACTTGTGTATGTATTTGGACAAAGATTGGACAGGAAGACAAAAAATGAAAAGGCATTTTAATTCTTGAAATTATGGACAATTAAAAATGTTTTAAAGTTTAATTAGTTTTACCCTTTAGGAAAGATTTGAACTGCAATGGATTGAAACATGATGTGCTTGAGAAAAATGTTTGAGTCCCTTGAGTTGTTCTTATTTTTGAAACAGAGTACTAGGAAAACTTTTGTCATGCTTTTTATCTTGTATTTCACCGACTTTTTTCAATTTCAGCCCTCAGAGATAGAAATGGAGTCTCAGATACATCTGTATGGGCACACAGAAGAGATAACCAGCTTATTTGTTTGCAAACCCTACAGTATAATGATAAGTGTGAGCAGAGATGGAACCTGCATCATATGGGATTTAAACAGGTACAGAAGAAGGTTTCCAACTGAGACACAACCGCCTCTATGTTTCTGTTCTTCCTGTGTGAAACAGGTGCACTGAAATAAGATCTTTACCTTATGATCATTTTAAGCATGAAATACAAACTTTAGTTTGTAATCCTATTGAAATCAAAAGATCAGTTAGGAATATAGTGGGGAATGCCTTATGAATGATAGGTCCATACACTAAGGGAAGGAATTATACAAGAGAATCTAATGATATTTAATGATCAGATGCAAATTTGTCTTTGATCTTTCAGGTTATGCTATGTACAAAGCCTGGCGGGACACAAAAGCCCCGTCACGGCCGTCTCTGCCAGTGAAACTACTGGGGACATCGCCACTGTGTGTGATTCAGGTGAGCAAGCCCAGAACTAAAGCACAGAGTCATTAGCTGGTGCCTGCGTAGTTTAAACTATTGGATTCCATCTCAGGTCCCTAATCACATCTAAAATACTATGGCAGTAGCGTATTTGTGTGTTAAAATACATTACGGTCCAAGAGCAAGGTCATCAATTTAGGGGCCAACTTATGCAAAAGTTAATATTGTCATCATTTAACTCCTTTTCTGATAGATGAAAGAGTGCATTTGGGCACATCTAAGTTAAGCAAATTATTGTTACATAATTATCTGAATTTCTTGGCTTTTGTTTCTCTCTCTTTTTTTTTTTCTTTTGGCTTCTGCTTTTTAACTACTAACTTTACTACCTCCCCATGACATAAGTTCAAAGCAAAACCAATGATCAGCTTTGACTATATGTATCTTCCAGTTCCTAAGTGAGAACCATACTGCATTATAATACAAAGAGGTATAATTTGCCTTGAAATTTACATGATAGAGTTATATCTCCTCATCAGAGGTTTTGCTTTTAGTTTTTGTTTTTTCAAGTAGTACATATTTAAAAACTTGTGTTTTCAAACACACACACACACACACACACACACATCCAGCAGGAAAGAACAGTTGGAAAATACATAAATTTTCTGTTGCATTTCTATTCTTAAGGATCCTAATAGCATCGAAAGAATCCTTTGAAAAATTGTCTCTTTCTGCCCACTCAGTATAGATTATCTTTGACTTATCTGTAGGGGGCGGCCCTCTATCCTTTGCTTGTGTGTTTTATATTGTTGGGTGTTTTCTGACGCCCAATAGTTTTCCAATCCCGCGACACCACCTGGGTGCTCAACAGTGCCATTTGATCCTGACACTAACTACTTGAAGCTAGCAAATTTGGGAGTGCCCAACCCCCCACCACACTCACAGAGCTTAGGAAAACACTCTACTTAACTACAGTCGTTTACTACAAAGTGTAGAAATGAACAGCCAGAGGTACCTCGGTGGCTCAACTGAGTGTTGACTCCTGACTTCTTCTCGGTCACAATCTCAGGGTTGTGAGATTGAGCCCACTTTGGGCTCAGGTTACCTACTTGAGATTCTTTCTCGCCTTCTCCCTTGAGCCCTCCCCCTACCTCACTCTTGCTCTCTCTCTCAAAAAAAGGCGTAAGCAGCAAGCTGCAGAGGTACACGGGGGAGATCCAGAGGGCCAGTCTGAGTGGAGTTGGAGTGCGCCTCCCTCCTGACACATGAATGTGCTCACGAGCTCAAGCCCTCCTAACCCTGTTCTTAGGGGTTTTTCTGAGGTTCCTTTCTGTAGGCACAGTTGATGGAATCAGTGGCTGTGGACCTGAGCTCAATCTCCAGCCTCTCTCCGTCCCCAGAGGTGGGGAGGTACTGTAAATTCTAACCTCCTAACCACATGGCTTGGTTTGTCTAGTGACAGGCCTCCAACCTGAAGCTATCTAGGGCCTACCCCCTGGAGCCAGCTTGTTAGCCTACAGAAGGTGGTAAATTACAAGGGTCCCAGGAGCTGTATGCCAGGGACCTGGGACAAAGACCAAATGTATATTTTTTATTACACTACAGCTGTCTCTTGGAGTTTTGTTGTTGATTTTATAAAAATTCATTCATTCTTGTATTCTGGAAAACTAATGTCTTCAGTCATCCTTTAAAGGTATCAAATGTGAAACATTTGCCAATCTTACCATCCAGTTATTGAATAGTGCCTTAGAAACATTTTTATTTCCTAATTGTCGTAAGTAAAGGAACGATTTTGAACCGTTAACTTTGATAATACAAGTGTAGGCCGATGATTGATGACTAATGCTAATTGTTCTCCCATGATTTGTACATTAGCATCTTTTAGTATTGTCATACCAAGGGGGAATCTGGGGGAATAATATAATGATTATTTATATAGTGTTCTCTACTTTCTTGTTTTGGCAACATTTGGAAGTTAGGACTGATCCTTAGGGAGCTGAATTTTGTAAAGTTAATTACTTTCCTGCTGCCAGTAGTGATTTATATCTGTGATGTTTTATCAGCCAGTCTTATGGGAACAAAAAACAAAATTACTTTTGCTGCAATTACTAACCCGCTAGTAGGGTATTCAGGTGTCCCTGGGGAGAACACAGTATAATAGAGTAATGGCTGGAACTTTCTTTTTCAATATGAACAAAAAGGCCTCCTCCACTTTCTTAAGGCCTCTTGGTGCATATATAAGAGAAGTCATAACAAGAATTGGGTATATAGAAAATATAATAAATATAATGATTTTTCTAAAGAGAGGCTAGATTTATGTTTAGTGACCCAAACTAGAGTTCATCCTCCTAGTCTTATAGTCCAAAAAGGAAAGAAAGTTAACAGATTTAGCCTGCCAAACATCTTGACCCATTTAGTGAGTACCAGCCAGGTAACTTTAAAATCAAAATTTAAATAAAACATGTGTATGTGTATGTATATATGTTATATATTTGTGTGTGCACGTATATACATATTATACACACAGATATAAAATATCTGTGTCGGGGCTGAAGTTACACTAGCGAGCTCTTTCCTCTTGCTCGTAATTCGCCAGCCATATAAGGTGTGATTTTTATAATGATAAGATGTGAAATTTATTAAACTATGTGAATATTATAATAGACGGTTTTTGTCTTTTTAAAAATCATTCTGCCACTGGATCAAAATATATGCCTTTTAACTAGGGTTCATAGCCTGTTGTGTGTTGCCAATGGCATTATAAAGTTAATATAATATGAAATTCGGGATGGGCAGTGACTCTCCAATTTATTTTAATTTCAGTGGCCATGTATAGGAAGAATAAATTTTTTTTCAGGAATGTCCAGCTTTCTTTTAGTTGACATGCTAAATTACATATGAAAGCTATCTGGTCTTGAGTGAAGGCCTCAGTTTGACATTTACAACCTTAGGCAGATGAGTTGTTACTTGGTATTGAGGTGGCCCAAGGTCCTGGGTAATCTGCTAGGGTGATTTTTTGCCTGTTGAGTTCTGTACCCCATTGCAGAGAGTCAAGACCCACATTTTGATTTTTGGTTTTGAAGGACTGAGCCCGCAGTAGCTGTCAGTTCCAGGCAGTGATCAACCCCTGCATCGGTATCTTTGGGAAGCCTTCTAACCTTACTAGCACACATCTGGTTGCTTTATAAATTTTACAAATTTTTTATCAAGTATTAAATTCAAAAGCAAGAGTGAAATGTCTACTCACGGAAAAGAGGTTATCGCCTACAGCTGCATCTCGTTAATATATTGAACTCCTACATCTGATGTTTCGTTTAGGTAATCTCTCCGAATTGGTGAGAAGTCTTAAGTAAAACACTGGGCATCCGTTAACCTTCTCTTCTCTGCGTGTGTGGGAAATACGTTTACCGTTACAGTCGCGGTCCGAACCATTCTACAGCATGTGATCCAGTGGCATCACCACACCCACAACGTGGTACAACCACGATCTCAAAAACTTCTTCATCACCCCAAGCAGAAACTCTGTAACCATAACTTATTCCTCCTTGCCGCAAAGCTTCAAGTAACCACTGTTCTACTTCCGATCTCTATGAATTTGCCTATTCTAGATATTTTATCTAAGTGAAATCATACACTCCACGTCCTTTTATGTCTTTTTTACTTCTGTTTATTTCACTCAGCCTCATGTTAAGGCTCATCCGTGTTGCAGCACAGAGCAGAACTTCATTACTTTCCGTGACTGAGTAGTAGCCCCTTGTAAATCTCTACCTTCCGTCTGCGGACAGACATTTGGTTGTTTCCACTTCTTGGCTATTGTGAATAATGCTGCAACACAGAAGGCATTTGGGTTTGGAATATTTGAAGGTCTTCAGCATATCTTTTTTTTTTTAATCTTTTTTTAAGATTTTATTTATTTATTTGGCAGACAGAGATCACGAGGAGGCAGAGAGGCAGGCAGAGAGAGGGAAAAGCAGGCTCCCCACTGAGCAGAGAGCCCGAAGCGGGGCTCGATCCCAGGACCCTGAGACCATGACCTGAGCCAAAGGCAGAGGCTTAACCCACTGAGCCATCCAGGCACCCTCTTCAGCATATCTTGACATAAAGGAGTATTTTCACAATTTGTTTCTTTGCTATAAGTAGGAAATCTATGCAATCTTTTCATTGCCTTAATAAAGGAATGAGTTAAAGTCTGCACTTTTTTTGTTAGTTCTAGTGGAGAGATAAATTTAAGTGGAGTAACATGGCCCCCAGACTTTACTGCGCCTCTTAACCTGTCTTATCAGCTTGAGCATGTTTCTCTGAAGAAGGCTAGGCACATCATCATGGGGCCCCAATATAGAAGATGGCAAGAAAGTACTGCCTCTCCCACCCCCTGGAAAACTCCAGAAAGTTTAGTTACTCGTGGTCTTTGAAAAGGAAAAACTAGTCTAATAAGTCATTGACCTACAAGATTCAATCTTAGACATGCTGAGGAATTAGATATCTTTTCTTTTTAAGAAGTAACTTTTAACTCCACTAAGTTTTATTATAACTTTTTTTTTCTTCAAAAGTTACCTAAGTCACTTCTTACAGGTGGTTTCACAGAATATTTTCGTCTGGTTTAGGAGATTGTTTAACTTTCTGGGTACTGTCAAATTCAGCCTTGGCAGCTCCTTTGCTAAAATATGATTACACAAAGATATATGATTAATTTACCTTGTTGCTCTAGATTTCGAAATTAATCTTTTTATTTTTATTTTTCCACTGGTCATTGTCTCTAGATAAATCTGCAGAGCCTTTTGACTTATTACATAGTAATTTTATTTACACAGCGTCAGTCCTGAGCTGCCTATAAATTTTTTATCACTGAAACAATCAAGCTGGATGCACAGGGATGCCCCTCTGGGACTCAGGGTGGTGGGCTCTGACATACCCACACTCTGGTGACCTGTGGATGATCCCGGTGTTTTAGCTGGTGGAGGCAGCGATCTCAGACTCTGGACAGTGAACGGGGACCTCGTTGGACATGTGCACTGCAGGGAGATCATCTGTTCTGTTGCCTTCTCTAACCAGCCCGAGGGGGTGTCTATCAATGTGATTGCCGGGGGATTAGAAAATGGAATCGTAAGGTAAGAGGAGTTCTGATTCTCTTTGTTCACTCTTGTTCATAAGGACGCAGCAGTCGCAAAAACTAGCCTTAAATATCTAGGCGTGTTCATATTTAATATTTAGAGATTTAAAATCACCTTCAGATATAGGTTCTTCACTAATCCCTATTTTATTTTTAAGTAATAAACTTAGCTTGCATGTGGTTTTGAAATTGTATATTGTCTATTAATTGTATAAAAGATTAATATGAAATTTTACCAAGTTTTCTTACTCCCACATCTACCCCTTACAAACCTCCCACAAGTAGCTACTGTTAATGGCTTATTGTGTTTCCTTCCAGATGATTTTTAACAAACAAATATATAGGTGTTTTTTGCGAAGACAGTTGTAGTTTGCATAATTAGATGATGACTTTTTCCCTCTCTAGGTTATGGAGTACATGGGACCTAAAGCCGGTGCGGGAAATCACATTTCCTAAATCAAATAAGCCTATTGTAAGGTAAACCACCCCCAGATTCTTCATCATATATTTTGTGACTCTACTTTTGTTAGAGATGAAAGCACACAGACTGAACTGTGTGATGAGAGTCTACTAAACAGCTGACCACTTATCAAACACTAGGTTGACCTGGACCTTTTACAAGGAGACACAGTCCATGTCTTTGTGGAGCTTAATATCTGAGTCAGGAGCTCCTAGTTGGATAGAAGGCATCCTGGGAGGGTGTCCAGGGGAGCTTTTGAATTATAGAAACTATATTTTTTTCTTTCCTTACTAAAAATACTATAATGGTGATTGACAGCTGCATGAATGCGCTTGATAAGACTGATAAACAATCAGTTACCCTTTGTTCCACCAACAAATTTGACTTTAAAAATCAATCGGAAGTAAGGGATTTAAATTATACTTTATTAAATTTATTTTCAGTGCACTAAATTTAAATATTAATGAACTCCAATGAATTATTTATTAATGTTAACAGGTTTGCCTTTTTCTTTTTCTGGGAAATAAAATATCTCCCTATAATCATCATTTATTTCTATAAAGAGAAATTGTAGCCCCATTATATGATCTAAACTTTCCTAAACTCAAGTATTTGTTAAGTAATAAGAGCATAAAGAAGGTGGTAAAAGAAAATGTACAAAGAAGGTGGTAAAAGAAAATGTACAAAGAAGGAACAGAATACACTGACCTCTTTGCTCTGGTTTTGTTCTGTGTCCCCTAGTTAGAATGACCTTCACAAAGTCATCAGCAGAGTAATTAGACTATATTAGAATTACACCGGAAACCAATGAGTCGTAAGCAGTCATTTCGCTGGTCTCTCTGCTCCGGTGAAGATATCTTCGCTTCTTTACACCGATTTCTATATGATCACCAATATGCTAATGCAGTTTTAAGAGATGATGTACATGTGGGATTTCTTTTGACAGCCTTACGTTTTCCTGTGACGGCCACCATCTGTACACAGCAAATAGTGACGGGACTGTGATCGCCTGGTGTCGGAAGGACCAGCAGCGTCTGAAACAGCCAATGTTCTATTCCTTCCTTAGCAGCTATGCAGCTGGATGAATGAGAGAGAACTTCACTTCTCCAAAGCACTTTAGCTCCAAACTAGATGTGTGGACCTCACCAGTTTTAGGAGGTTGAACTAAAGAAAGAAATGGATGACCAAACACATCATCCAAATAATGATCATCTGCAGGACATTCTGCGGCCTCCCAAGATCCGGAGAGAACAGTTTTGTTCTAATTTTGTGATCATCTAGAGGGTTGTGTGAGTATGTTCTAACCAACAAGGTGTAAGTTGTACGCGATAAATTAAAATTGTATTTTTAAAGTGTTTGCCCGCAAGGTTATTCTAAAGAAAGAATTGGGGTCTCTCCTTTATTCTATTATTCCAAAAAGACCAGGAGAATTTAAATTGGTTAGCTAGTTGTTTATATAAAGTACTCTAAAAATTATATTTTAAAAATTTTATGCCGAGATAATCCACCTTCCCCCACCCCCGACACACACACACGAAATTGAAGAAGAGGATAAGAAGTTAGAACTTGCGAAGTGCTTTCTTTGAGAAGTAAATTGTTCAGTAGGTGCCTCTGCACCAAACGTTTTATGGAAGATCTGAATACTAAAAACAAACTACTCATGAATCTTAGTGTTGGCAGGTTTTTTTCTAGTTGCCTGCTTAGCTCAAAGAGGAACCAGAACTTTTTGACCGCCACAACACACATCTGATTTCAGATACATCTGTTTTTTCATAAAAAATTCTGCTTAAAATTCATAACACTAGATACTGAATACCCTTAGTTGAGTCACTAAGATTTAAACACAATGATAATTATTTTAATATCTGCCATCTACAGAGCACTGGACACTTAACAGTTTGCAATAGAAAGCCTCCACTATGGAGAAAGATGGCACGGATACTAAGAGTCCATTCTAGATAAGACATTAAATCTAATGGGCAGGGTATGTTTTCTTCCATAAAACAGAATTACAAAAGAAAGGAGACAGCCTACTCTGTTTGCCACAGGATGCTGAATAATTCTTGTAGGAAACTGTCTGTTCTGTTTCTACTAATCTATACGACCTGAGAATTCTGGGAACAACAGAAAGGTCTAAGTATATGCCACAGAGAACTTGCATACCATGAAGACAGAATTCCTAAAAATCTCTACTATAGTCTGTCTCTACCATTACGGCTCTATTTTGGGGTGCTGCTTATTGGCTTTGAGAACACTGTAAAATAAGCTCAGTAAGATGTTACCATGGGGTAAAAATATGTATTCCTGCCTAAGAATAACTTGCGTGTTTGTTATGGAAATTCACTTCATATGGTGTTTACAGAACTACTTTTGTAACTTCCAGACTTTCTAAAACATTCTGCTTAAAAACTGTATAAAACACAATTCCAACATCTCTGCCACTGAGATGTGGGCAAGAGGAAGCGAGTGGCCACGTGTGCTTGTCACTGGAACAGCATACATCCCTCAGAACGGCTCACGGGCCACATTGACACCGTGGTTTGCCCAGGCCAGCTCGGAGCTCTGAGGTCCAGCTGGGTGCAGAGATGACATTATTCCTATTCACGTTGAAGTGATTTGCTTTGTTAAAAGGAAAAAAAAAATTGCAGCTACTGTCTGGCTTTCATTTTTTTCTACCAAGAACTTGGAACTAGTACCCTATTAGAATAGGGTTGCTACTCAGTCTTCTTTGTTTTTTTAAGGCCGAATTCCATCATTTATTTAAAGAGAAAATATGCAAAATAACTGGTCTTGTTAAGAGTGCAATATTATATTTTTATGTAAAAATAAAAATTAATTTGGGGGGATTATTTATTCAGCATGAAACTTAATATGTATATGTTTGAAACACTTCATAATGTGCATGTTGCTGTAAACATTTCTGTAATATATCACAAGCTCTGTTATCTTTGTATACACTGCCACTTCAAATTGGGAATAAATTTCATAAAAATAGATTTAAAGACCTATTCTTTACATAATATAAATATTTATGACCAGAGCTCAAATTGGTGACTTTATTGCTTTGTAACCCAGATAGGTTCTCTCTTTAGCTCCCCTATACATTGATGTCACAAAGAAAAGATAAGTTTCATTTCTTAATTATATTTTTAAAAGATTTTATTTATTTATTTATTTGAGAGAGAGAGAGAGCAGGAGCTGGGAGAGGGAGCAGAGGCCCTCCCCACTGAGCGCACAGCCCGGCACAGGCCTCTATTCCAGGACCCTGGGGTCATGACCTGAGCCGAAGGCAGACACTTAACTGACTGAGCCAGCCAGGTGCCCTTAATTGTATTTTTATGAGAAATTTTATTTCAGCCCTTTATTTTAATACCCTTTATATCAATGCTTCATTTAATACCCTTACATAGAGTTCAGACAGAAGTGTCCAGGTCAAACCACACATTTTAAAGAAAAAAATATGTGCCCCTCCCACCCCCGAGAGCAGATATATAACACACCAGGTATAGGCACTGCCCTGGGTGCTGGGCACACAGTCATTTCCTGCACTCCCAGAGGTTACTGGCTGGAGAGAGAAGTGTGCTGTCAGGAACCCGCGCTGTGCATGGCTACACAATACAGTAAGTGCCGTTAAGGAGGAGTGTGGGGTCCTCTGAGCGAATATAACCGGAAGATTCGAGCTCAGATCAAAAGGATCTGGGAGAGCCTCTAGAGAAAGTGAAATTTTTGTTCAAATGGACGAATAGAAATCTGACAGGTGAGGATGGGAGATGTGTTCCAGACAACGCATTTACGAATGCCTGAGGCAGGACCATCAGTGAACCAGGCCCAGTGAAGGAGGGAGCCTCGGCTACACTCCTCAGCTGCTCTGGCGGGCACTGCAAAGGGGTGTGTGAACTCAACAAACACTAGCCCAACACCCCCAGAATTATTCTTTTACTCTGCCTTGCATCCGAGAGGTTTTAAGGGTCTTCAAGAGTAGAGCACCTGTTTCTAGGTGTCTGTCCCCAAAAGAACTCAGGAGTAGCATCTAGCAGTGTAAGCCTCCAACCCAAATATCCCCCCCTTACTTGCAAATCTCAGCTCACCTCTTCCTTCAACTACATTCACCGAATGCCAGTTACGCGCAAGTACCAGGCTCGGTGATGGGGCCGGGTAAGAGAAGAGTAAGGAAATCCTAGCCCTTCAGAGCTCATACCTGGTGATCTGCTTCTCATTATTTTGGATGACTTGTTAGTATTTTCAACCAAAGAAAGAACTACAGGGTGTTCCTGTTCAGGTGGTGAAATAGGAGGATCCTGAACCCACCTCCTCCCACAGTTATAGTGAATATACAGCTACATGCATATAGGAAATTTCCCTGTGAAAGCAATCCCAAAACTAGCTGAGCAGCTCTTATATCTTATTGGGGGGTGGGGGGTGGGAACAACCACCACCAAAATGGTTAGGAGAGGCTGAGACACAATGTCACCATAAACCACACTCAGTATGGCAACCCACAAATAGCAGAGAACTCCAAACCTTGAGCTTCTCCTGGAGAAGCAAAGGTTTGAACCCTACACCTGACACCTAAATTTTAAGACCTGCTGCTGAGCGAAGAGACCCCAAAACATCTAGCTTTGAAAGACAATGGGGCTTGCATCCGCAAGACCACAAGCTTACAGCAAACTGAGAAACCGATCTTAAAGGGGTCTTGTGGACTCGCCATGGCTAAACCCCAGGGGCACAGTGTAGAGGCAGCTGACTGAAACGCAACACATCTTTCTGTGAAAGAAAGACTTTCTGTTGTTTATCTTAAAAGATTCCATCAGAGTGTCAGGCATTTAATATAACACACATCTAGAGGCCACTGGAATACTTCTCAAAGCCTGTGGAGTCTGGTAAGTACCACCTTTGTACTGTCCCTCTGCCTTGCTCCAGCTGTCTCTCAGGAGCTTGTGCATATGTCTGTGTCCCCAGTTTTTGCAGCTGCCCCCTAGGGAACACCCCTGATCACGGGCTCTGGTGGCCAGCGGGGCTTCTGTTCAGTGCTCTCACAGGACTGTAACAAATGGAGAAATAGTCCCTACCCAGCGACCCACTCAAGGCACAGCACTGAGACAGCAGGCGTAAACCCCAGTCTTTCCCTGGGGGGTTATTATTAATAAACAATAAAGAGTCTACTAGCTTATCTTCATAGCTGTGGCAAGCGGTGTTAGGGTGTGGAGGCTTCTAATTAAACACATCTGCAGTCCTCTCCAGAGATCAGGGAGAGCAGTAGGCACCATCTTCATGTTCTCCCTCTGCCCTGCCCCAGGGTGCCAGTGTCTCCAAGAAAGGAGAATTATGTACATAGCTGGCATCCCTGTTTTTGTGGGATGCCTTTAACAGGTGGGCCCTGGGTGCCAGTGGGGCTGGTGTTCGTAGGTTCAATGGGACATTAGCAACGAAGAAACTGTTCTTCACTGGCTAACACCCCAGAGCTCACTGCAGAGGGAGCATGTAGAAATACCCATTTTCCAGTCTTCCCATTAAAGAAGTATATTTGCATACCTTAAAAGCTGCTGCCTGAAGGTATGGCTTCCAGTGAGCCTGAATCTAGGTGCTGACTGAGATCCTCCCTTAGATACACTGACTGATCTTGGCCCATCCTCGACTTCCGAGGCCACTAAGAACCACTAAGTCACCTGGATAATCACAAAGCTTCAAAGAGACAGCCAGGAGCTAGGGCAGGGTTGAACAATAAGGTTCACCTCCTAAAAGAGGCCACTCCTTCAAGACTGAGAGAGGTGGCTGTTTTATTTAATGCACAGAAACCAACAGAGAAAGTCAAGGAAAATAAAGAAACAGAGAAATATGTTCCAAATGAAAGAATGAGATAAAATCTTAGAAAAATACCTTAATGAAACAGATAAGTGGTTTACTTGAGAAAGATTTCAAAATAATGGTCATACAGATGCTCACCACGGTCGGGAGAACAAGGCATGAATAAAGTGAGAATTCTAACAGAGAGAAGGAAAATAAAAGAATGTACCAAATAATAGGAAAATATAGGAAATCACAGAGCTGAAGAATAACTGAACTGAAAAATACAATAAAGGGGTTCAACAGCAGACTAGATGGAGAACGAGAAAGGATCAGTGAATTCAAAGATAGGGCAGTGGAACTGCACTATGAGAGCAGGAAAAAAAAAAAAAAGTAAAGATATGTTCAGTGGCATATAGGACAACATCAAATAGACCAGACTTCACAATACAACGGTCCCAGAAGAAGAGAGTGAGAGGGGGCAGAAGACTTGTTTGAAGAAATAATGGCTGAAAACCTCCCTAACCTGGGAAAGAAACAGTCATCCAGATCTGGAAAGCCCAGAGAGTTCCAATGAGATAAATCCAAAGAGATCCACACCAAGACACACTATAATTAAAGCATCAAAAATTAAAGAGCTACAAAGTCAATGTTTGAAAAGTAAGTTGGGGGCGCCTGCTTGGCTCAGTTGGTTAAGCAACTGCCTTCAGCTCAGGTCATGATCCTGGAGTTCCAGGATCGAGTTGCACATCAGGCTCCCTGCTCAGTGGGGAGTCTGCTTCTCCCACTGACCTCTCTCCTCTCATGCTCTCTCTCTCTCTTTCATTCTCTCTCTCAAATAAAACCTTTCTTTAAAAATTAAAAAAAAAAAAAAGAAAAATGAGTAGGGAGGAAAGAAACTCAATTGCCTATATTTGGAGATTGAAACTATTGTGTGCTTCTTGGATTATTCATGTTACCTTTACTAATTACCCTCAGCTATTCCCAGCTTGTCCCAAATTGGGGGCAATATGTCCCCATTTGTTCCAATCTGTCTTAATTCTTGGACAACTGTATTATTTTTCAAAATCCTCTCCTTCTCAGGATCACACTCTATATACTATGAAGCCAAAGCACTTCAAAATTTTATAGGCTTAAAACCTTTAACTAAGAAAACCAACAGAAAAGCATTAAGAGTTAGGTTGAGCAGAGTAGACAGCCAATTGAAGTAAGTCAAGATTGAGGTCAAAGGAAAGCAAAAAAGGTTTTAAGTTCAGCGCAAACTGGTATTTTGGAGTATCACATTGAGTATCGCATTACACAGTATTTATCTGACATTTCCCGCAGGTTATGTCCAATTTAAACTCCACAATTTAAAAAGCAGCTACATTTGCTAATACAAAATGTGTACACTTGAATGGCCAATGAGATGGGAAAGAGATACCACTAGTTTTATTGTGTGTTATATGACCTGAACAGAAAAATACATCCTGCCACTTTGGGGACACTGGGTTGCAACTCAGCTATTTGAGAGAAATTAAACAATGCAATGTGACCTTTGAGGTCAAAACAACTAGGTGATTATTTGAGGCCGGGCTGTAATATTCTAATTCAAGTGCTAAGCATGTTTCTCCTCTCCTATAAACGTACGTAAATTTTGAAAACAACCAAAAGTCTTTCAGCACTGAATCTGATAAATAAAATATTTGGTAACAGTTTTAGTCAAAAACAAAGTATAATTACAAGGTAGTAAGAAAATTATGATCCTGCAGGTAATTCCATAAGAGGAATTTTTAAATGTTTTGAGCAATTTGCTATCATGGGGTAGAGTAGGCACATACTAGAAAAGAAGGATGGATGGATGGGTGGATGGATCAGGAGGTGGGAGTAGGGGGACCACCAAGGGATGGGTGGGTGAACAGATGGACAGAGAGTAAGCCCCATTTGTTTGTTTCTTTGCTTGTTTTTAAGAAAACACTCTAACCCAAACTACCAAGTTCTGGGTTGCCCTTCCTTATCTTTGAATAAGTTTTCCTCAGAGTATGAAGCCCACGCTTGGTTTATCTTCACTTTCACACTTTCCTCAAGTTTCTTCTTTGCTAAGAAGCTCCTCCCATTAGAGTGAATTTATTTTAGTTCTGCCCGAAGAGTCCCTAACTCCTTTCTTGTCTATGGTTTTAGTAGATCACAGTTCTTCTATATTTATCTCAGGATAATTCTAACACAAATATTAAAGTAGGATAAGAATGACAGAGCCATATATTCATGGACGTTTAGGTATTTTAATAGCTCCTTATAGATCCACCAAAGAAAAGTTCTTGTAGACCCCTATTTAAACCAAAAATTTGGCTATCACTCAGCGATGCATTATGCCAGAAGCAAGCAGTCTTTCAATCCAGTAATCCTTAGAATCATACTGGGAAAACCAACAATAAAGGGAAAATCATATAAGCAGATAGAAAAAGATTTATTACATTCCAAAAAAACAAAGGTAATAATACTGCAGATCTCTTATGGGAAACTATGAAAGCACAATGCTTGATATCTTTAAACAGCTTCAAATTGTCAAACTAGAAAAAGATCCCTCAAAAATGAAGGCAATATACAGACTTATTCAGATAAACAAAAGCTGAGATAATTCCTCATCAGCAATCTACAAGACATGGTAAAAAATGCTCTTCAGGTAGGAGGAAATGATACCACATAAAAATTGCGTCTTCACAAATGAATGAAATAAATATTCACAAATGAATATTTACCAGAAGTGGTAAATATAAAAGACTTTTTAAAAAATCATTTCAAAATTTTTACATAAGAGAACTGACAACTTAAAGCAAAAATAACGTGTTGTGAGATTTATTATATACATAAAAGGATAACATGACAAAAATAATTCAAAGGCTGGAAGAAGAGAAATGGAAGCATACTATTGTAAAAATCTTATAGTAAATAAGTAGTATAATGGTATTTGAAGGTAGACTGCAGTAAGTTTAAGATGCTTATTATAAACCCTAGAACCATGAGAGAGAGAGAGAGAGAAAGAGAGAATAAAAGCCAATACTTGAAATAAAGTGGAATACTAAAGTATAGTATTATTTTGAATTAACTCCGTTAATTCAAAAGGAGACAGGAAAAAAGAAATGACAAGTAAGAGGACAAGAAGAAAACAAAGAGCAAGATTGTAGATTTAAACCCAACAGTATGATAACTACGTAAGAAGTAGATGACCTCAACACTGCCAAGTAAAAGGCACAGTTTCCCGGGCTGAATTAAAAAACAAGATCCAACTCTGTGTTGTCTTCAAGAGTAGAGAACCCCACTTCAAGAATAAAGACACAGGTTAAAGTCAAAGGATGGGAAAGGATATGCCATGCAAACACCAGTCTCAGAAATCTGTAGTGGCCATATCAACATTGGACAAAGAGCTGAGAACAAGGACTATTACCAGGGACAAAGGAAAGAAGATGGTTGTCCCTGGTCCTAACAGTCTTAGGTGATAAACAGGGATGGACAGAATCAGAATCCCCTGGAGGACTTAAAACACAGATTGCTGGGTCCCGTCCCCAGAGTTTGTAATCCAGTATGGCTGGGGTCAAATCTGATAATTTGCATTTCTAGTAAGTTCCCAGGTAGTGCTGATACTGCTGTGCTGATGGGATCCACTCGGGAACCACGCCCCGACTCTCTTCTTTGTTTTTGAAGTGGATATGTCAGCCTTAACGGATAGTGTAATAAACTAGAAAGATAAAATAAGGAAGTAGGGTATCTGGAACTGTAGGTACTGATTTCCCTTACAATTGATTACTTGGGCTTGCCTGAGATAGGACTTGGGATGATCGGAAACCAGGATTTTGCCTTAGCCAACCAAGTGGGGAGGGGCAAGAAATACAGGAGAAAACGGGGTGCCTGGGTAGCTCAGTTGGTTAAGTGTCTGACTTTGGCTCAGGTCATGATCCTGGGGTCCTGGGATCCAGCTGCCTGGGGCTCCCTGTTCGGCTTCGCTCCCTCCCTCTATCCCTCCCCCCCTTCTCTCAAGCTCTGCTCTCAAGAATAAATAAATAATCTTTAAAAAGAAAGAAAAAGAAATACAGGAGAAATATCTGGGGGTAGAAATAATGGATCCAGTTTGGGATTTGTTGAATTTTAAGTGCAGTACTCATATACCTTTCTTACTTTTTTTTTTTTTAAAAGGTCAGTGCTGTAGGTATATTTACGGCCTTCGTCCTTTTACCATAGTTAAATTCTGCGCCTTAAATGGGCACTTGCAAGCTGTGAAGAAAATCTACGTTGAGATGTTTGCCGGCCCCAGGTGGGCACGTCTGAACTCCGCATTTGCATCGTCAGACGCTCGAGTCAGCAAAGCTGCACATTTGTCTGGAGCAAATGTCAAGTCCGTGGGGATCCGAGATCTAAGAAACAAGTAATCCCTGCATCGTGTGCATCCAGGCGCGGCTGCCCGACGGTGGACCAGGCCGGCGCACGGAGATCTCCAGGCGACAGGTCCTAACTGTCGGCCATGATTTCACATAGTTGCAGGAACGGAGCTCGCCTCGGCCTCCTTTTCCTACCCACCCCGCTCACAGCGCCTGAAACGTCGTCGCTGCTTCCCTGCTGCCGCGACTCTGTGTCGTCTCACTCGCAGGCGGCCACGGACGGCGGCCACGCTGTCCCCCCCGGAGGCAGGGACTGTGGTTACGCGGTCCGAACTGCCCCCGCCGCGGAACGCCGGTGCGGAGCGGCCGCGGGCTCCCCACGCAACGGGCTCCCGCTCTCCGGCGCACGGGGAACCCGCGCCCGCCCTGCTGGCCGCGCCCCGGCGGTGGGCCTGCTCCGCGGCCCCTTCCTCGCCCGCCGATCGGCGACGTTAAGCGCGGCCCTTCGGCCCGAGAGCGCGACGGCGCCTTGTGAATCCTCATGGGTCGGGAGCGTCTCTCCACTCGCCCCCTTCTCGGGGGCCGGGGCGGATGGTGCATTTCTTGGGGCGGCTGGAAACGGGCTCACCCCGCCTCGCTGGTCCCGGAACTAACCCCCAGGCCCGGGGGAGGCCGCGGGAGGCGCAGGGGCAGGAATCCCGCGAGGACCGCGGCCCCGCGAGCCCACCGCCCCCAGCCACGGCCACCGCCCCGCTCCCCCAGCCCCTGGGCGGTGCGCGCGCCCTGACCGGAGCGCCGGGCCCCGCGGGGGCGCGCGGCCGGCCTGGGGGCGAGCGGGGCGGGGCGAGGGGCGCGAGGCGGGGGGCGCGGGGCGTGCGCGGAGCCCTGGCGCGGGAGCCCCGGTGACGCACCAGTGACGTCGGCGGCCGCGGGCGGGATTTCCCGGCCCCTCCCGGGCGCCCGGCAAGACCCTGCCGCCGAGTGGGCGCGACCAACGTGGAAGGAGGGCGGCGGGGGTCCGGGGTCCCGCGCCCCGCACTCCGCCGGGCCCGCACGCGGTCCAGGAGCCCCGCACCGGGGGCGGGGAGCAGACGAAGTACTTTGGGTCTGGGTGACTTCGGTGGCGCGCGGGGCACGGGCTCGCCCCCCACGCCCCTCCCCCCGCGCCCCGCACCCCCGCCCCCAGCCTCACGTCGTCTCTCCCCGGCCCGGGCGGGGCTGCTGACGCGGCCCGGAGACCCCGGGGGCTGCGGGCGGGGCGGGGCGGGGCGGGGCGCGCCTTCCCACCGCGAGCCCGTGAGCGCCGGGGCGCGCGGGAGCCGGGGCGCGGAGTCGGAGCCGCCCCCCGGCCGAGGAGCGATGCCGCGCGGTCTGGCCGCCCCCCTCGAGCGCCGCGCCGGAGACAAAGCCCGCGCATGAGCGGCGCCCTCGGCCCGCGCGCCCCGCTCCGGGTAAGTGGGCGTCCGGCCGGCGGGCCGGGCCCGGTGTGCCGTGGGGGAACGGACGGCCCGGCCCTGGCTCGCGAGTCCCGGGCGAGCCAGAAGCCAAAGGGCAACTCGGGCGGGAAAGTCCCTGCAACTGGAGACACGGTTTGGTGCGCGCGTCGTCCCGCCGCCGTCAGTGGGGCACGCGACACCCGGACCTGGGGTTCCCCGGCCGCCCGCCCCAGCCGGCCTTCGCGCGGCCGCACAGGTGGGCGTCGGCGGTGGGCGCCAGCAGGTGAGCGCGCCCCTCGAACCCACGACCCTCAGCGACCCCGAGCGCGGGCTTGGACCGACTGCTCCGAACGCTGGGCGGGGGGGAGGCTCGGGGTGGCCGGCGTCTCCCGATCTCTGGGGCTTGAGCGGGGGGAGGCTCCGGGGGCTCCTTTCCATATATAGGTCGCGAACGCCCGCCGTTGTCCGGGCGGGGACGTCCCCGGTGGAAGAGGACCCCGCAGTGGAAGGGCTGGAGTGGCTAGTTGTCGTTTTATTTGTGAAAATGTTTCCGGCCCGTGCTTGAAGAAGCTCTCGGGATCTCGCAGTTCCCCAGGACTCCTTCCTCGGAGCGGTTCGGCGGCGACAGTAGACGCTGGGGCGAGGGCTCCGTCCCCGCGGCCTGATGGCGTCTGTCCCCGAGGCTGGTGCTGAAACCGGCTGCGCTCGCCGCGCGCAACCCGCGGCATTGGGGGAGCTTTGGCTGAATCAATTGCCTTAGAAATAATTGCGGGAGGGTGAGAGGGGCAGAGGTGTGGCTGGAGAAGACTTCTTCATTTGGGGGGATTTGCTTATTTTCGTGTATTTTGGGCTAGGGTGTCAGGAAATCGAAAAATGTTGAAGTTTGATCAAGTGAAAAAGTGCATCCTGAACGCCCGGCCTCCCCTCCCCAGCAGGGCCGGTCTTCGTCTCTTTCTGTTTCTGTTACCTCCCAGGGCCGTAAAAGGCTGGCACGGGGCCTGCCTTTTCAGGGAGAGCAGAAGGCCTCCTGGGCTGCGTCGTGCTGCCCATTAAAACGTGTCAGTCTTGTCATCTGCTCGTGAGTCCTCACTATGAGGCTTCTTTCCCACTGTGGGACAGGCAAATTCAGTGGTAAATGCCTCAAAGCAGCAGCGAGACCCGGGCTCTGTGGCTGGCTTCTTGATTCTTTGGGGAAATCCTTTTCCTGATTTTTGCGTGCTGCGGGGGAAGGGAGGCACACCGCCATCTGATCTGGCCCTGTTCCCTGCAAGAAGCTACTGTGGGAACAACTGAGATGTTGAACGGAAAGCCTTTTTCAGTTCCAAGAAACAAGACATAAACTATGAATTAATTTTCAAGGGTGGACTTGGCTCAGTTATCAGTGTGGATAAAAGATGGATATGACACTTAATAAATGGTAGGTATTCATGTAAATACAGGGTTTATTATGGTGCTTGGCTAGTTAATGAGTAGCCTCACCGCGGGGTTATTAAGCTGAAATAACTATTTAGGACAATGGCCTTCCTGTTTGCTCCTCTACCACCAATCCTCAGCCTCCTTAAAATAAAATTGCCCAAAGGGAACCAGGGGAAGATGTCTGGCCAGCAGAGACATAGCACAACAAAAGGGTCATTCCCAGGAGTCCCATGATCGGCTAGGCAATTGCCTTTGACATTTCTTGGGCAAGTAGACAGTGGAGAAACCAGGAAAAAGGTTTTCCCATATTCATTTTACAGTCTTTAAAGGTAAATTTAGTGACAGTATCCAGAGTCCCCCTTATCTCAGCACATTCTGTGAAATGGTGGAACATCAGGTAAGAACTCGGACACTGTTGTCCCCTTGGTCCCTGGGGAAGCAAGTGCCCTGTAGCTGTCTCAGGAGGTCCGGCTTGGGCTGTAGGAGGGGTTGGGGAAAACGCCCTCCCAGCCCCCCCACCCCCCCCCCACACAACTGCTGCTTACTGAGAAAGCCAAGTGGCTAAGAAAAGACAGAAGTCTGCAAGACAATTCATTCTCGTTTATTTATAGCCACATCTCACTATCACATTGTTCTTACCTTGATTCATTTTTGTTCTACTTGAAAAGGGGAGAATACCTAATCATGCAATGCATGTCTGTGGATTGCCCTTTTTCTTCATGACATTTTGAGACAATGTCTTTAAGATCTTACCTTTATGAACATATACTGTTCTGTAATCTCACAGATTTCCCCTTTTTATTGGTAAATAGATATGGTAGACGTGGTCTGGCATGGAGACTTATTATTATACAGGTAGAGAGAGTCTTCGTTCAGTGTTTTTAAACCAGAAATTAAAACTTAACTTCTTTAGTACACCAAAAATACTACAAAAATATCCTTTCCATAGTAGCCAGCAAGGGTATTTTAACTGAAAATCGGAGACGCTAAGTGAGTGTCAGCAAAGAAAACCAGGGGGGCCCAATACATAACAGCATAATACGACTGTAAGATTTTAACTAGTTCTTTCCAACCATATGAATAATAAACCAAATATCTTAAATAAATTAGCAGAAGTGAAAAAATGCAAATGAAATTTCCGTTTAGGGAAGGAAATAGAGGCAAGAATTACTGCTGAAAGAAAAAAATCACCATAGAGGAAAACAATGGGTACTGAAGAGAGGGTCGTTTCAGTAAGCTAGCTGGAGGGTTCCAGGTCGCTTTAATTGTTGACGAGCTTTTGTTAGGTCAAATGGTAGGTGACATGCAATGAGGCTTCCTAGTGGAACCCAGCAGCCAAAATGGCAGTTCTGGGTGGATGGGTTAAAGAAAGGTTGCTCATGGACTGGGCTCCAGTGTCCTAGGAGGAGTGAGGACGTATATGAGGCTGTGGAGAAGCCACCGGCCCCTGAAGCCCTGAGGTTGCCGGATATCTGCAAGCAGTCAGAGGGCCAGACTGGGCGGGAGCCTGGGTTAGTGGGCCGTGGGGCAGAGGGAGGACAGACAAGCTTCAGGTCCACAAGCCACTTGGATTTAATCCTCACCCCATACATCCAAAGCTTCTTTTTAGCAGAAACAACTGTCCCGGAGTGTTCTGGCAGGGTGCTTGGTGGGTCGTGGTGACTTTTTTAATGAACCAAGGAAAAGCATATGCAAATGCAAAGGGAGAGCACTCGAGCCACACAAGGGGAGAAACGGTGATGTGGGGGGACCGCTCCCAGGGACGGCGCATGGCTCCGCTCACAGAGGTGCGGATTTCCTTCTTGCTCCGCTTTCTCCAACCGTTTCACCTTGGGTCACCAGGTTGGGGCTCTCCAGCGGAATGTGAGGTGTGAGGCTAAGGAAGAAGAGAGAGACAGCACCCTGGAAGCTTCCCTGGGGCCCCGCTGACAGTCACATGCACTGCACTAAGCAGCAGCCCCGTGCCCACTCACTTGCACCACCTGTGCCTGCTTTCTCGTTAGCGCCTGTTTCCTCCTGGCATTCAGGTCTAGGTTGCAGTTCTAGGACTTCTCGGCCACCCCCTGCTCAGGGTCACCACCAAAGGAAGAGGGCCAGGGAGATAGCAATAGGAAAAAAGGGAACCTCTTATTGGAACATCTTTTCAACTACAACAAAAGGTGTTAATATAATAATATGAAAAATGTACCTCCCCCCATAGATGATGCACCACCCGAATTCTACTGTATTCCCTTCTGGTGTTCTAGCCTACAAATTTGTAAAACTGAGAGATCCTCACCAAAAACACAGTGCAAGTATGAAAGTCCAAGTAGGAGAAACGGAATTTGAAGCAGAAAGGAAAGATGGAGGGAAGGCTGAAAGGGGGTTAGAAAGCAGAGCGATGTATGAAAGTTGCTGGAGGCGATCCGCTGGGAGCAGGTTACGTCAGTGGGGGCCCAGCCGGCTCCGTTGCTCGCTTCTGAACACTGTCGGAGAGGCAGAGGCAGGGGTGGCAGACGGTGGGTGGTGCCTCATGCTGGCAGTCTGGGTTGTTGGGGGCAGGGGGGCAGATCTGGCAGTACGTGGGCGGGGGAGCCAGCGTTTGCTGATACCCCCTGGCACAGCCCCCATATAGCAAGGTCTGCCTTCCAAGTCAACAACAGAACCCAGAATCGAATCACTAATACACTTTCAAAAAACCGTTTTCTCCCCGCACCCCAATACCCACTGTTATTGGGAAGTTCTGGCATCCTAGGACCCCCTCCCATACATACACACACAGACTGAATCTTTGCTGCCTGATGACCTCCTTTTTGTCTGTAAGACCCACTGTCACAGTGGCCTCTACCTTCCCATCTCTCCTTATCTCCTTATCTGAGGGTCCAGGCACACCCAAGGACTGGTATCCTCCCCTGACAGGTTTTTCTAGCCTGATCTGGGGAGGCATTTGCCCTCTCCTATTGCCCTGGAGTACCTACTGTGCATGCCCTCGGAGGGAACTGTAGGAAAGGAAAAAAGCTTTTCCTCTACCCTCTTAGGTTTAGTGACTGGAGCCTGTGAATTAAAGTGACAACAGGAGAGATTAACAGGAGAAAAAGAGCCAAATTAATAGGAGAAAAAGTTTATTATACATACACACGGGAGCTTCACGGGCAAGAAGAGAAATCCTGAAGAAGCAGTTAAGCTTGAGAGCTTATATATGATCTTTTAAAAAGGGAAATTAAGTTGTGGTAAAGGGACAAGATAAAAAGGAATACGGGCTTTTAGGAGCAGTAAATTGTGAGAAGGTAAATACAGGGGAGCAACTTACAGAAGATCAGAGTTATTTTAGCAAGGTTTGTTTGTGCAGACCCCATCTTGACGCCTGCTTTCTCTCTCCAGTGATGGCAGTGGTGTTCTCCCTCCTGGTCTGGGAGATGGAAGGAATAAACTCCTCCACAAACAGAAACGTGCCTCTTGGCAGGAAGGGCGAGGCCAGGGAGGTCCTCCTGCATCTGCTGTTTCTTACTTGCATTCGGCTCAAAATAGTCCTTATGCCAAAGTGGCATATTTGGGGGTGGTATTTTCTGAACCCCCTTCAACAGGTCTGGTAGGACCTTTCCTTGGTCCCTTCGAAGGGACACGACTGCCCAGCAGTGCCAGAGCTCTGCTCCGGCCGCCAGTGTCTGGGAGGCCACAGCAAGCCGCTGACGCGCTCCCCGGGATGACTCATTTCTTTCTGTGCTCAGGCAGTTGCAGCTCTGTCTCTTGTTTATGATTCCTTTGTCCCCTGACGCTTTTGAATTTGATCTGATGCGGCCGCACCATCTCTCCCTGCATGTGGCTGTCAGGGATTACTGTTGATTAGCCTTCGGGGACAACCTGTCTGTCCAAGGTTGAGTTTGGGGGGGGCGGTTTCCCCCAGACCTGGTCACCCTCCACCTAGCCCCAAGCTCTGGTGGCCTGAGGCAGGAGGGCTGGGCCCTGGCCTTGCTGCCCAGTAACCATGGCAACTCACCTAAGATGCCCACACAGTGGCCCAGGGCCCACTCTTGACTTCTCTCCGGTTCTTCCTGCCCTGCCTCTCCTTGGGCCTCTGTTAGCTGTGAAATGTGGCCCGTGGTGGGGTCTCTTGTCTTTCTCCTCACTGTCTGCCTTGTGCTGGCTTCTCCGCTCCCCAACCGCGGAACTCTCCGAGTGCAAGGGGACAAGGAGCAGCCAGGGGAAGGGGAGACAAAGTCCTGCCCTCACAGAATTGACATTCTAGTAGAGGGAGCAGGCTGGTAAGAACAAGCCTGAGGATCAAAAGTGAGTTCAATAATAACTTAATAATGAGCATCTTAAAATGTGCGAGTGCTTGGGAGAAAAACAAAATGAGGAGGGAAGATAACAGAATTCCAGGGAAAGACTACTGCAGATTTTAAACAAGATACTTCTGGAAGGACTCTGTGTTGGGATCCAAGAAGGAGAAGGGAAAGGGACTTGTCTCCTAGGTGCAGAGGCAGCAAAAGTGGAACGAGATGACAATGTGCTGGACCCACAGACGGCTTCTGCCCAGCTGCTTTCCTCGATAGCCTCCACCACACCCCAGCATCCAGGGAAGCTAAAAGGAACATTTGATCTGACTCAAGGTGGAGGGAGAAACTTGTGGCAAAATAACACGCAGCACCAGGATCTCCCTGTGTTGTGGATGTCCCACCCATCCAGCCGCTGGACTGAGGGGCCGAAAGGAGGCCATAGGGAGGGAGCCCTAATCCAAGGGCATTTGAGCTACCCAGAGCCCTCCAGAGGGTGCCCTTGAGAGGCCCGATCAAAGACCTGGGGGCTAACCGGGGGAGGGAGCTGTCACCCTTCGGCTGCTCCGCTGTGGACACGGGTGGGCTGGGAGACAATGCTTCGTGGAATCCTGCTGTGTGGCCTGGAGGGTGAACTGTGAACTTGCATCATGACGGGCCCCGTCGGCCGTGCCTTCCATTTTCACACACCTGTTTTAGGAATCATTTCATGGTGGCAGTCTGTCTGGAAAATTCCAGGCAGAATCGTCCGTGGCTCCCAAACCTGGCTGCGTAGCAAAATGACTTCGAGCCATTTTCCAAAATCCCACCTCACCCCTGGGCGTCTGACTCAGCGGTTCGGAGCTGGGGCCAGGGAATCTGTGTTTTTCGAGTTTTGTAAACCTCTGAAGCAGGTGATTTCCGCAGGTCGTCCTTCCGTGCGACTGAAAACCCCCAAGCTCCCCACAGCAGTCCCAGACCAGTTCCTATGCCAGCCTCTCCCTGCCAACCCTTGGGTGGGTGAGACCGTGACTCCCCACAGACACCAGAAGGCCAAAACCCCTGGAAGAGGAAGAGCTCCTTTCCCGGCTGGACGCGGGGCTCTGTCCACGCCTCCTTTCCACAGGACAGCTCCACTGACCCAGAAACCAGCTCTTCACCTTGAAGACCTAACTGCATCTGTGCGCAGCATGATGACCCCAAAATACAGACCCCCTGCCGCCGTCCCGCAGCTCCCGTGGGGCGGGCCACAGCAGCTCCAGGGGTCCGGCACCTGCAGGCACATGAACCGGCCTCACCCTTCTTTGCTGAGGCTCAGGGAGGATCATTAGTCACTGAGGAGACTTGTGAGCGCTACTAGGCCAGCGGGCAGGAGCCCAGAGATGAGTAAAGGGAGGTCCTGGGTCTTGAGGAATGTACACGCCAGTCAGAGAGACGGAGGCTTACGACGCAGCCCAGAATTAAGAACCTGAACACAGCGGGACACCACACGCAGTCTAGGTCAGGAAAGGCTTCCAGAAAGAGGTCTCGGGACTTGGCCAGAGGGAAGGGTTGCATCACAGCTAATGAACAGTGACTTTGGAGGCTGCGAGTTTTTGTTTAAGCAAATAATGATAAAAGCAGCTAACATTTATTGAGGACCCCCTACAAGCCAGGCTCTAAGTGTCTTATATGGTATTAAGTGTGTATTTCCTCAAGGGGGTACTGGGTGGCTCCATCACTTCCGCGGCAGCCAACTCCTGATCTCAGTTCAGGTCTTTTTGATCTCGGGGTCGTAACTTCAAGCCCCGCGTTGGGCTCCATACTGGGTATGGAGCCAACTTAAAAAATAAATATGTTCATACGTATTTATGCCTTGGCAACTATGGTTGGAGGAAACACAGTGCCCCCAACAGCAAAGATGGCCACAGTGGAACCAGTAACTGTGTTACCTTACAGAGCAAAAGGGATTTTGTGGATGTGCTTAAGACGCTTGAGATGGAGAAAGTATCCAGGATTATTTGGTGGATCCGATATAATCACATGTTTCCTTATAAAAGGAGGACGGTGGTGTCCGAGGGACGGGACGATGATGTTGGGCTGCTGGCTTGGAAGGTGGAGGAGGGGCTGTGAGCAAGGTGTGCAGGGAGACCCTCCCTGGAGCCTCCAGCAGCCCTGCGGACAGTGTGCTTTCTAACACCAGAGCTCTCACATCACAGATTTGGGTTGTTGAAGCCGTAAGTTTGTTGTCCTCCATTGCAGCAGCCATAGGAAGCTCATACTGACTCTTCCTGGTTTACAGCCAAAGGAAACAAGGGGCTGAGTACTTTGCCCCCAGGGTCGCACAGCAAGCAAGGAGAAGATCCAGCATTCCAAATTCAGCCTCTTGGCTCCCGATCCTGCACTGGCTCCCTCTTGCCCGTGTCCTGCCGAAAGGATGGTTGGGAGACCCTGGAGCTTCCAGAGATGAACCCAACAAGGCAGGCAGGCAGGAGCTGGATCCTAGGTCCTTTTTGGTTGAGGGGAAGGGTAGCCTCTGCTGTTTCTTTGCCCGAGCTCCTTTCCAGAGGTTTGCTCACGTCCATGCTGACTGTGAGTGCCCCCACCCGGGAGGCAAGGCCAGCTCCCCGTCCCTATTCACACCGCTCCACCTGATGCCACGTGCAGCCCGAGCTGTGTGCTGATGCACACCTCCGCCTTCCTCCATCATCGCGTGGTTTTAAAGCGCGCGATGGCCTGGCGGTGAGGGGACACTCTGGTTAAACACAGCATCCCTGTGCGTATTCGATTCTCCTGTCTCCAAACATCTGCCTGTGTCTTGGGCATCTCTCATCCGTTCTAATAGTTTAACATAGACAATTCTTTATATTGGGGGTCCTTCAACATAAAGCATCCTCACCCCTCGGTCTTTGACTGAAATAAGTGGTCGGAAGAATTTTTAGACAGCGTTTCAAGTTTTGTTTTGTTTTTTTAAATATTAAGCGCAGTAAATGCTTCCTGGAACCACTACCCCAGCTATGTCTGCTGAAGTTGTATTTCGTGTATCTCACAGACACTGCCTAGACTCTCGAAAGAGCCCTCGCAAACATTTGATTGGCGTCTTGTGCTTTGCCAAAAGCATTCCTGTGACCTGTCCACTTGATCTTTCCAGAAGCGCTGGGAGGCCTGCATGCTTATCCCCATTCTTGACTGAGAAACTGAGCCTCAACTGTAAGCAGCCAAGGACAGAAACTCGGGGCTTCTACACGTCAGTTGCATTCTGCTGCCTCTTGGGTGGAAAATGGCCTCAGACGCCCTTTTGGGGCCATAGGGTTCCAGATTCCAGGTCAGGGGTGCCCCTCCCAAGTACAGAAATGAGATGCTGGGGCATCCACGCACCATCACCACCTATCTGTGGCCCCACCTGCTGGACGGAGCGCGTGAGACCCCCCAGGCATTTGACATGAGCGCACCCTAGGGCATAGCTTGGATGAGGCTCACCAGTGTCTCGGGGCACAGGTGGGCATCCTGCGGGGGACCCACAGGGATATGCAGGTCTGCTGGCAGGAGGCCTGTCGAGAACACGGCCTCAGCATGGGGGACGTGACCCTGAGTGAGCACAAGCTTGCAGCAAGCGTGGGCTCCCTGTGTGATGAAGACAAAGGGAGGGCAGGCCTGCCTCCCAGCATGAGCTGCTCGCCTCCCACGGGTGTCCCCCGGGCTCCGGAGTTACTCTGCACTGCTGGCCGCATGTCTCCCAGCACAGGTGTCCTAGGAACAGGTGAATCCTGGCCATTTTCTCTCTCCTTTCTAGGTGTCCTTGGGGCCCTCCCTTTCCGTAAGCCTTCTTCACATAAATCAAAATCTCTGGCATCCAAAACATGTCCCCCAAGAGGGCTTTCGGAACCTGCTTTGAAAGAAAAAAGCAGAATGCCTCCTCGTCTTTCTGTATTCCTGCTTTGATAATCCCAGTCCCCCCTGAGGCACCATGGGTCCCCTGGCTGGCAGGGGATGGATGGGAGACAAGGGAGCACAGGGAGAGAAAGCACAGAGCAATACGTCAGGACATCATCTTGCTGCACAGAGCACCGGTTTCTCCCCTCCCTTGTCTGGGCTTTCCTACACAGTAAAGGGAAAGACCCTCCCGCAGGGTCTCCCAGAGAGAGGGCCCCCGGCTCTGACCCACGAGTCCCCTGGCAGTGTGGAGCTGCCAGCTTCTCCACCGCTAGCTGCCCAGCTAAAGGCTTCTTCAAGCCTTTAGCTTCAGCCAGGGCATCCCCAGAGTGACTGCAAGAGGTCTCTGAGTCCAGGTCCAGCCCAGGAGCCCCGTGGAGACTGAATGTGCAATGTCAGATGCTCGTCTACTGCTAATCTGCAAGTGTGCGTGACATCCTTGGGATCAGGAAGATGACATGAATTTGAGTGTATTCCTGAACTCTTTATGTCACTCTAAATCTTCTGAGTCAATAGATACTGAAAGAACTGCCATAGGGTGGCTACATTTTTTTTTTTTAATTTTAGAAGAGACTTTTATGCTTTAAAACCACTGGATCCCTAGTCTGTGAAATCCTTTCCATTTCGAGCACTCTTTGGTTCATTAACAAATGTTACGGTAGATTTTCTAAAATACCGCACATTTATTTGCTCTCTACCTTTTTCTGCATTGCGTTCCTATATCAGCTGCTGGCTTCAGAGCTGAAGAATTGCTAAGCAGCCTTACTCCTTCTGCAGGGACCTGGCTGGAGGATTTCCAGAGGACGGGTCTTCCCCGTGTAGGGATAGAAGATGTTTTTGCTACATCTCAGATTTGGGAACTCATCTTTGCATCTTATGGAAACTTTGTGGGTGAGCTGGACCGTGTGTATGTTTTTTCCTGCTTCTTAAAGCCTTATTTTCTTCATTAGACTTTTCCCTTCTCAGGTCCCTCTTCCCAACAACATGCTGACTTCTGGCTCAAAGGAGAAATGGCCAGGGCCAGCCTCCCAGGCAGACTGTCTGGCTCAGAGACAGCCTTCTGGTGCTGGTGCTGCATTTAGGGGTGGGTCGTAATGCACCGCGATTGGGTCAGTGAACAGATCCTACGGTCCACGGCTTCCTTGGCTATTGGAAAAGGTAGAACTTCTCTCCACTTGCCTCTAGCCACAGCCCAGCCACTCGCCACCCTCACCTGTACCGCTCAGGGACAGTCACCCTGGACAACTACTTTGCAGAGGTCATCAACAGGCTGCCAATGCATTAAAGAAAAACTCACATCAGACTGTATCTTTTTTCCTGGAAAATACCCAGATCACTTTCAGACTTATTTAATGTGTCTTTTTTTTTTTTTTTTTCTTCACTGCTGCTAAAACATTCTCCTCCATGCATAGCTCACAAGTCAGTCTGCAAAATATGAATAAAGACCTTGGAGAGATCCATTAACGTCTGTAACACATGATCAGCGGTGTTTGTGGGTGATGGCCTCTGAGGTCAGGCTTCCTTTCTCTTTTGAAGACAGGTGTCTGAGCAGTCATTTGGTCATAAATTCTCCTAAACTAGAATGAAAACTCTGTGACTAATTTTCTTTGTTTGTTTTTTCATCATGATCGAGCCATGAGGTTGTTATCTTTTCTCAGAAAGTCGAGTGATGGGGCCCCTTGGTGGCTCATTTGGTTGGGTGGCTGCCTTCACCTTGGGTCATGATCCCAGGGTCCTGGGATCGAGCCCCGCATCGGGCTCCCTGCTTGGTGGAGAGCCTGCTTATCCCTCTCCCTCTGCTTGCTGCTCTGCCTGCTTGTGCGTTCTGTGTCCGTCTCTCTCTCTGTCTGTCAAATAAATAAGTAAAATCTTTAAAAAAGTCAAGTGACAGTTTCTCAGATTTCATGTATTTGCTAAGTTGTCTTGTTGGTTTTGTTCCTGCTTGAGGCATCATACTTGACTGTGCTCTTTTGCGGACAATGACAGACTGTTACAAAGGGGAGCCCCGAAATGCAGGGACGGAAACTTGCTCGCAGTCAGACAAGTAACCAAACTTGAAATGGGATTAGATGTAAATCTCCTGGCTTCTCAGCCACCCTTCCTATCTGGAAAAACAAAAAATAAAACCCTCTTTGTCCTCAGAACGAGCGTCGGAGCATTCTGACTGCTCCTACCTGGCCTGCAGGAGGATTCTTGGACTCGGTCTGGTAGCTGGTTTGCAGAGAAGGTGCAGGATTTGCGCGAAGCTGAGAAGTCTGACCCGGGAGTCCTGCCTGCAGGAGGTGCTCTCCCGCGGGGAAGGAGCCGGCCTCTCCCCGCAGCCCGCGGACCCTCTCGGCTTGCGGTCCACCGTGTCCTCTCAGGGGTTCTCTTAAACTCATGGGACATGGCCCCAGATTGAAGTTTTCATGCCTGTCGGTGCCATCATTTGGTCAGCTGAGGAGTAATTCCTGCATCACCACTTTCAGAAGAATGAGAAGACAGGAATTGCACGGGAGGTGTAGATCGCGTGAAGTCAGAAGTCATGGGAGCGTCCTGGGGTGCCTCCCCTGGGGGTGTGAGGGTCGGGCTGCGGTCTGTTGCGTCCAGGAGTGCTGAGTAACCGAGGCGTCCAGCCCACAGAGCGGCGGGTGGCTGGCTATGACAGCAGTTCAAGAGCTCCTCTCCTGTACAGTGGGCGGGCCAGGCTTCCCAAGGGGTGCTGGGCTGTGCCCACACCACTCCGGGTGGCTCTCGTGTATGACAGGCAGACCCCCGGGGCCTCACACTGGCGTCTCGGCCATCAGAATCCCCAGGACAAAACGCCTGATTTTGTCGGCTCTGCCTTGACGGGGCCTCTGCTCTGCGGACCCCGCCACAGAGCTGGCCTCGGCCGACCTTGGTCTGCTGTGCTCAACAGCAAAGTCAAGCACTTACCGTGCTCTGAAGGTGTGTATCTGACAGCTTTCAGGTGCTGGGGGTTTGAGGATCGTTTTGAAACACTCTCACAAGAGAATTCTTAGGTCCTTTGGATAAAGCGTGTGCTTGATTTACGCGAAGTTAGGGTGACGGAAAGGGGACCTCAAATATCTTAACTGTTGTCCTATTTGAAAGAAAGGGAAAGGGCGCCTGAGTGGCTCAGATGGGGAAGCATCTGCCTTCGGCTCAGGTCGTGATCCTGGGGTCCTGGGATGGAGTCCCGCGTCCGCTCCCTGCTCAGTGGGGAGCCTGCTTCTCCCTCTGCCTGCTGCTCCCCCTGCTTGTGCATGCGCGCTCTCTCTCTCTGCCAAATAAATAAATAAAAATCTTTAAAAAGTAAAAAAATGAACTTAACAAATATCCTGTGCTCAAAGAGTTGGCAGTCTAGGAAGGAAGAAAACACATATTCACCACTACTTGAGTACCAAAGTACGAGGTCTCAGGCAGTGAGGACAACGGAAAGCCTAGAAGCATCACAGCGATGGGCAGTGGCGCTCGGCTCCAGGGGCCACGGGGGCAAGCCAGCTCAAGAAAGTTTTGTTTGAGAGGGTGGTAGCGTCTGAATGAGACCCTGAAAATGAGCAGAGGCAGCTTTTACCGGCAAGAGTTGGGCTGGCGAACAACTAGCGAAAGCAAAAGACAGTGGCAAAGTTCCAGGCACCTACGAGCCAGGGCAGGCAGCCGACTCTGAGTTGGGATTGGAATTATTTAATTTTGAATATCATACGGAGGAAGCTTGGTACCAATTTTTCAAAAGCCTCTCGCATATTTGACATTTCGGAAGAAATTACATTACATTAAAATGTGGAATCAGAAATAAAATATCTGAGCCTCTGCTTCCTCTTGTCTTGTATAAACGTCAGGTTGACTCATGAAACATCAAGCAGGTGTTAAAACTTCTGCACGTCCAAGTAGAGCAATCGCGAATTCCATTGGAGGGGTTGCCCGGCCGCCTCCCGGTCCTGCTCAGTTCCGTGGGAGGCCCGGTTCAGTAATGAACTTGGGGGTGCTCCAGCTGCCGCACCATCGGTCACGAAGGTTCCAACGAAACAAGCTTCTGAAGAGGGGGCTGGGTCGCGAGTGACTGGTGAGCTGCAGAGAGCCGGACCCCAAAGTGCTGGGACCTGGCGCCCCAGACCGGGGGACTTGCACGGAGGCCCCAGAATCACAGGAGGCTGAGGCCTCCGTCACGGCAGCGGAGGGAGCAGCTGCGGGAGCCTCCTTAACCCGGACCCGGCCGGCGTGGGGGAGGCCGCATGGATAGGCTGGTGTGAATCTCAGTCCCCAGCCTCGGGTGTGGGGGAGCAACGGGTTTTTCTGATTCTCCCGTAACTCGTCTTTTGCTGAAGCGTCCATCCCTCCAGCCGTCAGTCAGGGGACTCCTGTCTCGGGAGTCCCCAGCCTCCCGGTGATTCCCCAGAACTCAGGCAGGTCTGGGGTGTGGCAGAGGGGCCCCCTTGGTCCTTGAGGCATCTCGAGGACCAGGTGACCATGAGAACCCATCAGCTGGGTACGGCCCTTGAGGCTAGTGGCTCTTGGTGGTTTCAGGTCCTGCCTGGGGGCACAACAGTCTCCTCCAGGAACCACCCCCCCCCCTGGCCATTTTCCGCTGGGATCTTGCCACCCCCCCCCCCACCATGCCCTACTCAGGAGGGT